>NC_071534.1:15314318-15617348 GCF_026979565.1 Vidua chalybeata | reverse complement strand
TTTACCTTTTAAAAGGCTATTAATCTGTAGTCCTCATCATTCAGTTTCATTGTTTTGTTGGAGTTCTTTTTGCAAAGCAAGATCCTGCTTAATTAAAATAAAACGGGGCATTTAGCAGTCTGTGATGGAGAACAAGACTAGTCTACAAGGGACAGTTGATGGGCAGGCAAAACCAGGATAGAAGAGATAGCAGAATTTATCTAAATGTGCCTTACCTGTGCAAAGAAATATTTGCAACTGTGGGTAACGTTGCAGCTTGTTGTAGTTTCTGTATTGTATCACACTTGACATTTTCCCTTAGACCTCTAATGACTTCTAACACAGTCATTGACATAATCATTTCATAAGTAAATAGCTTCAGGCTTGGACAGTGTCTTAAGAACTAAAGTATTCCTTATCTTTTTGGCTTCCATTTCAGCAAAGACAATGAGTAAATAAAGTGAGGCAAAATGGCACTTTAACAGTATCTGGCTTTCCTGAAAAGTTGCAGAAAAAAAAAAAAAAGCCAAAGCACAATAGGGTTAAAAAGAATAAAATTTAGAAAGCTGTTTCTATATCTATAAATGTAGATCAAAATAAATGAAAGGAAAACAGAAAGGACAAATGAGAGAAAATGGATGCTGCAATAAATAAAAAAAGAGCAACAATCATGTTTCAGCATGTGTCAGAAGGACAAATAAGGACGGTTCTTTTCTGTAGATCATCAAAAGGAGAACGAATATGGAGCCATTGCTGGAAAAGGACTTCAGTATATAGAATTCTGTTATTTTAAAGTTAGAATAATTTTTTTCTTTTTTTACATTTTCATGTCCTATCAAGTGAAAGTTATGCACTATGCTTTCAGGCTTGGTCACTGCCTGTCTGACCATCCTCACCTCACTTTCACCTCTTTTGACAGCACCTAGTGTGCTAGGGCTCGGTGTTGATTTATCTTGGCACTGGGAGCATCTAGACAACTCTTGGATCATCATCATCAGAGGCATACTAACATGGAGTCTAGGACTTCCTTAACTCCCCAGATTTAGTGAGCTTTGTGTTTCATTTCACTGCTGTTTAAAATTCTCCAGTAGTAGTAATGATACTGGCAGAGAACAACATTTGCCTGCCTGATGTTTTCATTATTTGAGCAGCTGGGTTGATGGCTTGATTCTTCACTGAATAGGAGGTCACCTGTATGGCTATTTTGGCAAAAAAATGCTTTCCTTTGTGGATAAATCATCAAAGAACTGAAATTTTCCTGATTTCAAAATACTTTAATATGTTAGTGTAGATGTGTTATAAGCTCAGAAATCAGTCTGATCCTTGCTCTTCCTAAGCATCAGATCTCTCCATTATGTGTCAAAAGAATGCTGTGTATAAATTCTGGATATACATGCTCAGGTGAGAGGAATCACTGAAGACAGTTGATTAATTAATCACTGTTCTGACAGGAGCGTGGAATGACATTCACTCTACATGAACGCTGTGTCATTTAAGTAAACACAAGTGCACAGCCCAGGTTTGTTTTGCTGACTTGTGTTAATTGTTGCAGAAGGATGGAATTGAATCTAAATTTGGAGTGATTTAACTTCTCTGTTTTAAGCAAAAGAATATTAAGAGTAGCACATACTTTTATTTGATGAGGTGAAGAGTAATTAAATAACTGCAGTTATGTAAAGTTACATAAGAAACAAGATTTGATGTTCTTGCTCTGAACTGTATTATTAAAAGACACGTATTTTAGCGTTTTTGGTCACTGATTTACTCTATTAAAATTGCCTTTTGGAGAATACTTTCTAACCTAATGAAGTATGGTCTTGCAGTGATTCTGTTGGTCTTTCAAACTGATTGGGCACTTGAGCTGGAAGAAAGGTTTCTTTCAGAGGTATTAAGTTCCTACAACTTTCATGGAAGTGAGTAGATGGAACTCTTTTCATATCCTCTTTGTGGTGGGGATATTTTCTACTCTCAACAGGCTTGCACTGTTGGAAAAGTGCAGTTGAGTAGTAGAGCCATGGTGGGAAGCTGAAATTACAGTGAGGATGGAAGAAGTTGAAAATAATACAGAGAAAGAGGTATAGAGAGAGGATGAGTTCTGCTATGGACCAAGAGAAGGATTGTGGAGACAGACGTGAAAATCCATAGGAAAATGTTCTGTTATTTATGCTGCTGGTGGTATTGGTCAATCACTAGTTGCCTTTTTAAAACAACTCACTGTGTGATCAATGGTATATTGGCTTAAATAGAAGCACTCAGTTACAGGTGACTTCTCATACTGCTCTTCTCACTGCAATAGTGCACCCTGACTGATGGGAGCCACCAGCCCCTGGTACTCTTGTCTTCTGCCCAGGGAAAAAGGATTGGAGCTGGATTGAGCAGAATGCCGTGGTTGGTTGGAAAGTTCCTTGGTGTACGTGTTGGGAAGGCAGGGGCAGATAAATACACTTTCTATCTGGGATGGAAGGGAGTGGAGTGATGTGATAGATGGTGACATTAGAAATTACTTTTGCTTTCTCACATACTTTTAATCAGATATTTTACTTTTTTAAGAGGGTTAATATTCGACAATCCTTGATTTGGATTTTCTTTATATTTTTGATCAGAAAATGCAGTGTCTATTATGTAGCCATAATAATTTTTCACTCAAACTAGTAGTCCATAAGAAAGAGTGTTGTTATCTTCATAAATATTATCATTAGTTAATGAGAACAAAGACCACTATAAGAAAATAGTGTGGAACATCTGATTTTAGGCTTGCAGAGAGTAAAGACTGTGAATCACTTCTTACAGTGCCCAGCCAGACTGCATACATGGTAGATGTTTTTTAATGGCCTTATTTCACCCATTCTGATTGTGTGGATACAGCAAGTAAACTCAGGATGATTTTATGAATAAGGCATGGTGTTAGGATTTAGAAGATAGGGTTTTCATTCCTATTAGTATGCCAAGTTTCACCTGCAGCCTCAAATTTTTTAGTTAATCCACATGTGCTTCAGGTTTGCATTTGTTCAAAATAGGAAAGAGGAATCAAGTTAGTATTTTTTCCCCTCTGTGCTGATAGAAACATACACTTGCATTATTCAAAGACTCGAGAGCCGCACTCTCATCAACAATACAGAATCAAGTGACCACATTGCAACAGGGAAGGTCGACTCTATATAGAATTAAAGTCAATGCATTAAAAATGGGCTTATAGTCTGATGTTTGTACTATGATAAGACTCACTAGAGTACAATAAAGCTTGATCATATGCAATGTAGGATAGTGGATTAAATTTCTTAATTGCTAATAATAAGTAATCCTTATGTCTCCAGGGTGTATAGAAGGTTGAAAAGCAGTCAAACCCACTGCATTTTCATTGTGTCAGTCTCCTTGGAGGTTCTCTGTGGAAGCATGCTGATGGGCAGGAGGGAGGTTAGGAAGAGCCTGTGGGTATGTATGGCACTTCTGTCAGGTTAATAAATTACATGGGTTCACTGCAAAGTGGGTGCATAAAAGTACATATTGTATATGCTTCTGTGACACTCCAGCATGGCATTCTTCTGGCTCAGGGGATTCAGTTATTCATTGCTCTCTCCCTCTCTTAATTTAATTTGTGACCTCATTTCACAGAAGTCTATTCTACTCCTAATGCTTCTACATAACTTTCCTGAATACTGGAAGTATGTAAAAGCAGTGAGAATATACCTTGAGCTTGGACTGTATTTTTCACTGTGCTAAATTCATGTTTTACCATTCATATGCTCTCTACAAAATCTGTGCTGCTGTTATAAGATAAAATGTGTAGGTTTGGATTTCATTTTTCTAGGAAGCTGGATAATAGAGATAGAAGTGATGCATACAGCCACATATCAGAATAGTTCTGTGTTATATAGCTGTATTTTAAAGCAAAGCTCAAAGAACAAGTCTTTTATTCTTCTTCATATTTCTTTAATCATTTTTTTGCATGCTGTGAAATAAAACATACTGTGTCATATTTTTCTTCTCAAATCACCTTGCTCTACCCTATTCTTATTTATCTAGTGAAGCAGGAGGCCATGTCTGAGCACTTGTACTTTGCACCCTGCACTCCAGTTCTAAACTCATTTGATGTTCAGTTTACTGCCCTTTTTCATTTCATCCTGATGATAGCCCCTGTCTTCTCTTACACTTTACCCTGGAGTGGTAGAAGTCCTGGATGCCTGAGATGCAAGGACAAATCTTAGCAAATGGGATGCATCCAGTTGTCTTCATTTCACTAAGGGTGTCATTCTTCTTGAGACCTGAGATCCTGGGAAGCTTCCACTGTAATAAAGCGTGGGTGTTAACAAAGCAGTCTGGAAACATTGAGAGTTGACAATATAGGATCGAGAGCAGCTATTAGTAAAAGTTGCTAACATCTGCATCTTATCTTAGCATATCATTAAAGTTGTGACTGGGATGAGCTATCTGTGGCTCCTAGCACTGACAGCCTGGGCGGAGTTCCTGTAGAGAAGGGAGAAACACATCAAAACTGCAGGTTGTCTCCAGCTTGTCTCAGATCTGCCTCAGTTTTACACGCTGAAGCAGTGGGTTGGCAGGAGGGGATTAGCACTAACAGCAGTCTCCTTTACACCAGAGTCTCAACAGAGCCCTTTACAGAACACAGGGAGAGATAACATCATACAACTTCTCTCCTCTTTGGATATGGTTTTGGATTTTGTAGTTTGATTACACTTGTGTCCAAGCTTTTCTTTGCATCCCTCAGGGACTATAAATTTATTTTAATTCAGTGAATTAAAATTGTTGACAACCCAGTGTTGTGAAAAGCGGCAGCTTTAGGGAAGGGTTACAAAGTGCCCTGTTCATTTTGTCTTGTGAACCACAAGGAAAAAGTTGTCATGTTTGGAAATAAGAATTTTCTCTTAATTAGAATATGCATGTTGCCTGAAAGTCTAATTTGGTCTCTGTAAGGCTTCTTTCTTGCCCTTATACACTAATAAGGTGGCAATTTACAGTAGAGCTCTAGCTTGGGTGGACTGTTACAGTGTGTAGAATTTGAAAGTTCAGTTGTCCTTTAATTAGTGATTATCTACATGATGAAAAACTAGTTAACATCAGGGCTTGAAATATTATAGGGAAAAAAATTTCATAATTCAAAACTGGCCATGCAGTCATGGTCTTGTGCATTTGTCTTCCTAACAAAAGCTGAGATTCAAAAGTCTGTGTTTTTGGGAAGCAAATAGTCTTTGTTGAGACTTGTGATGAAATCACAAGAGTGAAATATACAAGATCTGCTTACTCTCACCGTAACTGGGCCATCTCTGAAATTGAAATAAAAAGTAATCCTAGGGTGTTTTTCTAGCTATGAGTATAAGCAGTTATGCGATTGAATATATTTGTAGGGTAGGTCTGCTGAATAAGAAAATACTGTTTTTACACAGTCAGCTTTCATTCTACCATTTTGTTTTAACTTTACCCCTCCTTTTCAGTTCTGCAGTGCAGTGTAATCCCTATTTTATTGGAGTACAGCATGTCCAAGAGAGACACTGGCTTCATTCCAGTCAATGGTATTTTGACACTGACATCAAGAAAACCAGGTTCTCATCCTTCTTACCAGTACATGGTGTTTGCAAGAGAGCCTTTCACTGACATTATATCATTGCAGGCAGGTAATTTATAAGCTTGTGGAAAATATTTTAAGTGCTTTCAAACTTCTAGTGCATGTCTGCTGAGTTATTAAACAGTGTCAAACTGGTATTCAGTGTACATTCGGAAATTCTTACAAAGCAAAGATTCCTTTGGGAACAGGGCGCCTCAGACCAAGAACATAAGTGTCAATCTAGACAAAAGATAAAGTGTTAGCTCGGATCTAAATGTGAGCAATTTCTATAGGGATTATAGGGTGTGCAGCCCCAGATGTCCAGCACCCTGGTACTTCCAGCAAGCTGAGAAGGCTTCTCACTGGGTTCTCCTGCCCTGGAAAAGTACATGGGTCCGCAGGCAAGGGCAAAAAAAAAAAAAAAAAGCATTTTGATTCTGCTTAGAGGATTTTGTTGTTAAGTTAATGAAACACCTGACCTATTGAATTATTTTCTTAACCATTTATCCAACCTTAAAATGCATGAAAAATTCAATGTAACTAACATAGCAAAAATTATTTGAATGTGTGTTCACTGAGTGCATAATAATCTGCAGTGTATAGATAACTTTTCAGTTTGCTGCACAGAGATTTAGCTGTGCAACTTTGAGCTAAGTTAAAATAATGATGTACATTTTTCCCATTTAATTTTAGATCCTATTTTTCAGTATATGGGTCAGCTTCTTATGTCAGTCTTGCATTAGTCTTATTGCACAAAGCAGGTTTAGAACTGCAATCAGGTCTTCCACATTTTCATTTTTTTAAAGTGCTGAACTGTAAATGAGATGATTATATCTAGAAATACAGATGTGTCCAACAATGGCTCTTGTCTTCTTGCAATCTGCACAACAAAAGTTATATTTAATCTCTGAAAGAAAATATTTTTACTAGTGACTTTTCTGCTGATATATCTCTGGGGTTTTTTTTTTACCTTTCATGAATTAGAGATTTTAGAGAGAAAATGTTTTTCCATCTCATCTTAATCTCGGTTGTAAATTGTGTCAGGTTTTGCTATCTCACTTGTCCATGTATGTTCTCTGCTATTGTGAGGAACATTTAGCACGGTAGCTTGTGTCTGCATTTTTCTTTGGGGTGGGGAAAGCTGCCTTGATTTTGAATTTAAAATAGATTCTGTGAGCCTCTGTGAGAACATCTAAATGAGTAATTCCTCGGTTGTGTACCCCAGAAAGATGAGGCTTACGTCCCAGTTTTCTCTGACCTGGAGGACATTAATGCTACTCCAATCCAGGCTTTGGGGGTCTCTGTTCCTCAGGCTTGTTGTGGCTGGCTCTGCTGCAGTAGTATGAGGGGTCTCTTGCACATTATTCTTTCCTGCTTTCTAGCCACTGTACAAAGCTTTCTAGCCTGTACAAAGATGGTAACGCACAGCACGCATTTTTACTGAAGAGTGGGTGTATTTATTTAAACCCCACATACTTGCCCACCAAGTGTTTGGAATCAACTCAATGAATCATGCCAGTGCAAGATTCACTATACTTTCCATTTTATGCCTTAAAACTATGCCTTTATGAGGAGGGTGGTCTAAGAGATTTGTCAATAAAGGTCACTGGTAGGTATCTCTGAGGGATACCAGCCCAGGTCTTGTCCATAGAGTGCTCTGTGTTTAGAGTTTTTATACTCTTCATATATGGAAATTCTTTCTGCCCTCAATTTATTTTTGATTCAGGCTTTGTTAGTGCACATTTTCTTATCACACATACAGAATAAAAATGTTGCTGAACTTTAAAGAATAAGTGACTGCCCTTGCTCAAAGAGAAACCTATATATATATATATATATATATATATATATATATATATATACATACACGTATTCTGTATATACATCACCTGGCCTTTAATCTTAACAGGTCAGATGAAGTGGTGAGCTGTGAGGGAAATGCTGCCCTTTTCCCTTCCCTGATTTTAAGAGATACATGTGGGGGACAAAAAGATGGTTGGGATAAGCTTTTGGCTTCTTAGCGCCTATTGAAAAATAATTCCATGCATATCTTATGGAAGAAACTCTTCATTGTCCTTGTCAATTGTTTCACTTCTTTACATATGTTTTAAATGAGATAGCTGGACTACATTGCTTTAGCATTTAAATGAAGCCAAATTAGTATTCTGTCAGCAAGCAGAAGGGGTTTTTATACTAGAAAGGTGTAGGAGGGAGATGGATAATGGAGGATGAAACTTGCTGATACAAACACATGCCATATCTTGTTAAAAAAATGAAATTCTGAACCACTGAAACTTGTAAATTATTAAAGATGACCCTAGATGATTTTAACATACATTCCTGTTTCTGGGGGCTTATGAAATTTTTTATCAAAATGATACAATGATAACATACAAGAGTAAATTTTTGTATTTTCTAAGTATTTCCTGCATCATAACACAGTAATAATTTTTGGTTTAGACAGTAAGAAAATGTATCCTGGTGAGGGGATTTCATGGGATTTTAAATAACTAAAGCTTAGATGCACAATTTTATACAAATAATACATACCAAAAGCCCATGTTCACAAAATCAGTTATTTCTTCAAAATGTTGTTGAATAGCCAGCCCTTCTGCAAAATGCTTCCTATTGGTAAAATATCGTGTTCTCTCTGTGTTTTATCTCAGTAAAGAATTAAACAATCATACATGTGTGGTAGTAAACTCAGTCGTCCTAGGTCACAGCTGATGAGGGGAGGTGGTTGCAGTTCTCCTTGCAGCACCACTTGTACAAGACTGCACAGACCATGAAAGAATAGAAACGTATGTGGGTGTTTGTTCTCTTCATTTCCACGGTATCCTAGAGTTGCAAAATAAGGACAGAGATTGCTGAAGAATGAGGCGGTCTTTTTCTGCAACCACGAGTGGTTGTCCTGTAAATAACGTATAGAGTAGATGTTAAACATACATAAAAAATGTTCCTTACGTTGTTATTTCATTGCTTATGGAGGAGAGCAGATGCCATTAAATGAAATCTGATTTTATTATTAATCCAATTGCTTCCTTTCCATTTTTCTGTGGACTTTTTGCCTTATTCATTGCTTGGCAGTTTTTGCTCATTCTTTTGCTATCGTTTCTCCTGTCACCTCTGCAGTGGTTGGCTGAATGAGGTGGAAATATGGTTGCAAGTACAGATAAATTGCTGAGCTAGGTGGTGAGTGATGGGTGGTAAAAAAATGAAGGGGACCTAGAGGAAAGCTGCGAGGGAAAAGGAATTTGGGGTTTCTTGAACTGAAAAGATGATGTGAAGAGAAAGAGGTAGAAGGTTGACAGAGAGGGAAGGAAGTTGAATTTGCAAAGAAGGAAATAGGAAAGTTCCCCAAATAGCCAGAAGAGACAGATAAAATAATCTACTCTGGTTATCACAAATGCCTTCTGATGTCACCTACTGATATCCTTCAAATAGTTGCTTTTTAATTTTATTGTAAAATCTTAATCCTTCCATTAGCTATTTCTCATCTGATTACTACAATGACCCATTTTCTGGTCTTTCTATTCTTCCCCCATGTTATTCATCCTCTTAAAATTCCGGCACTCATTTTATCTCTCATAGTTTCCACATTCTCGTTTTGCTTTATTATTTCAGGAGCTTGCGTTGGTTGTATCTGCAGTTAAGGAGCAGATTAGCAAAACTTAACATTTGCATTTTAGGTTCTCAACAGATATAATTCCTTGTACAGTTAGTACTTAATTGTAACTCGTGGTGTCTCTCACCATCTTTTCATTTATGATTTGCACATGGTGTTTTGTCGTCTGTTTGCTTTCCCCAAGCATGGATGTGGAGGAATCCCTGGCCTGTACAAGGTCTTATTTCCCAATGGTCTGTAAGACAAATGTAGATTGTAATGTTCCACAGTCCTAGCTCTCTCTGAAGATGAGAGCATTCATTGATGCCTGAGATGGAGCCAGAGATGAAGCATGCAACAATGCATCCAGTATGACCCTGTTTGCAGCAGTGGAGCTGCAGGACGGCAGTGAAGCAGCTCCAAGCAGGAAGGGCACGCTGGGCTGGTGGTAGGAAAATTTGTGCATTTAGCATTCCCCTGTGCTTCAAACTCCTCCATCCCTAGGCCTACCAGCATCCTGGTTTTGAACAGAAGCTTCTGTGTCAGTCCCCAGAAGGCTCTGCCAGCTGATTGCTGTTGTCTGGGAACAGTCTTGAAATTTCAGGGAGCTAGTTAGTGCACTGTGCTCTGCTCCCTGTTTTCCAAACTGAAATATGCATTTTCATATCCTGAGCAATTCTGAAGAGCCAGTACCTTCAGTGTTTTCTTTTCATCCAAAGGGTGTTTGGACCCTGGAACAGGGACATGGTGACAGCACCAGACTGACAGAGCTCAAGAAGCATTTGGACAATGCTCTCAGGCACAGGGTGTGACTCTTGGAGTGTCCTGTGCAGGGCCAGGAGTTGGACTTGATGACCCTGGTGGGTTCCTTCCAACTCAGCTTATTCTATGGTGCTATGGTTTGAGAATGTTTTGCTAATTTTACGTACAATTCTCTCTCTTCAGGAATAAAGAATCTGGATCATTTTTCCCAGTCCATCCATGCCACACTTTGATGGCAAACACCTGCCTGCAGCACCCTTGTGCTGGTTTTGTCCTTTGGGCCTGTAGGCAGGGAGGGGACTTGGCTCCCAGGGCTCAGTGGGAACATCAACGCTTGGTAAATTCCTTGTGGTCGGTGTACATTCATGAAAGATCACTGGACCAAGTTTAGGGTGATACACAAAAAAAGTTCCTGAAAATGAAGAAATTTCCCACTGCTAAGCCTGTGGTTTTTAATATAGAAATATAATATAACATTTCAAAAGCATATTTTTAATTCAACACAGTCATTTCCATACAATTCTGTTCAGAAATTTGATTTACTTATGCAGTTGAGTATCTGTGAAAAATCTGTTTGAAAAGAAAATATGGACACAAAATATGAATGGAAAATATTTTATGATTCAGAGGTTCTTACAGCAGAAACAAGTAAGTTTAAATGTCAGGATTCTTAAAATGAGAAAAGGCTTACACTCTTTTGGGTCCAGATCTGGATCACAAATACAGGAAGAATTTAAAAACCCACATAAGGGAGATGTATGCTTGAATAGTAGTCTTTCTAAAACTATATTTAACAGTGACTAAATTTAGGCTTACTGACTAATTTGAAAAGCCAAAATGATATTTAATTCTCTAGTACAACTCAGAAACACATTTTAAGTAAGTCATGTGAACATACCCTAGGTGGCTACATGTTAGAACATAGCAAATATGTAGGTTACATTATCATCTAATTTTCCATAATAAGAGTTTTTTTCTCTTTGCTTGTTATTTATTTAAATCTACTCTTCTGATTCATCATTAATCACAGTTCATGTGGTGATTTGGTGTAAAATGCTCATGACAGGATTTCTTGTTATAGTGAGATAATGTTATCTGTCCAGTAGTGCACGTTTGTGACAAGATCATATAGAAACTTAATTGGCTTAACAATAATGCATCTGGTCATTACATCTAATACTATAAATTAAGAGATATAAATGTACATGTAAACTATTTTTTTTGCTCTAGCAAAACTTGTCATCCCAAACAAATGTGGATTTTCATGGCATTATCTCTGACTGAAAGGTAATTATTTAACATTGTAGTAATATTTGTAAAATAGGATTAAAATAGAGTATGATCTTCATAGTGCATAAATGGGCTGAATCAGTTATATAATATTTAATTGAAGAAATGTGAAAGTGATTTACTTTGAAAGTACAGATCACATGAGAATATAATGAGCTCTGAGTATATCACTGAACAGCACTACAGGGGAATAATTTGGGCAGGAGGACTAGAGCTACTGGGTATTTGACTGAACATCAATCAAGAACAGAACACAAAAAAAGAATGTTGTGCATAGTAGCAAGTGGAGTGTGTTTAAAAACTTGTAGATTTCTGCCCCCCTAGGACAGTTCCCTTCATATTTCAACTTGGATAATGTGTTTATACATTGTATTCTGTATGTCCACTTAAACTAGGAAAAGAAAACAAATTTCTATTCTTGGTAGGAGAGTTTTGCAAAATTACATGTATATTACAATAAATGACTTGCAGAAGAAAGTAAAACTGTTCATAATGATGAATTACTTTCAAAAATCAGTGAGAACAGAACAAGAGATATAGAAGTGAGCATTTAGGTTAAATCTTAACAAAAACCATAACTCAAGAATCAGAGGGGTTAGTTGTTGGGTTAAAGATATTTAGAATCATAGGATCATTTAGGTAGGAAAAGACATCTAAGATGATTGAGCCCAACTGTTAAGCTAACAATGCTAATTTTAAACTAGCACTGCCTAGATATTTACTGAATTACAATATTTAGAATTATAAAAAAATGTGACTAGAGATTGGGGAGATTCTTGACAACATTCACTGCAGTTTGGAAATCACTATAGATGTGATTCTGGGCATCTGACTTCTTGCAACATGGGACAACTCTTCTGCAGTTAGCTGAACCTACAGGTTTGATAAGTCTTTTTGGTTTCATGGAAGTCCAAATATCCCCTCATGTAACACTCTGCAAAATAAGGACCTGCTGGTGTTACTGCTACTGATGGGAAAAGTGAAGAATGGAATCCTTGGAACTGTCTTTCCTTTTTTTTACTTTATTTTATGGGTTGGATGGAGTTAAGATAAAGAATAAGAAAATCAAAGCCTGAGCCATGGTGATGAGATTTATCATCCCTTTGAAGAGAACCTTCCTTTTTCAGGAACTTTTGATAAGGCTGAAGAGAAAAAGGAGGAAGAGTAGAGGTGTAGAAGACATGCTGCTCTACCCTGTGCGAGTAGTCAGTCCTGTACAGCCCTTCTCACTGAGAAAATTCAAATAGAATTTGTAGCAAGAAAGCCTTTCCCATGACAACTCATTTCACTGGTGGTTTTTTTGCCAGAATGCTTCATTAATAATGGATCTGCCCAAACTGTGGATTCAGAAACATACATCTATATTCTTTTTCATTTATAAAATAACTTTAAGGACAAGAAGTTTGAGATGACCAAAACTTTGCCAGTTTTCACTGTTAATAAGAAGTTGGGTTTATCTTTTTTTTTCAACCATAGTACAAAATCAGCCTCATGTTTGGAGAGCTCTTCAGTACAGCTTGGTTTGTTCTAATTTGGTAATGTACAAAAATGTTTCTTTCTTAAGCCAGACTAATGTTAAATGTTTAATGAAGGAATCTGCATAAGATGTGTAAGATCTGAACTGCCTTGTGATTTCAATCTCTCTCAAATCATGAAGACAGTAATATTTTCTGCTGGAATTTGTTGTGTTGCTCAGAGCCACGTGGGAAGAATTTACTTGAGCTATTGACGAATGAATATTTTTGCCACTTTATTTGTATCCTTTTGTAATGCCACTTTTTGATGGTATTCCTTCCTGCTCTTACCTCAAAGCATGAAAGAAAAAGATATTTTGAGAAATGCTTTTGCTGTCCCCTTGCTGCCCCTGGCAGAGTTAATCCAGCCATCCTGCTGTGCTTATAGAGCCTGTTCTTTCCCACCCACGGTGCTTCCTCCTCACAGATTAAGAGTCAAAGTACAGGATGATGCTGGCTCTGCCTGTATGTGCCTGTGATGTATGATTCTGCTCTGCCATGGTGGCCATTGCCTTTTTTAAGATAAGGACTATCATTGATACCATTGTGACAGCATTAAGGATACAAACAAAGCCAGGATATAAGGGAGAACTAACAGCTTTTTTAAAGCCATATCATGTATTTGGAAAGTGTACAAGATTTGGAGTTAAGAATCTGGCAAGCAGCGTCACAATCCAAACTGAATGTAGATTAGTCAAAAGTTCTCTTAATATATTTAAAGTAGGCTGATCAATCAGACTACCTGAAAGAAATCAGTAGACTACTTTAGCTGGAGTTGAGATGAATTGGTAGCTTTTATGTATGCAATAGCTTCTTCCATTTGGTGTTAAAGGGTGAGGTTGATGAAGGTGGATGGGAATGTGAAACTTGGGGAGGGGGCTGACATTTAATTCAATAATTGTTTAGTGAGCAAAGATTACAAAGATTACAAACCAAGATAGTAAAAGATGTCTGGAAAAATAATTAGGTGGAGATTTTTTTAAAATTAATTATTTTTATTCTAAGGTTGTATGTCACAACATAATCTATACTGAGTTTATCAGTTATTCAAAGTTTATTCTTCTAAGGAGTGTCCTTGCTGGAAGAAAAGTGATAAAATTGGTCAGATGCTGTTGCTACAGTGCAGGTAGAACAATAATTGAAGATCCTCTTTACACCATGTCATATCTGTTGGTACATATTTCCTGTAAATTAATGAAATTAAAATCCTAATAGTGGTGACGTTCCTGGATGGCATAACAAGTTGTGCCCAAAACCAAAATTAAAGCTGTCTATTACCAGCATATCACAAAATGTGTTCTTCCTTCAGTGTGTCAAACACTGTCAACGACAGTGGTATGGCCGAGGGGAAGCAGCCGCTCTGCAGTAGGGTGAGTCCACACTGATAACTGTTAAGACAAGAGCTGCTGAGTACTCAAATGCATGGGCTTATAGAGCATGGTTTCTGTTAAAGCATTTGCTTTATCTCTCTTTGCAGTCTTTTTTTAATCCTAGCTGCCCTCCTCTTTTGGGTGGTCCATTGTGAAAGAAGCTGCAGTTTCCCTGTAGTGGGTTCATCTCGTGTTTGGCTCGTGCTGCTGTAAGCACAAGCAGCTGCTGAAAATGAGATTTCCACCCCTTCTTCTTTCCTTCAGCTCTGGCTGTACTTTCCAGCCCATTTACTTGTGCCAATGTTAACATTTCTGTGATCAAGGAACACATGAGATAAGGAACTGGCCATACAGAGAGCTGCTCCCTGCCCACTTCCCAGGTCTGTTTTTGGAGTGGAGGGGATCCCAGGAGTGACATCCCTGGGAGGTCACTCTGCTGCAACTGCTCCCACTGCAGCCCAGAACCCCTCTTGTTGGACCAAACCCTGGTATTTCTTTCTGCAGATCTTTCTTCTAAGGAAGCAGAATTGCCTATTAAAAAATAGATAAATAAATTATTAGCTCATTATGAAATGTGTTGTAGTACCAGTAACTTTAATTATAATTTATCTGCTGTGTAAGTAATCCTGCAAAATATTGTGGGATAACATATTGGTATTGCAATTGCTCTCTTGTAGTGCTGTATGATTAGCACTGAAGACCTCAAGGAGTAAGTTCTCCTGGTCTGTGTGACCACACATTCTTCAGATCTCATCTGAACCAGTAACTGCTAATCTGTTGAGCTAATCTGTCATTAGCTCAACACACAGGTGAAAATGCAAGTCCTCAGTGGAGGGAACAGTCTACCTTCTAGCACACATTTGGGAATGTGTTCCACCTTTGAAATTGTCTAATATTTTTTCTACTTAATTCCAAGGAAAATAGAATGCTTTCCTTTATGTAAAGACCTGTTTAGTGTTTGCCATTTTTCACATAAATAATATTTTCAGCCTTGTCTCTTAGAATAGGTAATCATTATTATAACAATAATAACAGTTTTCATGAGATGTATAGGACAAAGCACTTGTATTTTGGGAGTGAATTGGGATGGCTTGTGGCCTCAGCATCATGCTGTCAGTTCACAGTAGTAGAGTACTGACATTATCAGTGCTTGTATCAAAGCCTACAGACACTTTTCAGGTTTTTATGATTATGATACTCTTACAATTTTCCCCTTAAAAAGTGGGTAAATATTAATGTTAGCAGTAGAGCAATAATGCATTGTTGTGTTTGTACATGTATACATCTGGGATGTTTACTGCTGTAAGGGATAAGTATATTTTGGATTGCTGTATATCCTGTATGAACTGCTCCATAGCATGCTGGAGCTTATCCAGAGAAGGGCAACAGAGCTGGGGAAGGCGCACAAGTCTGATGAGGAGTGGCTGAGGGAGCTGGGGGTATTTAGTCTGGAGAAAAGGAGGCTCAGGGGGAACCTTATTGCTCTCTACAACCACCTGACAGGAGGCTGAAACCAGGTGGGGGTCGGCCTTTCCTCCCAAGTTACAATTGACAGGACAAGAGAAAATCACCTCAAGCTGTACCAGGTGAGGTTTAGTTTGGATATTAGGAAAAAATTTCTTCACCAAAACCATTGTCAAGCACTGGCACAGGCTGCCCAGGGAAGTGGTGAAGTCACCGTTCCTGAAGATATTTAGAAGATGTCTAGATGTGGCACTTAGGGACATAGCCTAGTGTTGGACCTGTCAGTTTTAGTTCTGTGGTTGGATTCAGAGGCCTTAAGGGCCTTTCCCAACTTAAATGATTTCCATAATTCTGTGGTTCTGTGATAGCAGAGCCAGAATGAAGCCATAGCCTCTGTGCATAGATCTGATTTGAACTAGACATTCAGGAGTGGAATTTTAATGTGAATGTTTTACAATACACAAAAATTGTTTTACTAAACTGAAATAATTATGATGCAAAAGTAATTAGTTCTTCATGCATACATCTGGTAACTGGCAAATATACTGAGAAGCTAAGTCTGTTCTGAATAGCATTTCTTTACAACATTAGTTCTGATCCTCAGTCCAGGTTCTTCTCTCCAGTGTTTGGGTTTTCCTTCTGTATGTTGATAACAGTCTTTCTGCACTCATTGTATATCTAAATAATGCTGGTGATTTAAAAGAAAAACAAAAAAGAACAAAGAGGGACTTTCATTAAACTCTAGTAGTAGAAGGTATTTAACACCATCTTAGGTTTTTCACTATTTTTGCTGCAATTTTTACCAGACTATGTAATTGCATGATATAGAAGTAAACAATTCCCAATCCTCATATATTAATATCTTTATAATTAACTGATACTATTCACATATTGCCGAGCTTACCTTTTCATGACAGCCTTGGTTATGACTGTGAGCTAGAGTAATCTGCATTTTTACTGCAGGCAGTGAATGGCTGTTTGCTTCTTCTGATATTGTAAAAACGCTTATTGCTCTATGATATCAGAAGGTTTAAAAAAAAAAGCCATTTACTTAGTAGACAAATGTCCCATTCTTAAATGTTTGGGTTTTTTTTTCCTTTTGCTTGGGATTAAGTCTGCAATGAAAATCAGGGGGAAAAAAGGATCCATTTTAGAGCTATTAAAATTTTCTGTAGAGATTTTTATTTTATCTCTTTATTTCTCATTACATGAGCTGTATTTCATGCTTGTGTACAGATTAATGTGCTTTGCTGATAATTGCCTATTAAAAATAGATAAATAAATTATTAGCTCATTATGAAATGTGTTGTAGTACCAGTAACTTTAATTATAATTTATCTGCTGTGTAAGTAATCCTGCAAAATATTGTGGGATAACATATTGGTATTGCAATTGCTCTCTTGTAGTGCTGTATGATTAGCACTGAAGACCTCAAGGAGTAAGTTCTCCTGGTCTGTGTGACCACACATTCTTCAGATTTCATCTGAACCAGTAACTGCTAATCTGTTGAGCTAATCTGTCATTAGCTCAACACACAGGTGAAAATGCAAGTCCTCAGTGGAGGGAACAGTCTACCTTCTAGCACACATTTGGGAATGTGGTCCACCTTTGAAATTGTCTAATACTTTTTCTACTTAATTCCAAGGAAAATAGAATGCTTTCCTTTATGTAAAGACCTGTTTAGTGTTTGCCATTTTTCACATAAATAATATTTTCAGCCTTGTCTCTTAGAATAGGTAATCATTATTATAACAATCTTGGTGTTTATATGTATAATAGATCTTCTGGATTTCTGATTTATGAGGGTTTGAGACTAATGTGACAAAAATGCACATATGTAATGTTTATCATTACATCTGAGGCTTGTAAAATGATTGAACTTATTTCTTATTGACTTATTTCTTAAGAGGCCATGTATTTAACTTTTCAATTTAGAAATTGTTTTTAAAAAGCAGTCCAGCATGTAGCCTGAGACACACCCTCAGGAGTCAAAGTGGCCAGGTATCAGTTTTAGCCAGGTCTTATTTCACTGCATTTTCCTGGGTTTTTTAAAGGAAATATTAAATAGATTTTTTTTCACTGAAATATTAATGTTTATTGATTACAAGCACAAAACTACTGTTACTATTTTTATCTTTAGTGGAGCCTAAATACTAGCACCTGTTATTTTCCAATACCAGGTTAGCCAATTTGGAAAACACTTTAATGACAAAAATGGCTTGATTGGCCAAGTCAGGACAAAGTCTCTCCTGAGAACTCCTACAAAAAATAATGAATTCTCACCTCCCTCTGTCTGACCTGGGGTGGCAGTGGCAAGTTACTTGGAGAAGACTCTTGGCCATTGCTTTCTCAATGCCCTTAAATGGAAATCTGCATCTCAATTATTTATTTGAGTGATAGGGAACCAAACAAACATCAGTTCCTCATAATAACATACAGGAATGGGACTTACAAGACAGCCATTGGCCTTTGTGAAGTGCTGTCATCAAGACAACTGGCATCTGTTTCCAGGTGGGTAATTCATTCCAGAGGATTGTGACGCATATTTCATACCCTTATGATATGAAATCATTATGATATGAAATAATAAGTATCTTACAGGTGTCTTCCTAGGCATAATAAAACACTTGCTTCTCCTGCAGTTGTGGACACCAGAGGAGTTGCAGCAAGCCTCTGACCAGCAGGTGCTTTGGTGCTCACTAGCACTGTTCTGATCACTCTTTAATTTTATATTTTGTAGGTGGTTTCTAGAATCCAATTGCTGCTACACATTTAGTCCATACCTCTTGTGCTATTATGATCCTAATTTTAGCCCATACAAAAGTTTTTCAGATTATTCCAAAAGAAGGAGAATTAATGTCTTGAATTTCAGTAATCTATGTAATATTCTGGAAAAAAAAAAAAGTAGAATCATACAGTATTGAATATTATTATTCAATTAGAGAAAAGATCAGGTAGAAGAATGTTGCAGAAATAAAGCTCATTTTTAGGTGGAATAACTTGTTAATTCCAGCATTTGCACATACACAGTCATCAGGGAGTTATTGGGCTACGTGTATCTTCTGAAACATCTGTCAGCTAAGCCAGAGATCTAAATGCAAAGTGTTACATTGGTTATATCTGTGGATTTCTTACATTTCCTAGAGGAATTTCATTTTGTATGCTAATCATTGCAGAGTACAGAAGTAAAAATAAGATTAAATTTTTGTGCATGTGTCAGTGCTTTGGATGAATGACTTGCCCCATTCTCTTTTAATTGTATTGCAACATCAAATACATGAAATGGAGTAGTATCATTCTTGTCTTGGGTATCCTGCTGTCAGTGTGGAAAGAAGCATGTCATGTACATGCTTTTTTTTTTTTTTTTTTTTTTCTTTTGTCCCAGTGATGGAATAGCATACTGTGGAAAGCCTTGAGCTACTCTGAGCAGTTTGATGACATGTTGTTGCTGATTCCTGCAGCCACACTGCAAAAGTCATTTCATTGTTGTATAGTAAGTGGGCTACAATCCATTTGACAAAATGCCTCACTGCATGACACTTAGGTGCACAGTATTGACTGTCCTTATTCAGGGCTCAGTGTTATGGTGTTCACTGTAACCTGATTTATAGAAATTATATACCAGGAAAGCTAAGTTGTGGGCTTTTTAAGTGCAAGACTTTCAACATTAACATATTTCTATGGTACTGCTTTAGGCAACTGTACCATTCCACGCTGTTGACCTATATTTGTGATATTTGACATTTTTGATAAATACTGTCAAGGATAATCCATCACAGGATGAGTTTCTGAGTTTTGGGATGTTTGTTAAACCCTCATAACTTAAATATAGAAGTGTTTCAGAAAACAGTGTTTTATGTTGAGAATCAGGTTTTCCAAGTAAGAAAATTGCTAGGGAATAATTTCCAGAAGAATACAGCTGTCTTCAGTTAATGGAGTATGTGCTCCAGATGAGACTGGGATGCAGCTGCCTGTTGCCTGAGGACCATATGTTTCTCTAGGTTGCATCATTAACTCCCTCCCATTCACATTTGGGGCAACCACCATTATAATAGAAAAACAAAATGTGGAGTAAACTTAGCAGTGCCTATGGTGTTTAAAGATCTGTATTACTTTCAAATTGAGAACAGTTTTTGAAAAAATTTAGTCATTGAGACCTGTCTGCTGATCTCTTATGTGTGCAGTCCCTCAAGATTCATGTCTTTTTCTCTCCCATTGTTCAACAGCTCTGTGAAGTCAAAGAAAATTGTTTTGTGTTTTGATATAGCTAATAAGGCAGTCAGAGTGCTGGGGACCTTGAAACAACCCAAAGAACTTTAGCTTGGCTTAAAAATCTCTGGAAAAATGATCTTGTTGATGAGGAAGCATTATGAAAGAAGCAAGTTCACTGAAGTGCATTACTTGAGTAATGCTTAAAGCAGCTGTGGTTCATTCACGTGTTTCATATAGTTAACTGCAGAGATAAACTGTGCACCCTTCTGTTTAACACTCAGTGTAAACTGAATCCGTAACTAAGTCTCCTGCATGCCTCAGGCATTTCTCTGTGTGCTGCATTATCTCAGCTTCGCTCGTGCTTCTCTAGATTTAGACTGAAAGGATAGCACATAGCAGGGTGGTTTGTGGGACTGCAGCTTGTGTCTGCTGCTGAGCTGCAGGGTCTCCAACACCCCTGTAAGCTGTTTCTCAGAGGAAGGCCTCCATCTGCTTCATGTCATAGCCCGTCACTCTGGAGATGTGGGCAGCAAAGAGGTTATTGATGTTCAACAGTATCAGATAGCACAGAGACATCTAACAGAGGAAACGTGGACGGATTCGTGTGCACATGGATGAGCAGGATAATGGATGGGTAGGCATGGATACCGGAATAATGACAACATGTTGCTGTACCATATTTTGAGATACTGCATCTAAGAGATGTAGCAGCGGAGTTGCTGGGGTTTGGGTTTTGTTTGTTCTCATGGATTATAGCTCTTTGTCCTACTGCTTAAGCTGAGGTAGTTGTTCATTTAAGATGTAGCATTTCCAGGTTTTTTGGGGGACTATTACTTTTTCTAGGTTGAGTGAGAACTTCCTCTCAACTGAAGGGTGTTGACACACGGTGGTCCTAAATATAGTGGGAAGTACTGTTTTCTGAGAAGGAATGGAGGCAGCTCTGGAGTATGAAACCACATGTACAGTCTGGAGGAGTTATGTAAGGACACTGCTGTTTGCAGAGCAGAGGCTTTACTGCCACAATTAGTGCTGCTATAGCTCTTTACACTACAGCCATTGTAGCCATTAAAGACTATCACTGAAATATGTTATTTTTCCCACTAATGCTTAAAATTTCCAACTCGCTGCTTCTGCTCTCCCTCTTTTCCTGAGAGCAGTGGTGGTTTTGTACAAGGCAGGAACACAGAGAAATACAAATGAGGAGTAGTTGCTGTAAATTTGGGGCAACTTTTTGGCAGTGTTCTGGGAGTTTGGACAAGCATGAGGTGTGTGAATGTATCCACTGATGGACCCATTTCTGTGCAACAGAGATTTTGCGTCTGATAAAAAAAGTAATACAACTCCAGGGTAAAAGTTTGTCCACCCAGTGTTTCTTACACAAGGATGGTTCTATATGGTAACACAAACTGTATGAGATATTTGGAGATTACCTGTGTGTGTGAATCTACACATACCAGTAACCAAGGGCAACCCTCAAACCACAGCCGAAATGCAAAGGGTGGATTTATTTCTTTACCTTGCTAACCACGCCAGGTGACAGAGGGACAGGGACATGGCTCCATTCTAGCTGGCAGGAGTGGAGGGGAGGGCTCCTGCCTCTTTATAACACAAGTCTTCCCCCATGTCTGTGAGAGTGTGTTATCTCTCCACAGGACTTCCACTTCTCAAAACAGGCAGAGGATGAACAACATTCGGCATATTAAATGGAGTTTTCCCATCCCAACAATTTTAGCATTCCCAGCTGCAAGGTCACTTTGAGAGAAACTATTCCCTCCTCCTCTGCCAAATCTTGCAGTTTTAACCCTTTACTAGCAACACTGTGAGAGGCATGGTGAATAGATTTAAAGTTATAACATTTGCTCATTGTACAGTTCCTTTTTTCCCTTCTTGCCTCCTCTAAGCATTCGCTGGCTGTTTCTCACTCTTTCGCTCATCCATGCCGTGAATCACTTTAATCCTTACCATTCACTGTTTGCATACACATTTGCATTTCCTTCTCCAGTCTTCTCATCCCTTAGCCCTGTTTTCCTTCCTGCTCTTCTGCCTTCTCTTAATTTCATTTTTTTCCTCTTTACTCACGTTTGAGTCTGGCTTTTTTCAGTTTTCTGCACCTATACGTGCTCTAGTTTCTTCCTTCATTTTACAGTGTTTTTCCTCTGATCTCACCTCTCATTTTCTCTGCTGATTGTTTGCCTTGCACAGGTCCCTGTCTGCTCAGCCTGTGTAGAGGACTAACTTGTTAAAAGCTTTCAAGAGAAAATCACTTCAATCTGAATTGGATGTTCATGTAATGGATGCCATCTGCTCTTTTAATGATGTATTCTTGATATTATTTCAGGTCTTAAAAATTAGCTTGATTGGCCACCGGAAGCGTGTTCTGGCATCTTTGGGAGATAGGCTTCACGAAGATCCTCCTCAGAAACCACCTCGGTCAATAACCCTCAGGGTGAGTCCCCATGAAAATTTGTTTGCATTTCTTGACAAATCAGCAAGGGTTTCATAACATTCACATGAAAACAATGGCTGTTTTGAGTGGGGTTCAACTTAGCTCCCTTCAGAGTTGTATATTATGGACATCTTAGGCTGACCTGCTCTGTCACACCTCCCCATATGGCCAGCAGAGTTATATTGACATTTTTACAGGGCGATCCATGTGACCTGTTTCAGATGTCTGCCTAGGATGAAATAAGTAGAATCTTAGAAGTATCAGCTTATCTTTGCTAAAGAAACTAGCATGGGACCAGGGATGTAAAAGATTCAAGTTTTCATTTGCCCACAGGATTCCCAGCCCAGCCAATCAATAGTGCAGGAGAGTTACCATTTTCCTTTCATGTTTTTGAATGTTTGCACTTACTTTTCAGACATATGCTTTAGGCTTTCTTTAAGGAGAACATCTTGAAAGTCTTGAGATAAAAAATGCCATTAAGGTGTCTCAAAAGTTATATCAATGTATATCAAAACTTTCATCATGTTTTTAATTTTAATTTGTATTCCCTCTTTCAGAAACCTTGTTGCAATGTCCCTGGTGTTTTTCCACACTTGGCCACAATTAATCTGCTCGCATTACACCACCTTCACTCGGTTTCTCCAATCCAATGCCTTTGCTTACTTGTCTGCTGCTCTTACCAAGTTGTGGTCTGACGGCCACTTCCTACTGCGTTCTCTCCAACAGAGGTCATAGCAACATTTTTATTTTGATATTTTAGGTCACACCTTTCGCATTTGATTGGATCCCATTATTTTCATGGAGCTACATTTCTGACAGGAAACTTGTTTGGGATTAAATTTCAAAATGTCAGAGAGTGTGTGCTCCCAAGTTAAATTTCCTAGTGTAAAGGGAAATACAGAAAGACAGAATGAGGGCTTTTTTTTAAGTGTATTTAAAATTTCTGTGACCAGCCTGTTTTCACCCTGCTTATTATCAGATGCCCCATACAGACATTTTAGATCCAACCCCTTAATTCAAGCTATTCCCAATGCCATATTTAAAAAAGTCTGACAAATCTGTAATGTGCTCTAAGGCACATTTCACAAACATGTGGATGTTTTTCTTGTATTTTATTTTTATGTATTTTGTGAATGATTCCTGATGCATGGCAGGTGTTAAAACACTCCAAGGAGAGAGAAATAGATAAAAAGGCAGACTTTTTTGCTGAATGCCTTCAATACTGTGGACTGGATAATTAATTCCTACTCAGCAAGTGGGAAAGTTTCCATGGTCCACATTCTTGGTCAGGACTGTATATTCTCAGTTAATATGGAAGAGGAAACTGGACGTCTTCCATCTGTAGTCAAAATGATAAAAAGTAGTCTGCTGCTGCACAGCTAGAGTTACTGATGCAGGCCAGTGCTAAATGTCATTTATCACCTCTTGGAACTGGAGTATTCACAGAGAATCTTAAAGAGGAGGACATGCATTTGGAATGAAGGTTTTCTTTCCCATCAACTGCTACTATGCCATTTCACACGAAACAAAGACATAGTGTTTCGTTTGTAGTCTGCAATAATTTGTATCTTGAAAATTGGCTTAAATAAACTGTCTGCTACTGCTGTAAGATTGATTTATGTAGAATCACTGAACAGTTTGGATTAGAAAGGACCTTAAAGATCATTGAGTTTCAACCTTCTTTGCCATGGGCAGGAGCACTTACCACTAGATAAGGCTGCTCTACATCAGTAGAAAAGGTAGTTTATTATTTAAAATCTACTTTTAAGTTCCCAAGCTCAAGCTAAGCAATGCTAATGCTTCATCTTTTTTGACTGTTTTTGTATTAGCTTTTAAAATATTTCAAAGTAGAAGGTCAAACATTGATAAAAAGCAAAAATTCCTTAAAATCTTAAAAATATCCACAACATATGTTATTCCCTGTTGTGTATTACTGTGTACTAAGGAAACACTATTTTGATTTCAAATATACAATATTGAAATATATATATATGTTTTATATTTTATATATATATAGCATTTGTATGCACACAGACACTATACAAATACACTTTTCTATACACAAAAGTATAGACATGGATGGATCTTGGGTTACCTATGCAATCTTGCTTTCCTTCCTGGAATGCATCTTTTCCTTGAGTAATCTTTAATTGCAGGACCAGTTTCCATGTTCTTCCTGGGAGCCCTTCCTCACCCAGTCAGCACTGGAGACTGGAATTTAAACTGAAGGACCAACAATTTTGGCAGAAAATTTGGAGAAGAAATGTTGCAATAGTAACGATATTTTAACACAAGAATTAGTTCACTGGAGAGAATTCCTGGTTTCAGGTTAGACAAGCATCTGTGGGACATGAAGTGTGCCCAGGCAGCTTGGAAAAGGATCTCGTAATCTCCTTTCCAGCCCTGACCTCTGTGGTTCCAGGTGTACATGAGCAGCAGGTCTGAGAGGGGATGAGGCAGATTTTGAGAGTGAAATATGTGATCAGACATCCCTGCAGGTCATCTGTCCTTGGATTCACAGCCAGGTAGAAACACAATATGAATACCAGGTGACTAACAGTAGCGTGGTACTGAGGCCATGGTAGCACCTGCAAGGGTGTCTGTGCCTGGTCTGCAGGTTTGTTTGAGGAGGTGAAAAGGTGGGTATGGAAAGAGGAAGAGGAGTGAAGGAAGAATGGGAGACAGGCTCATGATTAAAGGAATAGCTGTACCTATGAAACTATAGACTGAAACCTGTTTTTGCCACAAAAAACTCAGATAATTTGTGGTAGGCTGTTTAATTAATTGCCTCCTAAACAGTCACTAATTGTATGTCACTGACAGTCTCCATATTTGACTGGAGTCTTGAGTCTGATTTTTACAAGTGCTGAAGTACACAGTGCAGAAAATTAGATCAACAGACATGGAGTTTGGAACTCAAGCTCTTGGGAAATCGAGCAATTGAGTGACAGGTACCTTCTAACCTTTGTTTTCTGTGTGTCTCTGGTCACCCACACTAAAGCAGTGATTATGAAATGCCAGAAGTCACAGGTGTGGCAAAAATTAATTGATTGACATTTGTAAAGCACTTACGAGCATCATGACTATGATGATATTAATCATCTTATCTTCACAGCAGGATTTAAAAAGGGTTTAGGAGAGAGCTTTGGGGCCATGAAACAAGGCAAGAATAAAATACTGACTACACGGTACCTAATGATAACTAACACGGTGCTCAATAGATGACAACACGCTGCACAGTTGAGGATCCATCTGTGCTGTGAAGGACAACTTTGAGAAAATAGCATAAAATCGTACAATGACATACTGTTCCATAATGCAGAGGCACAGTAATTCTTTAATTTCTTGAGTTGGTATTTCTTGTCTGTATTGCCTTGCCAGCAATCTTCCAATATAGATCTCAGAGTTAATTTCCTCCTCATATGCAGTTTGATAAAATATGAAAAGCTCAATGAGGGCTGGAATCTCTATGTTCATCTGTCACTTTGATGCACTGGTGGCCCTGCTACAGTGGATGAATCCTGATTCAGAGCAGAGAGAGGTTACCCACCTGGCTGGAGCAGCAGGTAGCACTCATTAAAGAGGAACTTGTTTGGTCTCCATGTACTCAGGTTATTTTCAGAGCAGAGGTGTGTGCACCATGTTGTTAGGCCCAGGGAGGGTGAGTTTTACAGGTTATGTCTCATCAAACCTACTGAGCGTGTGCAGAATACAATTTTCCAGAAGCTTTTAACTGGGCCAAATGTAGGTGGATTTTTGTGAAGGAGGGAAAATATTATTCCTAAGAGGAAAATACTCTTTTTCTTTCCCCTGGGAAATGTCAAGTGCTTGTCTCAGATCATAGGCAAGCCAGATAATTTTTTTTAAAAGTTAAAATCCCAGTTAATTAAAAATTACTAAAGAGCTATATATTTTCCTAACATTTTTCTTGTTGGCAACATGAAAAATACTAATCCATTACTGTGATTGCAAGGAATAATGTCACATAGACTCCTACACATCAAATATTGACATCAGGCATTACTATGACTTGAACTTCCCTTTCCATTTGGAAGAGGTTATAACTCTCTGATTTCTTACACCAGATCTTGTTTCTTAACAGCATGGAGTAAAGTACCTTGATGCTTTTCAGAACTGGGCTTGCTTCAATGTAATAATGCATGAATCGTCCACTTTAATTCTCTCTTTAAATAAAAAGGCTGAATGTTTTTGCCTTCCACACTGGAGCAGGTTTTTTGCTTGCTCCACCATCTTCAAGTCCCTTCTTGTTGCTGAGTATTGAAATAGAGCATTGCAGGAGCAGGTGGTTTAGAGAAGGTCTGCAAACCTGCAGCAAACCTGCTCCTGGGTACATTTTGTCCAGTACCCTACATCATGAGAGAGGAACATTTCCCATTCAGTTGCTATGAGAGTGTTTTCCTGCTCACACTGGGCGGTGCTGGTGCAGACTGGACAGTAGACTGTAGCTCCCTGCTCCTGCTGGTGGAGTGTAGAATGGTTGACTTGGACACCAGTGTTTGTAGCAGGTTGAACAAGTGATGTCATGTGCATGAGACTGGGTATTTCCAAACCTACACACAATGTCTGGCTGTGGGCAGTGTGGTGGCAAATCTTGGTGAAATGTATGCCAGGAGGATCTGTTTATTTATTAGGTAGCACTTATGTATCAATTCTGTTTGGTATTTGCACACTGACTGATACAAGGTTACAGTTCGGTAGAGGTAAGGAGAAAAGCCAGGTAAAATATTTGTACTCTGATGCTTTCATGTGTTCCAGGAATTGGTATTTAGCTTGTGTCTGATATCTGGTACTTCAAGTTAAAATGGATGTTCTGTAAAACCTATAAAAATTGCAACAAAATGTCTATACTGTGTAAATGGGCATGCATTTCTTTTTTCCAGCAAGAGGTGTTGCTAGTGTTGAAATCACTTTCACTGCTCAGAGCAGTTGCTCGGAAGTGGTGAGAATCTATTTCATCTTACAAATAGCTAATCCTAAATAATGGCTTTATTTGGGCCTTGACAAGAAGTAGCTCACTGTTTTATCTCTAGGAGAGAGTATATATTACACAAGAAGGTTTTGGGGAGGAAATTTGCCACTAGTTCATGTAATCAGTGAACTATTTTTCCTTCTACATGGGCTTTGCATTTCAGGTAGCAAATCTCAAAAGTTCGTCCACAATAACCTCTACTGCAGGAATTGTTCCATAATTTTTTTAGTGTGAGCAATTCAAATGCACTTTAAATGATTTGAAGTCAGCAATATGCTGTTCTTCTTATGCTGCATTTTTCTTTCTCTGTCCAGGAACCCAGTGGTAACCACACTCCTCCTCAGTTGTCTCCATCACTTAGCCAAAGCACTTTCACTACTGGTGGCTCCCTGGACGTTCCCCACATTATCATGCAGGGCGATGCAAGGAGAAGAAGAAATGAAAACTATTTTGATGATATTCCCCGGTCAAAGCTGGAGAGGCAGATGGCACAGGTAGGACTAAAACCGGTGCCGTTAAAAGGCTGGGCCTTGCTGCTTTTGGTTACAGGACTAATCCTGACCAGAGCAGTGGGTTGTATATGAAGGCTGAGTTGTAAACAGCAAAGGTTGACAATTTTTCCAAGATGTCTGTTCCAGCTCTCTGTATTTGAAGTAGTGTAAATTGATGTGTTGGTGTACAATCTCTCCTCAGAGGTTTGAGGGTGTTTAGATGCCTGGAGGCTGAGATGAAGGTGGCTTCTGTGCACCAGAGTGTGCAGTCTTCCCCCAGCGCCAGCTCTGCCCCTCGTTTTCATAATAAGGTGCAGATTCCTGAAATTCTGAGCAACCTAGATAAAAGTAAGCTTGCATCAGGCCACTGCTGGGAAGTCAGAGGACTTGAAGGGTGATGATTGATGCATTTATTAATGAGAAGAGTCAGCATTCTGCAAAACTCTGATCTGGGGATATATTTTGATAATTTAAAAATAAGACTTAACTATGCAAAAATTTATTTGAGTAGCACTAGACTCAACTTGGTGTTAAATCAAACTGTTCATTAAAGAAAGCTTAAAGTAGCCTCCATGTCAAAATTTTTTTCACCCGACCACTGAAAGAGTACTGATAACTTTAAATTAAGCATACATTGAGTGACATCACAGAACCGTAGAACCATGTAGGATGGAAAACACCCTTAAGGTCTTCAACTCCAACCCTTAACTCAGCACTGCCATGTTCACCACTAAAGCACGTCCCAAAGAGCCACACCTACATGGTGTTTGAACAATTCCAGGGATGTTGATTGAACCACTTCCCTGGACAGCTCACTCCAATGCCTGACCACCCGGTTCAGTGAAGAAATTTTTCCTAATATTCAATCTAAAGCACAGTAAATTATGCATGGACAGTCTGTTGGTGAAAATGCTTTAGGATGAGCTCAGCTGGTTTTCAGTGATACCTCTGATGATGAAAGACAGCCAGGTCTTTTTCTGCATGCTGGAAACAGGACTTTGATTTGCCGTCAGAAGCAGATGGGCAGCCAGGGCAGTTCCTGGAGCAACTCGTTCCACGAAGGACCAGGTTGCTGCATGCTTCCCTGCATGAGGCTTCCCAGCAGTGGCTCTGCCTGCCACAACCCAAAGTAGAGCCTCTGTCCAAAATTCAGCCTCAAAATGGAAACAGCTATGCAAATAACTGTGTTATAATGAACAAAAGGCTGCAGTCTGTCAGCTAATTACATGAACAAGAAGTAATTAAATAAAAACAAGCAAAACAAGGTGCTGCCATTACCTGGGAACACAGAAACAAATTGAATTCCATTTCTTCAGAGGACATTTCTAGGGAAGTGAAATTGCATTTGGTTGGGTGGGGCTGTTGCCTTGCCCTTTTTTAATCTGATTTTCTGCTATAAAAGCTTCTTGTACAGAATTAAGGAGAAAGTTGCTGAGTGAATGAGCTTGTTTTCAAACCAAAATCTGCTGGGCTTTTGTGGCACGAATAAGGTTGAGCTGAAGTCCAGCAAAGAAAAGACAGATTCTTAACATGAAAATACTTATTGAAGGTCATGAAATTTAGGTGTTTGGGCCTAAAATGCACACTTGGCTTGTGCCTGAATGCACTGGTTTGTCTAATTAGTTCATTTTATCACTTTGTTCACAAATCCCCATACTCACTACCTCTTTTACTCACTAGCAGTGAAGACAAAAAATAAAACAAAAAAACACCCCTATGCTGACAATTTTTCTGACTCCGTTTCACTCCTTTCTCATACTGGTATTCCCAAGAGATATGACATACTCTAATAAATGACACCTGGAGATTTTCTTTGTGCTGTTGAATACTGCATTTCCAGAAAGACTGATATGTTACGTGTACAAAGAGAAAACTGAGCAGTTATTAATTACACCACTCTAAACTCCCATGCAACCAATTAAGTGCTTAAGGGATTTTTTTGTTGATGGGGTTTTGGTTGGGTGGGTGAGTGGATGATTGGTTTTTGAGGTTGATTTTTTTTTTTTTTTTTTTGTGGTTTTTGGGGTTTTTTGTTGGTTTTTTTTCTGTTGTTGTGGGTGTGTACCCACTGAATGGATGACTTCAGTGCCTTCTTTCTAATTTTAACCATTGAATATAGCTGTCATCCTTTGGGACTCCAGAGAGGAAAATGGATTCAGATTAAATCCATAAAATTGTGGTTTGTGTTGTTCCCTGTACTCCAATCTGTTTGAAGTCTTTTTCAGCTCTGCCCCCAAATGCTGCATTCCTGATGTATGTAAAATTCCCTTTGACTTCAATGGGAAAGTCAATGACTCCCTCTGGTGATCATTCTCAATAAATTGGATTCACCCCATTAAGAAGCTAATCAGGGATTTCTTCAATCATTCTACCCCAAAAATAGATTCTTAAATTTATTTTGTGCAATGTGTGCTCTGCCAAAATGAACTATATTTCTTTTAGTCTTTTCCCCGAAAACCTCCTTGAAATTAAAAGTAAAATAATTGTTTCTGCAAAGTAAAGGAGATCCAACTGATTCTTAACATGAAACTTCTGCTCTGTGTGTTGTGGGGTTTTTGGGGTTTTTATTTTATCTAGAAACTTTCTCCTTGCAGTTTGCTGGTTCCTTTGACTTGTGTCAGATCAGCAGCAACTTCTGAACTGATACCAGTCCAGCTTCCCAGCTACAATACTTCTCACATGCAAAATGATCTAGAGGGATTATTTGAATTGCTTTGAGAATGTTCTTTTGTCGTAACCCTTTCTTCGCTAAGCTGTTTGCATGCTGCTGTATGAATCTGCATGTTTACTGGATGCTATAGTTCACAAATGTGCATAAAGACATCTTGGGTGCTGGGGTGTCTTGGGAATTTTAGGTATGTTCTGGATGATGAGATTAGTGAGTGTTTTTATGGCCTTGAAGAGAGAAGCCAAAATGGTATTGTGAACTTATTTATTGTATTGCTTTCATGAACTTGATTTTATTTAAAAAATGTTAGAATAAAACTATCTTATCCTTAATTTAAAGTATAAATTCTGAAGATATTCTGATGAAACTGGTTATTTCTGTCTTTACTATGGCCTATGTTTTCACTGAACTGTTACAGGGAGTCATCAATCATGTTGATCTTTGCATCAATCAACCAATATTTCTTAAACAATGAGCACAGCAGCTTAAATCTGTTTTCCCTTGATGTGCTAGATGTGTTTAAACAGTTCTCTAAACCATAATCAAATCTGCTTGTAAGTAATACAACTCTTTGTTTCCTGGAGGAAGCACTGATTTAAATTTACTTAATGTGGGTGGTTTTGTCTCAAGGCCAGCATGTACCTTCATTTACAGTTCCCTAGCAGACTATTTGTGACCTAAGGGGAAAATTGTGATATAAACAATGAGTCTAACCAATTTAGATTCCCCAATGGAATAGGTTTGGTTATCCAACTCCCCCAGTTGATCATCCAGCTCCAAAAGTCTGTGATGTCTGGTTGTATAAATCATAACTGCCAAAATGGTAATACAGAAGGTTGTGAGATGCTTTGTTTTCAAAAAAAAAAAAAAAAAAAAAAAAAGGAGAAAAAAGTCTAGGAAGAAATGAGTAGTCTGAGTCATCATTAGCTGTGGATGTTGAATTTTAAGCCTGCAAACTGTAGGTTAGTATGATCAAATTAACATAGTTTAAAATAGCTGAGGTTGTTCTTAAGATTGCCTAAACCTTTAAAATAGAACTGAAATCATGCAGGCAAAGCTTGAGTACATTGGAACCAAAATTGATAGGAGAAGGAGTCCCACTGAAGGGATTGGGCTCTTCATTCACCCCTGAAATAGGTGCAGGGAAGAACTTTGGAGGTTGAAAATAATAATAGGCAAGTTCATTAAAAGACATGAGTTTTAGGATTTGCAATTCTCCAGGTGTGAGAGAAGCTTTAGGTACTAGCTGCAAGCATATCCCAGACTGCCAGTCCGAGGTGGTGGCTATTTGTTGTGCCAGCCAGTGGCATATGGTGCTTTTAACCACCCTGGTCCATAAGACCTCTTGCCGTGGTGCTCCGAGCTCTGCACCCTGCCCTGAGCCAGGAGTGAGGGCCAAAAACATCTTTCCCATGGCAGGCATGCAGGGAGGTGCAGGAAGCACCTCTGCCCATGGCACTCCTTGCAAAAGGAGAGCTGGGGCAGGTGTCCCCTGATGCTGTCACACGCCCTGAACCTGCGGCACAGCCCGAGCTGGGAGCGGTCTGTCCTGTTGGGGGGCAGTGGGCAGGAGCCTCTCTGGGGCTCTGGGAACAGCTCCAGCCGTGTCTGCCTCTGGCAGGACAAGCTGGTAGTGAGTCAGAGAAAGCTTTCTAGTAGGATAAACCTAGTCATGGCCCCTATGGGGGCACCCCAGATAGCTGTCATGGAAGGAAGAGATCGTTTAAGGTCTGAGAGGGTCGAAAAACTTTGAACAAGTTATTCACAAAGGCTGACAGGAGAAGTTCTTTCCCAGAACTGCTGAACTCAGATTTAATTTTGAAAGCCTTTCTGGGTGCTTCAGTCACAAGGGCTGGGGACTCTTGCTTTTTTAAATTGTTTTTTAAATTTTAATTTTTTTTTTTCCCCAAAATACAAGATGGCTTAAATGTAAGGTCGTTGTAATGACTACATGGTAAGCATGAAGTAAATCGGTCCTGATTGTTGGGATTCTGCCTTTTAATGTTATTTTGTAAGATACAATAATTCGTTGCTGGGTTAGGGTTGATATGCAGGGGACATTTAAATGATATTTAGTACAACAGATTCTTTACCTACAGAAGAGGAGAAATGTCATAAAAACAAAAAACAGAATTAGCAAAGGCAGGCTTATATTAAAATTGTGAAATAATTTTGCTTCTTTCTGAAATAATACTTTCAACTCAGCAATGTCTTCCAAATACTTCACAGATACTAACGCATTTGTATTTCCAGTGCACTGTGGGGCTGTAATTTAAAATCGTATTTTCCATTTTCCAGCTAGGAAAACTGACATACAGGGATGTTGCAGGTTGAGTAAGATGATGTAGAAAGTTTGAAGGAGCCTAAAATAAAGAAGTCATCTTTAGTTTTGTAACTTTAAACCACAGCATTACATTTTTTATTTACTTGTTTCATGTTTCTTTTCCCATCTCCTCTGCTTTTGAAGGATTAAAATATTACTGTGAATGAGGAAAAATATGCCTAAGAGAATAGTGGTGTGTAAAATGAGATTATCTAAGAAGCAGTGAAGAAGGTTTTTTTATCAATGGTTGAAATTACTCTTGAAATAACGGAATTCTTTCCTAGTTGATTTATAAAGCAATAAAAACAAAAACATGGTCATCTAGATTCAGTCTCTTGTTACTTCTTAGGCTTATTTCCTTTTTTTATAAGCATAAAATAGTTTAAGTTGTGAGGATAAATAGACAGCTACCTAAAAAAAAGTCAAATCCAAACAAAATTCTCTAAGGTTCATATTTTAGGTGCATTATATTTTTAATATGGAAAGATGACTGAACTATGACGACTTACAATTTAACATCAAAAGAAAAATGCTTAACTAAATGTATTGCTGGCAGTTGTATTTGTAATTCACATAGATGCAAACACCATAGATGGCTGTATCTTGATCTGTACATTTCAGCTCATTTTCATCCATAGATCCCATTAGAACTGTGTATTTCATAGAATCATTGAGTTGGGTCATCTAGTTCCAACCTCCCTGCTCTGAGCAGGGACACCTCCAACTAGAGCAGGTTTCTCAAAGCCCATCCAACATGGCCTTGAACACTTCCATGGATGGAGTTATCCAACACTTCTCTGAGCAATGGACAAGTAAACTGATAAAGACATTATAAGAAGTCTTCTTAATTTCTGCCTGAATAGAGAGAGAGAATTTTTTCAAGAATGTTACAGAAGCTAATATATTAGAACTGAATTCATGTGAGGTGGATCATACCTACAAACTGCTTCAGCAAATGGAATTAAGGAAGCTGCTTCTATATTCAGTATTAATGATCCAAACTTCAGCCGTAAATACCACACCAAGAAAAGGACAAATGTTTTTTCCGTTTTTCACACGCAGTCTTGTGAACTAGAAGGTCTACATTTAAAAGATTTTATGAAAACTGAATTTTAATACCTAACATTTGCATTTTTGATCTGCTGGAAAAAGGCTGTGCTTAAGTTTGGGGTGCTTTTCTGAAAGAACATTTTTGTTGTTTGGGGGTATTTTTTTGAAGAAAAGTAGATACCTATAGTCTCATAAACTTCATTGGTGTTTGTCCAGAAGTTTGTATCCTCTCTGCAAGGCTAAGAGGCTGGGGTACACTGAAAGCTGGCAGCACCAGCAGAAAGGGTATTGTCAATGAGAAGGAGCTCACGCCTATCACCCACTTCTTGCCTGCAAGAGAGCCAGTCCAAGGGGCCTCGTTGTTGTCTGGAAATTTTCATGTAAAGTATTTTCAGGAGCAGCAGAAGAAATATGCCGCTGCAAAGCGTGTAATTCTTCTAATAAAAAGTGATATTTTAAGTTTCTGCTTTTCTAAAAGAAATACAAATTTCAAATTTCACTCTTCATCTCTGAAGATTTTTTTTTGGAAGGAGAATTTGCAGTAATTTCTGCTAGTAAGGCAAGCTCTCCCCAGAGCTTTGAGAACATTCAGGGATGCAGCATCTACTTTTATTAAATACCTGAGGTTTTTTATATGGGAGAAGGAAATTCAGTAAAGGGCCACTGAGATGGTTGGGAGCTGAAGCAGTTGCCATCTGAGGAGAGTCTGAACAACCAGGGCTAGCTGGAGAAGATGTAGCTGTGGGTACTAAGACTGAAAGAGGGACTCTGGATGCCACAAGGAACTTTCTCCCCATCTGGACTGGCAAGCAGGGGGACAGGTTGTTCACAGAGTCTGTCCAATCTCTGTCCTTGAGCTTTTCAAGACCTGACAGGATGAAGCCCTGAGAAATCTGGTCTCATCTCACAGCTGCTCCTGCCTTGAGCTAGAGTTGGAGTGGAGCTTTCCTGAGCTTCCTTGCAGCATGAATTATCCTGTGATTTATATTCTTATTCTTTTGAAAGACTGCTCTATCTAATTTGAAGTATATTGAAACTTTCAGATTTTTCTTTACCTCCCCCAGCCTAAATTACTTTGCTTCACTTTATTTGCTATTTTATTTTTCTGTGTAATCCTACTAAATTTCATCTGACTGATCTGTAGTTCATCAGACCTGTTTTCAGTTCTTACCCCATTCTGAGGAGTCCCTCACTTCTGGATCCTCCTTAGAGAGCACTGGCACTCCTCCAAGGCACAGCATGGAGCGGGTCCCTGCAGATTGCCTCAACATGTTCAGTCCATTTGTGCTTAAATACCAATAATCATTCTCGAAACATGCTGCATCAGGAGTCACACAGTGTCCAAGTCTTGCTGTACTTCTCCTTGCTGCTGCTGGTTTAATCGGCCAGTTTTCCAACACAGGAAGGAAATTTGATCTGAGATGATTCAGACTGAAGGACCTCATTGTGAACATCTTGAATTTTTCTTGGCACATAGAAACTGTCTTGGTAGCACATGGCAGGCAATATTACATTTCTTTTTTGTTATTCTCAATAATGTATGCATAGATACAAATATACACATGCATACATCTATTCCTGAGTGTTTATTTCAGATGGCCAGGAGTGATGTCAGAAGGTCATGAGAACCACAGGGTGGTGACTGGATTTTTAAACATTTCTAGTCACTTACTGGTCCCTGCAGTTAGGCTGGCTGTAACCTTCTGAACCTTCCTTTTCTCCCATCTTAAATACTCTTTTAGCCATTCTTTGGTCCTTTAGTATCTTCTGTGATTTTTCAAGGATAATTACTCCTAATTTAAGTAAATCTTTAACATCTCCTAATATGCCATTGAGTGAAACTCATTGAGTTGTAATAAATACATCTGGACTGCTTTCCACCCGGCTCCTGCTGTTCCTGTGTGAGCTGTCCAGGTATTCTTTTCTGCTACTTTCCCCTCCTTAGAAAGCATATGATTTCTATGATCAGTCTTACAGTTACTTTCTTTCTTCAGATTATCAGCCATGTTTTCCTAGTCTATAAGGAGGAAGCCTAACGTTTTCCCTGGATAATTCTTTTCACCCTTCCTTTGCCCCTCCTGCCTGTCAGAGTTGTGTTCCACTGTGACTAGACAGGGAAGCCTTTTATGCATGGGACACCACAAAAAGGATATGATAGCAGACATTGCTGTGACATTACTCATAAGCATTTATCTATTGGGAACTATTAAGATAACGGCATCTTTGATACTAATCAGACAATAGACGATGCTATTTTTTTGCTCTTCTTCACCATATTACTTAGGAAAATGTTCTTCGTTACACTCTTTCACAGAACCTCTGTGTCAGTGGTATTGGGTGCCCAAGTGTATTTGTGTTTATTGTGGTGGAAGTTTATGCACAGATTGAATTCCTTAGAGTTTTTTTGAGAGCATATGTTTTGGGAGCTGAAAATTGTGAGTGTTTGAAGCCTAATCTGCATTCTTCCTTCTACTGCCTATTTTTTGGCCTTAGATAATCACTTAACCTTTTTCCTTGCCTTGGTTCCTTCCTCTCCACCACAGGGACATGCAACTTTAGGTACTTCTTCTGGGTATTTCATAATTCATTAAAAATTCTAAGTACTTTGAAGATATAAACTATGTATATAGTAAATGCTAAATACTTCTACAATGGTGCAAGGAAAAGGTCTGCTGATCTGCTTGATTTATTGTTGATTGTATTTAAAGATGGTTTCACTTAAGCCTAAATCCTTCAAAACTGTAATTCTGGAGGTAAATATTTTTGTTGAGGGAAGTTCACTTGAACAGTTCTTGAAGCAGAGACTTGCACCCAAAATGTGTGTGCTTCCATTTGGGAAAAGATGGGCTGGGGAGGGAGGGGCAGGATGAGTACCATTGACATGTGTAAGAGAGGATTAATTCACTGCCCTCTTTTTAAATGAAGCAACTCAAAGTCTGGGCACACACTGCTGCAGGGTTACCTGTCCCTGAGGTAGCACCAGGGCAGCCGAAGGACTGAGCTGGCTGAGGCCCCATGCCAATCCCTAAAGGCAAGTCCTCGGGAGGGGCAGGATTTAAGCACACACTTTTGTCTCAAGAATATCATGATGCTGAGCAGTGGCTGGATGATGTGGCAGCATCATGGCAACCCCTTGCCAGTGCTGGGGAGAAATAAAACATCTGCCAGCATGCAGCATCCTGCTGCATCCCTTCCTGCTTTCAGTACCTCAGGGTGTACAAATAGCAGTGCCGTCGGCTTTCTTGACTACCTTGAGTACCAGATGTTTGGGCATGCTGCACCAGCATGGAAATGCCTTCTCTGTGCTCTTCTCTTGAAAAGCAGAGGCACAATCTTCTGCCACGGATTCCTATTCAGGAATCTTCCCCACCTCAAGCAAACAGATATAGGCATCACAGCAATGGGTATGGCCAGAACATCCAGAAGTCAGTTTTCTTGGCATACACAGTAAAAGGTCACTGGTAACCACTAGTGCAATGTCCAAAGGATGGCACAGCAGAAGAAGCTGCAGCAGTGTTTTGCTGCTGGCCTTGCACTGAGACTATGTGTTCATCACATAGAGGAGGACTAGTTTGTAGCAAGTTGCAGGGGATGAGGTAGAAGACTGAAAAAAAGTCAAAGTTTTAATTAGCTAATGTATCAAAATGTAGAGCCCTGCATATCAGGAAAGAGAAGCAAAGAACTTCAAGATGAGGGAGGTGGAATTAACCACATATGTGAAAGTTTTAAAACTACTGAAGCTGGAGGAAGGGATGTGTGCTCATGCATTTCAGATGATGAAGGAAATAAGGGACAATTAACAACATAAGACAGCCACCAGGCTGTCTGGCAGCACTCTGTAGTCAGTCCAGAGGATGCCAGGCTTCCCTGACAGTATATAGAAGTGATAACTTGTTCTGTCATCAGCCAGGGTGCAGGCCACAAAAGGTAAGAGCAAGAGTCATATTTTAAGAAAACTTGCACTTCTTCGGGTTGATTTGAGCATTAGTGCTAAATCCCTGCTGCTGCTGACAAAAACCAGCAATGCACGTTCTTGATGTTGTTAAATTACTGATATATTAATTGCTATCTCTTCTGGATGCTGCAGTTGCATTTTTCATGTCTGTTTATTGCCTTTTGTTGCTGCCTGCTGAAGATAGCGTGGGCAGATCCTATGTCTGATGCTTTGTTTTAGTTGCCTGGCTACTGTAAAATGTTGTCTTAGCTTTTGCTGAGGTGCCACAGATGCTTTATTGATGATTGTCCAAACAAGGAAATATATAAAAGATGCTGGTGAATGCTGTGCTTGCCTAGTTCTGCTGCTTTTGCTAGAGATGCTACAATATGTTTGCTTTGCTACTACAGATTCTCTGTATGATAATGTAGAGGGTAGGCTGAAACCTTTCGTTTACGCATTGGGGTCATGGTCAATACCAAAGGTAATATTATCTATATCTTAGTATGCAAAGAAACTATTGTTGAAAGGAGATGGTGGGCAGCTGTTTCACTAAATTGCAATGCATTCATTTCTGGTATTTTTTATAAAGAAAATGTATTTTTCCTGTTGATTGTGTTGCCAGATTTTTCCCTTCCTTTCTCCTTGTGAATGTCTCCAACAGAGAGAGATTTAAGCCTCAAAACTTACTTGGGATGTTGACTTCAAACTTCTTCCTTGCCAAAAACTGAAAGTAACCAATATTTCTTCTGCTCTAGGCAGTTTCTATTTATGCTTGCATAACTTTATCTCTACATCACGAGCACTTCTGACAAAATTGTTTTCTTGTACTCATAGTCTGAAAGGTCTTCTAAAGTCTCTGAATAAGCTATGTTTCTTTTCAGTCAGTCCAAAAATATTTTGTCAGCAAATAAATAAAATAATTACTTTTTACAACTGTTTTACTTCCTTCTTTAGTATTATTGCAAGCCTTTTCCTAATTATTCTTGCCTTTTGGCAGTTGCAGTGCATTACTATTTACAAGATGAGATACAGTTTTCTGTTTATATTAGCAGTCTTCGGTCTGTGAGATCTGGACCAACCAGAATGCAGGATATCCTTTCTCATCGATTCATCAGGTTCATAATGTAAGATACAGCGATGAATGGCTGTGTTGTCACTGTATGGATGTACAGTCTGTTGCCGTGGTGTTATCTCGGGGTGTCATGTCGCTGAGATGACGAGAGCAGTCCATACCTTGTCGGCCGTGTGCGGGGACCGTGTGTGCGCGCATCCGTGTGTCGTGCCGTGTGGTTAGCGTGTGTCGGCTCCGTGGTGTGCGTGCGTGCAGGACGGGGGCACTGCCAGCAGCCGTCTCGCCCAGGGGGAGCTTTGAATTCTGTTCCTCGTGTTTCTGTTCGCTCCCTCTTCCAAAGCGGGAAACCGTGTAAACAGCTCGGTTTGCACAGTTTCGCCCCCGCAGTGTGTCGTGCTGCCCTCTCTGTGTCGGTCCGTAGGCTTTGCCCAGCTGAGGTTGCACACTGCCTTTGCAGAGGCACTTTGGAGGAGTTGGAGTTCTGTCACTTCAGTGGCAGTCATGAGTGCTGTGCACGTGAGAGCAAACCTGGTGCTCCATACTGCAGTGTGGTAAGGACGGCAGCCAGTTGTTCAGCAGAGTATTTGAGAGCAGCTGTAGCTTTCTCCTCATTCTGTCATGCCTCCTTGGAACATTTCGGCCAGAGAGGGGTCATTTTGCCCATCGAGCATCAGAAGTATTTTAAATCTGAAGTACACCATGAAACTATTTCCATTATTTCAAAGCCAGACATTTTAGGAGCTAAAAAAATTGTCTTCTTCTAGGAATTAAAACACAAGCAAATAATGAGGATTTGACTGATCTGCAGAACATTTAAAATTTTTGCAGGAAAAAAATTATAAATTTTTCAGCCAGAACTGTTGTATCCATGTGTGCTCCAATTTGTTGTTGTCATGGTGACTAATACACGTTACCATAACCAGGCATGAGGCTTAACAGGTGAAAACTTATAAGATGTGGTCCTTGTTAAAAATAACTACATTCAAACCACTCAAAACCAGGCCTTCTTGGCTTTTTCTTCCTTTTAGCATGGAGACTTTTTAACGTGACATTTTTATAAAAAGACAAGGGAGGTGTTAGATTTTTATAGCAGATTGATTGAGGTTACTTCTTATCTGCAACTATGTCTGCATCCAGGTGCCTTTAATATGAGTCAAATACACTTCTCAGAGAATGGATGAGATAGGAAAATGTGCAGTAATTGTAGAAAAAAATATAGAGAAAATAATAGCTGTAGTCTGCTTCTCTAGCTCATTTGATATCAAGCATCCAGCCCTTTCTAGAGCACTAAGAAGTGCATATTTGCCCATTTTTGGGGCTAGGAAACACTGGAAGAGCACAAGGTATTGGTCTCTAAGGCTATTAAAAGTTGTCATTGCAAAAGGATTGAATCCTTACAACCCTGGCACCTGCCTTGAGACCATTTTCTGATTATAAATTCTTTATCTGCAAAATGCAGAGCAAAAAAAATCTTCTTTTTCAAGTTAGCTGAGGCCGAAGAGAGGAAAGGTGCTGGTTAAAGTCATACGGAGGTTAAAATACTAAACTGCAGGCAGTACAGAAAAACCATGTGATAAATTGCACAGCTGTCTGATGAGCTGTAAACTTAGATGAGGAAGAAATTATCTCTTGCCTTTCTACTTCATCAGAGAGATAAATATCTCCATCCGTATATTGTGTCATAAAAAATACATAAGCTTAAATGTTTGATTATTTCTTATAATTGCAAATTAAATATTCAAACCAGAAAATCCTTATCCTATCATATCTATTTTTAAAACTTAAATCAAACATTATAGTTGGTCTTGCACAGCAATTTATTAACATTTCTGCACTGCTTGAAAAGTGTATTAGGTGCTTATGAAGGACCTGAATCTCAATATATCACCCGTAAATTGTTCCACATCAACTCCCCAGATTTAGGACTGCTAGTAATTAATATTTTTCCTTGTGGTTTCAAGTCCTCTTCAGGTCAAAGATGGTCCTACTTTGTATTTTACCTGATGTTAGCTGTCATCATCACATCCTAAATCTCAGAATTTCAGTATCTGACTAGAGCCAGCCAGCTGAGAAGTTCCTTTCCTCGTGGTGAGGTTTTTAGACACAGATTTATGAATGTATTTAGCTTTCTAAATCTTGTTTAAAAGCATTTCTTCCCTAAAAAAAAAAAAAAAAAAGAAATTGCATAGAATATGTAATATTCTAAACATGTTCATGGATCTGGGCTTTGGAGACTACCCTGTTACAGATCAATCTAAATAGGTTGTGAATACTAACAGTAGTACTGTTTAAAAGTCTAAGCAGTTTGGAAAGAAACTAAAGGAAACCGGGAGCCACTTCTGCTAAATATTAAAAAAACACGAGTGATACAGCTATAAAATAAACTTTTGACTATGTATAGTATCTTCTCCATTATCATAATAACCTATATCTATTTGTTTAATTTTATGCACTTTTCTCAGTAGCTGCTCCCTCTACAAGACACATAGAAGTACATGAAAGGCCTCCAGGGGCCTCTGTCAGGAACAGCAGAAATCCTGTATGTCTGCATTCCCCTAACCTCAGCTCTATTGCATGTGTAGAACATCCTAGAGATATATGTAGCAGTCTTGGCAATTCTGTTTTGTCTAATTTAAAAGGAGTAGGTAGTAAGACGATTTTATTTATAGAGCATTCAATGGATGCAAGCATGGTCTTCACACAGTCCCACTCTAAGTGTCTCATACACAAGTTTATTAGCCTGGTTGAAGATTATTTCTCATTTCTTTATCAAATTGAGCCAAAACAAGAGGTAATCATTGTTCCCCTTTTTCTGCCCTTTATTTACAGACAGTAATGCAATTCTCTGTGCTTTTCATACTTAATGTGCAAAAGGGAAACAAACTGTAAAATTATGTACTCATTTTACTCCTTATGTACCCTGCTTAATTTGCCAGTGCTATCCCTTTCCTGCATGTGAGGAAAGCCACCTGCTGAGCAGTGCAACAGAAGGGTTTGGAGCACTACCCCTGGTCACTTGTTCAGTAGGAGTTCTGGTCCTGCCTCATGGCCATCCCTGTGCTTCCTTGGTAGAGAAACCGGTGGTCAAAAGATGTACTTCTGTAGCTTTTCTGTCCTGAATTTACTCCCTGTCCACATAGGAACCTTTTGCTAAATGGCCAGGATGTACCTCCTGAGCTCTGCTTCCTTACGCAGAACATGCAGGAGTGTGTTTTTATTAGGGGGAAAAGAAGAACTAAATCATATGGTCTGTTAGCTGTGGCTTTGAACAGTTGATAAGAGGCAGCTGAGCACACTGTGAGAATTTGTGATAGGTGCAATCCATCTTCTCTTGTTGTGAAAGACAGACTCCACTAATAAGGATGCAGATCCTTGCCCCTTGTAATATGATGGAAATCTTATTTTATGAGAAGAGCTGCCTCGTAAAGAAATCAGATTCCCCCTTCAGATTAAATAAGATAGAAAGTTTTTATGCATTAGGGGCCAGAAGGATTCACTTTTGTGGATACAAACTGCCAAAAATTGGAGCAATTGCTCCTGCTGCTTTCCTTTCAAATCTGATGCTGAAGGCATATCCATGGCATATAGGCAACTTAACTAGGCAAAACAGAAATTACAGTACTGTGTAATTGGTAGATTTGCTAATGGTGCCAACAGTAACTAACTAGGGCCGATTTGTTTTATGATGTTCTCTTGCTTGAAGTTGTCATATTGGCAGGGTAATGTGGATGTTTCCAGATTTATCTCTTGCTTTTCATTGCAGAGCTGTGTAAATGCGTGTCATTTTGTTATTTTGTGACACATGGAAATGATGTACTTGTTCTGTTTACTCTGTCCTGACTTAATTAGTAAGATGTGATAGATTGCAAGACTTTGAATGTATTTGATAAGATTTTTTTCATGTGTTTTTGATGCTTAACTTCTTTTAGCTATAGAAGTCTAAACTTCTAGCCATGTTCTGTGTGAAATGCTGATGACAATTTCATGTTAGTTTCAACAAACATTTTAACAATATGACATACATAGAAAATACACAGAGATAAGTGCAGGTAAAGAAAGAAGTAGCATAATCCAAACTGAAATAATCATATAGGAAAGGGTAAAATAGTTTGAGAGAATGGGCAGGAGAAGAAGGAGAATCAGGAAGGACAAGTGTAATTGCAAAAAGACAGAGTTGCGAGAAGAGTGGATTTGAGAGGCAGTCCAGACCAGAAAGGATAGGAGAGAAGTGAGAGTGATGGCAGAGGGAATAGGGCTTAGGAAGAGGAGAAGTCCATGCATGGGTCATTTTCAGTTAAAGTGAGCTGATGCATGGACCTACAAGGTAGAAGGAGCCCCTAAGGACAGGTCAGTTAAGGTCCTATGGAGCCATGACCAAAAATACACAATGGCAAGTGAGACCCAGACCAGCACTGCCAGGCTGGGGACATTCCTGCAATGATGCCTGCATTGGCTCTTTTGGAGGGAAGAAAAGTGTGCTGCGAAGGGATTTGGCAGCAAACTGCACTCCTACCTGTGTTCTCTGAGGGCTTTGAGGAAAGAGGGGAGATGACAGCTCAGAAAGGCAATCTCTTCTATCAGTGAGAATGATGAATGTGGAAGGGCAATGTTAGTACCTCCACAATGAGGCATCAAGAGAAGGTGATCAAAGTAAATATTCGTAAAGGGATTAAAGAATGCCTCGTGTGTTTGAAGAATGTATAATAAGTCTTCAGATCAAAGCAAAGTCTCTGTTATTTAGCTATTTAGGAAAGTTAGTTATTGGTTATATGTGCCAGATAATGGAAGGAGTATTAACTCTGCAGAAAATCACATAAACACATAGCAGAATTTGTGAAAGGCATTTTTGTGCATCTCATGATTTTTCAAGTGCTCTCATCCTCATATATGTATTGTAAACACTTATTTTTAAGGAACATTTCCGGTGCCTAATGATTTTATTCTCAAAGCAAAGAGATTTAATTAAAGCCTCATTAAACACTACAGTAGATGATTTTGGATTATAAATTAAATAATGAAAAATGCTGTAGGAGTTGTGTTTCCTTATTTTAGTAACATGGCTCTATGTGTAAAAAATAAATCCTTGTTAACTGAGCACAACAGTGGAGGGCTACTTTATAGTGAATTTTCCTGCACATACTCTTACATCTTGAACAACTGTGATTTTCAGACAGGAGATTGGGGAGAGCCTTCAATTACCTTGCGACCTCCAAATGAAGCCACAGCATCAACGCCTGTACAGTATTGGCAACATCATCCAGAGAAACTCATCTTCCAGTCATGTGATTATAAAGCATTTGTAAGTGTTGATAAATTTAGTGGTTTGATTTGGGGTAGATATATTAAACTTGGATTTTGATAGGCTGTTGTGTTTTACTTTAATTTATAATATTTTTTCATTCACTTTTAGAGAGACAGGTCATTACTTCTGAAATACTGTAGTTGTAATAAATGAGAAACAAGGATGCGCAGTACTTTTTTGCTATGTGTGATACATTGCAGTCCATGTGGCATTAGTGTTAGAGAAAGAGTAAGTGGCTAAGTGTTGTTGAAGTGACACTGAGAGCAAGCACCTAGTTTTCATCTCTTACCAATCCCTATCTAGTAGTTATGAAAGAATAATAAAACATAATATGGGATCCTCATACCTACCTTAATGCTGTGTGCACAGCAATTAAAGTGTTGCCTCACCCGAACTTTATACAGGTGATTTGGGGAAAGGAAATAGAGAAAAAGGAGGTGAGGGTCCCGAGTGTTTTGCATCTGTGGAACAAGGGAACATTCAGACCTCTCCCAGCCTGATGGCTACTTGAAGTACCAGTAGCAGTCAGTTCCATCAGGGCAGGGCATACTTATTTTTACCTCCTTGTGGCTGCAGGCAGTTACCACTTCCCATCCCTGGAGAAATGGAGCTTCCCTCTACAGCTAAAGAGAATTAGTCTTCTCTGGCTGTTATAAATGTTTGTGGAGGAGAGAAAGGTTTCCTGTGGTACAGAAAGTCATTGGAAGGCTTTATTTTTTTTTTTTTTTTTATGAAAACCAGTTTTCTGAAATCTTGAGTTCCCTGTCAACAGGGTGAGGGGGACTGGAGCTTCTGGGAAGCTGAAGACATACCTCAGCCCACCTTTTTAAATGCTTGCATTTCCCCTTTTGACTTTGCTGGAAAGCATTGCTGAAGCTGCTGAAGGTGCCTGCCAGCCTACTGTGTGTCCCCTCTGGAGGTGGCCACCTTATGGCTGGCTTATGTACAAAGGAAAGGGGCTCAGTAGGTGCAGTGACTTTAGGATGATAGTTGGGGGTTAACTGTGGTCCAGGATGTGGGGTTGAGGTCCTCCTCACTTGAAGGGCCTTGGATCTTTTTTTAGGATAACGCTCTGCTTGCTAAATACTGCTACATTTTGGGGAACAGTTGGAGGTTGCTGGACCAGATTTAAAGCATATCTGGGAAGGTAGGAATTAGAGACTAAATGCAGGTAAGAGACAGAGCCTGGCTCCCACTGAGGAGGGGCAGAAGGAATGTTGCAGACTTGTCTTTCTGGAGCACATCTGTATATTCCATCAGACCCTCATGGGGTTAAAAATTGCAATGCATGCAGTGATCATCCCTGGACAGTAACTAGAACCTCTGCCTTCCTCAGCAATATGGTCAAGGACCATCTCACCTGCTCTCAGTCTTGTTCTCCTACTGTTCAAAACCTCCTTGCTCACTTCAGATTGAAAAGGAAGGTTAGCCACTTCCAGTTCTTGAAATATTTTTCATAGTTTTCAGTGAAGTGAACATGTTCATCTCAAGTGCCTTTTCTCTTTTTGCATTCATAATCTAATGTAACCTTTGTAGTAGATTGGAAGATGGATCATTAAAGAAATGAAGTTGGAATGACCAGGAATATCCAAGTTAGTGGTGATTAAGGAAAGAACTTCCTTTCCAAAGGACCATGTGTCACCCCTTTGTTTCAGTTCCTTGAGGTGTATTGACCTCAGCTTTACAGAGTAAAACCCTGGCTTGTAAGTTATAATTGGGGTAGCTTTTACTCTATGCCACATCAATCAGTTGGATGTTCCCACATGCCCTGGGTGTTTGAGAAGGACTGTTTCTAAAAGCACAGAAATTCAAAAGGAAGCAAAATTTCTTCCAAGAGTTTCAGATTTTTCTGACAACTAAATTGGATGGTACTGCTGTGATTTGTGTGTCTATTCCACAGTCCACCTTGGGAAGCATTTCTGAATGCCTTCAGCTGAAGCTTTTTGCTGCTGTGCAGATGGGACAGGTGCTCTCCTTCTCTTCTCTTTCTTCCTCTTCTGCCGTTAGCAAAAAGCACTGCTTTTTTACTGTGGTGCCTGACCAACTAGTAGCTTTCAAGGAAAAACCAATTTGTTTTACTGTAGTCTCTAAAAAAATGAGATAAAAAAGCCAAACAACCCCCAAAGCAAAACAAAAAACACCCAACCATCCATCCAACCAACCAAAAAACTGAAGACATTAATTGCAACCTGCCCAGAGAAGGCTAAGAATTCCAAATGTGTCAGACAGCAGGATTCAGAGAAAAATACAGTTAAGTTCAATATGGTTTTGTTTACTCTTCTAATTTCAGAGCTTGCTTTAAATATGTTGGGTTTTTTTCAAGGGCAACATCAGACTGTCCCATCAAATTAATGCCCAAAGCCCTATTCACATCACCAGTGAGCCCCCAGCTGGACTCACAGCTGCTCAGTCTATGAATCTTTCACATCTGCAGTCCTCTAGGAATGCCCTTCATTCATTCCTTTATGCTAGTGCTTATCTGGTAGTGTTAGTGTTGCTCACTGGCCCATTTATAATGCCCTGTAAAATGTTTCTCACTAATTGCTGTGTTGGCTACTGTCTACATTGAAATATTTATGCATTTTCTTGCAGGTCAGGGACTCCTGCCGTACACAGTGTAAACTGAAGACTTTAAAGAAAATATCTCAGTTTAGGTCAGGAGACCAGAGAACTGAACCAGTACAGTCTGTGCTCAGTTCCAGCTTGCATTCATCTGTAACTGAAGTTCTTTTTGATAGGTTCTTGTCTAAGCTGAAGCTGGTTCACCATCTGGTTGGGTCAGCTTAGGCTGTTTCCAAGAGGAGACATTCTGGTAGAGGTCAGCAGTGGTGGGTTGCAGCATCCTCTGGAAAGTGCTTTCCACAGTGCTTTCCCTCCTCCTGCAGCCTACTTACCATATTGTCACAGTGGCATGGCTTATCTTCAGCTCCCATGTTGCTCACTTAGAACTGGAGCCTTAGGAGAAGCCGTGGCCTTGTGCTGAAGTGAGAATATAGAGAGGGACTTCTCTGTGCCTGGGGAAGAGCAGGTGAGAGGGGCCTTGCTGTGCTCTCTGCTCAGTTAAGCCAGACTTGCAGGTGACATCATATAGAAATGCAGAAAGGTCCCGTTTGCACAGAGCTCTAAGAGCACAGGCACACCCACAGGTGTGCATGCCTGTGGCATCTACAGGAGAAATGCAGAGCGTGGTGTGGCTTTGGTTCAGCACAGGTAGCCAAAACAAGACCCCTTGCTGCTAGGTGGGAATGGCGGGGATGATGCAGCCTGCTCTATCCCTGGAGGAGCAGCACCCTTCAACCATGGTGCAGGGGGGTACTGAGACCTCAGGGAGCAGAGGCTGCTGTCAGGGAGCAGGAGGGCTCAAACTGTGTGTGCCAACAAGTGACACAGTGAGGGAGAGGGGCTGTGTCACTGAGGCACTGCCTGCCTTGTTACCCCTGGAGATGGGCAGGCTCCTCTGAGGATCCTCACGGTGCTTTCCAGTGAGCTGAGCCAGGATGCAACACCCTGCTGCTTCCTCTCACACAGCCTCCTCCAGATGAATAAGGGTTTCAAAATAATAGTTCAGGGTCAGCCTTTCCTTAGGAAGAAATAATGGTTTAAGCTAGTTTTAGTACAGATTTATTGTCTCTCTTTGCTGACATTTCTTTGCACGTAAATTAGTTACAGATTGAGTACACTGAGGTTAAGATCACCGCTGGCCTTCTCATCCACATGATTGCACACGTAACAATGGGAGTTTGGCAGATGGCAGCTAAAAAAAGCAAATTATCCATTTTATAATCAATTTTTTTAAGATGGAATCTGTAGTATTTACTCATTGTTTCAGTAACTAAAATGATAAGCTAGAAGACTTTCAAATACTGTTTCAAAGAACTCCAGCTGATTCAATATACTTGTTGCTGTGCATTCTTGTTTCATGGGTTGATTAACACATTAGTTTAAATGATTTTAAAGAACTGCAGAGTGAAAAAGAGCTAAAGCAATATGTTAAGAAATTGATTGCTACCACTAGGTTTTTTTAAAGCATTTTTTGTGCATTTCTGCAGATGTCTGTCAGTTCTGGAATTTCAGTTAATCTAAGTTCAGTGGATTTTTGTTCCAGTATTTAGGTTCTATGCTGGTAAAAGAGTTAAGAGGCACCGAGTCAACACAGGATGCATGTGCAAAGATGAGGGTAAGTTTATAAACCTACTTCTTTCTCTATTGTAATAGTATTAAATAACTGTGATTGCTGGTACTGTACCCTTTTTGCTTTTGTAATGTACTGTTACCCACTTCCTTTCCTTGCTTTTACTTTTGATATTCAATAGGAAATCTATTCTATCTTATGTCTTAATTTGAAGTAATACCAAAATTTAAAGATAAATTTTTATTTTGCATGTTGTATCTAACAAAAAACCCCAAATGTTTGTATTATGTTTCCCATGAATCTTGTAGTATGTTTCAAAGTACTTCCACACAATTTAAGGATGCCCATATCCAATTGTTTTATAAATGGAATTTATAGTTTTTATATGATAATCTAGATTGAATTTTCAATGTTAAATATGTAGTAGTAAATATATAACTTGTTATCAAACACACTGGTTTTTATGTATGGTCTAATCCAGCAGTCACATAATCCTATGGATAATTTTACTCACATGAGTACTTTCTTTAATTATGAGTTACTTATATGCTTTTTGATTAAAGGGTGGAATGTGGTCTAACTCTGCAGCTAAGTTTCCTTCAGACTACTAAGAATGTGTTTTCCTGTGGCTCTTTAGCCTAATACTGGTTTGTAGAAAATTACAGTATCTATCTTCAAGAAACATTGCTGCTGTAAACGCAAAACAAGCCATAGCCTGATTTATTCCCAGCTGTAGTTGTAATAAGAACACACCTGTTCACACCCATGATGAACATATCATGGTCTGGCATGATTAATTCATGAAGAAAATAATTGTTTGGTAATCTACCAAACATATACAATTACCTAGATGAATGAGCAAAATCTTTTCTTCTGTGTATCATATGTCTCTTATGCAAGATGTCTCTGAGCACAAGACTGACATTCAGATCAGAAAGCTGAAAGATGTGTAAAATTCCTGCAATCAGACAACCATTTCCTGCTGGTTACATGTGTGCAGCACACAGACTTCCATACAAGCTGTTTTTAGCTAAGGGCTGGCAGTAATTCACAATTGCTAGATTGCCTGAAGATCTGAGGCTTTTCAGCTCATTACATGCTAATCATTCCTTACCTGGGCTTAAACTCCTCTGAAAAAAAACCCAACAATTTGACACAGAGGGAAGCTCTACAATCACGTACACGTGTTCTGGGGAATTAATTGAAGCTACAAGCATACCATCTTCCAATCCAGTTTTGAAACTGTCAGTCTTAGCAGTTCAATTCTTTAGGCATATGCCTGTGCAGAAATTAGGGCAGAATTTGGCACTATAGTAGCATATGACAACTTCAATAAGTTTTCTGACTGAACTAGAAGGCTTAACATCAAAAAAAGGCACTCTAAATAATTTATAGGCATTTTAATATATATTTCTATAAGTAATAACTTTAGCCAATTAAAATTATACAACTGAAAAATCTAAGTGCTTGAAAATATATGTAATTGAAAATACACATTTCCTATATAAATAATGCAGTTGCACTAGTTTTCTATAGTTCCATACAGGACACTTATATAATACAGTGGTGGGGTTTATGTACATTTCTTTTCTACATTCTCTTTTGAAACAATTGTTCTGTGAGAGTGTTTATTTTGTGGTTTGAGGGTTTTTTCATTGCAAAGATATTTGAATAAAACAGTTTTTAATCAGGATTTCATCTATTCTTTCTGAATAGTCCTTTTAATCATGTTCCTATTCAAGTCGAAAGCAAAAACCTTTGACTTAATGGGAACAAATTATTATTTTTGCCTGTTTCCCAGTGAGAAAAATGTACATTTTTTCCAACTTTCTCCCTCTGGATGTCTCCTGAAAGTTGCTGTCAGTGAATTGGGAGTCCAGGTTGTCCAAAGTCATCCTGAAATTTTGCTGTTATGTTCATTATTGTATTTAAGTAACCTTGGGTTGTCATGGAAAAGCTGTTTTCTGTTATAGTCACATTTTACTTTAAATGTATTGAAAGGCACATTTCACTTACAAGAAAAAGGAGTGAAAAGCTAGATATATTATTTGTCTGGCTCTCAGGTGCTGAATTCTTTACACTTGTCCAGTGTCTCTAGAGTCAGCAAGACCTTTACATAGGGTTTACTATTTTGATAGAACAATATTTTTTTTAGTCTAGTATTTTATTTGTTATTCCATGCACATGTTGCAAAACTATAGCCTGCTGCAATCTGGAACATGTTGGGTTTGGTGGGCAGTATGTCACATATAAACTTGTACCAGGTGGGTCACTCCCCAGTTTTTTTAATCTTTCTGGACTCAGCCACATAATGTATGCAAATTAGGTACCTAATTTTTCTATCAATGTGCTTTTGATCCTCCATCTTTTACCTAATGCTGCTCTCAAAAGTGTTGACATTCACTGGATGTCTTGCAGTCAGCAGGTGCACAAGGATGAAAGAAGTCTATCAGTGAAAAAAAATCTTGATCTTCCTTAATCATTTATAAATACAGAGAAACAACAAAAATGACATGTTTGCTGACTGCAGACCCCTCACTGTTAGTTGTAGATGCTCCTAGGGCTTTCAATTATTGCAATTGATGGGTTTGGTTCTCAAGGGAAGTGTCATGTGGATATCCCTTATGTCTCTCTGCAGAGAGGCTTACAGCAGTGTCCTTCTTATAGCTTAAAAGTGAAAGGAGATCCTAAATCTTCTATAATGTAAAAAAACCCCACCAAGAATAAGAATAAAAAAAGAAACAAAACTAAAGAACAAAAAAAAAACAAAAAAAAACAAACAAAAAAAAAAAAAAAAACCAAAAAAAAAAAAAAAAAACTGGGAACCTTTACCTTAATGACTCTTCTTGGAAATCCACTGTGCTTCTCAGTGTTGTGCAGCAGTGGGCTTTAGCAGGGCAGATGATGGATTTGTTTGTGGAAAATCATGCAGATGCAATAGCTGGAGCTCAACACTGGGGTCAAGGTTATACATGGTTTCTTCCCCATCCAAACTGCAGATTCTTGCAACCACACAAAATTATGGATATTTGTCAAGAACTTCACTTTTCTATTCATATATTTGCACTCCTTTATATTTTACAGTTTCTTATTTGTTTCCAGCTATTTTCTCTTACAAACTCCCTCTCTAGTGGACAGCACTGTTTCTTTATCTCCATTCCCACCTGCTGTAAACTGACCTTTCCTACTTGGAGATTAAATCTTGCTGTCCTGGCCAGAATAGATTTATTAATTGTATTTGAGAGATGTCTTCAAGGAGTTAAGAGTTCATCTTTTTCAGTGTGAAATGGGAAATATTGCAAGTTGCGTTTTCAATCAGATTGCTGCCTTCATTACAATTTATCATAGGAACATGAAGGGAGAATAAGATGTGTTTGCATCAAAATAAAGGCAAGAGTTAAAGTTAAGTTTGAGCTAGAAAGAATACTTCATTTGGCATTTACACATTGGAATTCCTTGACCAGGTGGGAAGGGGATTGTTTTATACTTACTGGTATGAGCACAGCAACAAGTTAGACTCTTTCTTTGTGGCTGTGTTAAATCACTGATGTTGCATATACAAACTGAGCAGTCTAAACCAGTCAAATATTTACTGCAGCAGAAGGGAACTTAAATTTGGTTCTTGGATCCTGCCACCTTCCTGACTCTTACTTATCTTTCTTATATATTTTCTTGTTAGGAATAGGTTCTTTAATTTCAGGTCAAAGTTCTGAGGAACCAGCAATATAATTCTGTTCACAAAGCAGTTGAAATGTCTTGCTGACTTAAGACCAAAATGTCAAAGTTGGAGTTGCTATAAAATCTGATTCTCTTATCTCTGGAGAGGAAGGTGAAGCAGAGTTGACTCACTGAAAACAGGCAGCATCTAGGGCCTTTCTTCTTCCTTTCGTTCCTTCTTATGTAAAGAAGGAACTGAATTTAGATGGCAATCTCCTTGTTTCTACTAAATCCTTTCTTACTTTTCAGTCTCTTGTTTCATTTTTTTCCTCCAAAAGTAGAAGTCTACATATGCCTTCTGGTGAAACTCCCTGGGCAAATACCATGTCAGCATCAAACACTATTTTGGGATTTAGATTCTTCAGTCTCTGCTCTTTTGAGACTTGAGGCTCTGCCTCTCTCTTGTGTGGCTACTGCTTTCAGAGGGTCTGCAGTGGAACAGGCACACAGATATTACTCAAAAGGAAAAAATAAGTAGTGGTGGGAGATCTTATAGACATTCAGTCTCTATGCACATCCACATCATGCTGTACCATGTGTTCAGAGAATTGTGCATCCTTGAATTCTGGCTGAAAGGAATCTAAAGGGCAGGGGGAATGCAGAGGAATGTTTAGAGATACTGCAAAAGAAAAAAGCAGTCTCACTCTCAACTAGGTGCATTACAGGTGCACCCCAAGTGCAATGTTCATATTAATTATGTAGCTTGGAGGCATCCACTTATTGTAGAGCAGTAAAGAGCTTTGTACCATGAGGATTGCAGATACAGTTTTATTCCAAGAAGTGTTAAATTATGTCAGTAATGCATTTTTAAACTTTTTGGACTGAGAGAAGTTAGTAAGTATTTGTTAAAAGGCAGATTGTATAATTGTATGTAAATATTTGTTAAAAGGCAAAGTGGCTTCAAAACTAACTGGTCATATGTGGACTTAGACTTGAATTTCAATTTCATCTCATGCATGATCTTGTCAAAGTGATTCACTCAAGCTCCTCTTCCCCAGCTGGTCAAGGGAGGTGATCATCCCACTTTGTGCTGATGCAGCCTCACCTTGGGTCCTGTGTGTGGTTTTGGGCACCACACTATAAGAAGGAAATAAAGCTGTTAGAGAGCGTCCAAAGGAGGGCCATGAGAATGTTGAAGGGCCTCGAGGGGAAGCCTTATGAGGAGCAGCTGAGGACACTTGATCTATTAGCCTGGAGAAGAGGAAACTGAGGGCAGTTCCTGCATAGCAGTCTGCAACTTCCTTATGATGAGGAGGTGCAGACACTGATCTCTTCTCTGTGTGACAGGACCCAAAGGAATGGCCTGAAGTTGTGTCAGGGGAGGTTTAGGTTGGGTATTAGAAAAAGGTTCTTCACCCAGAGAGTGTTTGGGCACTGGAACAGGCTCCCCAGGGAAGTGGTCACAGCACCAGCCTAACAGAGCTCAAGAAGCATTTGAGCCATGCTCTTGGGTCCGGGGTGTAACTTTTGGGATTGGCCCTCTCTAGGGCCAGGATTTGAATTCAGTTTTTCTTCTGGTTGCCTTCCAACTAAGATTTTACTGATTCTGTGAACTATTTAGTGAAGTTTCATAAGCCTTAGATAAACAGCAGACTTACGGGTATGATTGTAGGTGGTACCAACACATGTTTTAAAATGTTCAGTCTGATGCCATTTAGAATTACTAGTTGCTACCAGTTTGGGAAAACATTCAGATTCTTATAATGAAGTGGATTCCAATACATAATTGAATAGGAGAATTGCCAGCTACAGTGTTCATATATATATTAAAAATCAATATAGGACTGAAGATTCATTTGCAAAAGCAGAAAGCCAAGAACAAGACTTAAGATTTTACAGGCTCATAAACTTTTAGTTGGAATTTATTTATGTATGGTGTTGTTCGTGACTTGTCATAGCTGAATAATGTCTCTTTACTGTGTATTTGCAATATCAAATATAATTACATGTAAACCTAAAAGTGAATCTGTTTTCATTTTGGCCACTCTATGAAAGCTGAGTAACCTAGTTATAAATGCATGTATAAGTGCACCGAAGTGGTCAACGTGGCAGAGTAGAAGTACCAGTGTATCCCCTTTCCTCTTGGCAGGTAATAAATAAATGAGATGAAGGATTTTCAGAGGGGGCTGTGTTACACCATGTGCTACAGTATATCAAGGACTTACTTGGACACCATTCTAGGTGTATTTCTGAATTTCTTGTTCAGCTGCTTTGTGTGGTTGTGTACTCAGAGATACCATGGTTTGTTTGTACACTGCAGGAGCATTGAAAGGTGTTGAATTAGTGCTCTCAGTTCTGCACAGAATAAGGTATTGGGGTACAATCCTGTCCTGAAAAAGTTAAAGGCCCTTCAGGGTTACAGGTTTTGTATTTGCTTTTTAAAAATAAACTGCTAGTTTATATTACTTTATTAAGTCCTCTGCTTCTTAAGCCATTGTTAATTACCTTGATTTGTTAGGCACGCTGGCAGGGTGATCTCAAATTAGTTGGACTTTATTTTATATTCTAAATAAATGTCTAGCCATTCTGCACAGCCTTTAACTCAAAATCAATATACAAGTGGAAATGCTTTACCTACTTAAGACAATTTGTAGTACTACTATAATATGAAAATGAGTTTAGGCTCTGGATATGAGAGTGATTTTTTTTTTAAGTGAAAAAAAATCACTTAAAAAAAATCCATGAACAAGATGAGAAGCAAGATTGCACTCCCTCTCTTGCTCTCTCTGGCACCACTACTCTTGCATCTCCTTGTGACCCATTTCAAGAGGAGAAATTGGGACCAGCACTGTCCAAGCCTATGCAGGGTTTTGGCACTGCATTTGGCATATAATGGCAGCAGTGGGTTCAGATGCAAACTCAGAACAGTCTTAAGTTCAGACCTTTATTTTAAAAGCAGTCACTGTACTAACCAGGTAGTTATGCAGAAGGTTCCTTCTACCTCCTTCCACTCAGCTGAGCTGCACTGTGGGTGCTGAGGGGATGAAGCAGCTTCATTGCAGCAGCTGCATCAAAATATAGACAGGACTGGTACTCCAGATGTTCCTTGTTCTGAAGAGAAAGATGCTCTGTGTCTTTTGCTGAGTCTGGGGAAGATGCACATGTGTCACATTAGATTTAGGATGGTGACACTTTCTTCTATCTTCCTGTGTATGCACACAATCCTGTTTTATGGTTCTTGAATTATACATGGCCTGCTTTCACGTAGTCATTTACCTGTCTGGCAGCAAGGATTTCAGAGGTGGCACCAAAGCTCAGTGCAGACTGTGCAGCACAGAGGCTCCTACCTGCAGGAGAGTGCACCCATGGAGATGGGGCATGCACATCTGTCCTGCCTTAGGTGACCAGCTGCTGGCAAGGAGCCTGGAATAGGCTTGCTGTTCACCCAGGTGATTCTCCTAAAGAAGTGTATTGAAATGAAGAGCCAGTTACAGTCACAAACAATGGAGTTCATAGGAACTATGACTAGTTCCAGGCTAGTGAGCACTTGCCCAAAAACAGTATCCTGTCACTATGATTGCTCCTTTGTGAGATGAAATCTAATCCTGCTACTATGGTATGAACATGCCTTGGAGCATGAGACCGTATGTCAGCATGCACATGACATCCAATGCCAGCCTTCAGCTGTGGCTCCTATAACTTTGGCTCAAGTCCATATGCTTCCCATAGAGACACCAGATGGACAAGAATATTTTGTCATCTATTGTGTCCTCATGGAATTGGTACAGTGGCTAGAACCTGAAAAGCCTGAGGAAAGGGAATACTGACTCCTGTGTCCCACCTTCTTCTAAGATTCTGGGCACAGACATGGGCAGAGATGCCCACTTGGCCTGCACAGAGGTGTGAAATGTCTGACCAAGAAAGCTGTGGGACTTCATCTCAGCATCCTAGAATTCAGGGCCAAAGCACCTACAGGGCCTGAGCAAAAGGTATTCATAGTGTATCTCTGAATTCACACGTTACACATTCTGGCAGACAACTCCTTTGTTAAAAAGAAAGGAATAACAAGCAAATAGTGTGAGCTCACCATGACAACTCAAAACTGTTGAAGCCTGGAAACTGCTTGGAAATAATAATTATCTGCTGGACCTTATCTACTGTATCACTAAGAGTCGAGCCAAGGAATAAAGCTGCGTGTTTTTCTTGATGGCACTGTCATAATAACAAAGGATGTTATTCCGCTGCCCAGCTGTTTGTTTCAGTGGGAGTACAAGTGCAGAATTGCTGCCCCACATTCTACACTGGACTGCAGTCTTCCAGAACACAGTCCAGCACAAATCTTGGGGTTTGTATGGTTTGCAAGCTGATGAGGAATAGCCTGTGCTCCTTACCAGCTGAGTTGGTTTGGCTTAATAAATTACAAATGTCCATCAGTCTCTGATTCATTTCCTAATTTGCCAGCTGTAATTTAATAGCATCTTGATGAGCTGTTTCACTCAGAGACAGTCTTCTGGCAGTTTGCAGCCCTGATTAAATAGTAGAGGTCAGGTCTGGTCAAGACAAACCCAGGTGAATGTGGAGCAGATGAAGATGATTAAATTACAAACTACAGGTCTAGAGGAAAGAGGTAATGAATACAATGTGGCCTGGCTAACAGGATGCTTCACCTTTATGGCAAATACCAGACAGTGGGAATTATACTGAAAAACTAAAATATGTGAACTTAGTACCTGTGTTTTTATAGCATATTGGAGAAAAGGAATTTTGCTGTTAAGGAGCCAAGGAAGGAGGTAATTACAACAATCAAAATGGAAAAGAAAGCTCTCCTGTGTGTAGCTGTTGGACTAAAGTGAAAGGACAAAAGTTGAATGATTGCTCCTTTGCCAGTTGATTAAAGTGATACTCTGATATTTGTGATTATTTTGTCTAGTATGAGCATAGGTGGGGTTTATTGCTTGTTATTCTGATAGATGTATGTATTGCAGCATCTCTACAGTCACTGTCATGCTTTCTGTGCATTGAAATTGACTTTTATGAAAAGATCTGTTTAAATACCTGCTAAAGTGACACACACACACATGTAACTGCTTGCTCTACTTTTGGGAGGGATACCTTTTCTTTCTCCACTCAGTTCAGAGGCATGCAAATCAGATTAGTGTTTTTCTTCAGATTTTGTTAAAATTCTTCAGGATGTTTTACCATTTAAGCTTTCATTTCTCAAAAGTGGTGAGCATTCGGGGTGAAAGGAGTTTTCTCTGGGATAAATTGACACTTGATTGCTGTCTCAAGTCTCTCGTCATTTGATACAGAGAGATCCAACAATCCTCTCTATTACCCAGATGGGTGGGGCTCTCCTTCAAACTTTAATTAGAGGTTTTAGCCTGCATGGCATGGACACTAATTGCAGAACATAGCTGGATCTGTAGCTTTGAATTTTATACTAACAAAGTTGGAGCCTTGTTTGATTCTGGGAGGATCGAGAGCCAATAAGGACAAATTATCACAGGGCATTTTTTTTGTTTTAAGTTTCTGTTTATTTTGCTCTCTAGTGTTAGCATTGCCTGTTTTTTCAAACATATTTTTTTTTAGTTACAAATTGTGTTTTCAAGTTTCTATCTCTGCTTCTTTGGGCTTTTTTTGAATAATACAAAGCTACCACTGCTACTTTTGTTCAGCTGCTTTAATGATTTTCCTGTGTGCCAGTTCTAGACTTTTCAGTGTGTTTACACTCTCTTTCTGTGTGCTGATGTTTTTCATGTTTACCTGTATCTGTCAACAGTTCATTTCCTCTCAGGAAAATATTTGATTGATCTCTGTGATTGTTTGCAGATAGTCCCATAAATAAGCATTTTCTGAATGTTACTGTAGAAGTTTTGTGTAGAATAGTCAGGTCCATCATTGTCATCAACCTTAAAATATTTCAAATCAGTTATAAACTATTATGCCACATTTGGGGGTTTTGTTTGGTTGGTTTTGGGGTTGTTCTAGTAAATTTAATCTGTAAACTAAAGATCTTTTTTTTTCTGCAGTGAACTTAAATCTGCCCCAAATATTTTCCCAGTCTGTTCAGCAGGAAATATGTTTGCTGTGTGCATCATGCTGAAGGCACACAGAAGTAGACTAGCATAAAGGGAGAAACAAACTTATAGGAGGGCATGAACTGTTGGTAGGAGAACCTGGCACTGAGGGAATGCAGAATAAGCCTCTGTGCTAATTCATGTGTAAAGCAGCTTCCAGTAGCAGCTGCACTCGAAGTGCAGACAGCCAGACTGACAAGATACAGCGCTGGGCTGACAGATTGACTGGCAGGCTTAGCGGGCTGCAAGGATACCTCATGTCACAAATACAGCTGCAAAGAAGGGAAAAACAGGGAAATATTTCTAAATAACAAGTAATTGCAGCAAAGACATAGTACTACAAGAAGTACTGTGCTGTTGATTCTTCCAGCTGGGAAGGGCAGGAGAAGGGGAGGGAGGCAGCAGTGGATGGGGCATATGAGATAGATGTCCTGAACACACACATTTTGGGAAACACTGGTTGCATGACTGGCTTTTTTAAGCTTGGAAAAGTTACTTTATTCTCTTCCCATTGTGCTAGAAAGAAAGGATAATTTTTACCATCCTCACAATAAACTTAAAGCTATTTTAGTTTTCTAACTACAAGAGAGCATAAACCCAGAGCACAGCCGGCTGAAGAAAAAGTAAAATATTTGTTTAACTTAAGTATTTAATCAGAAGAAGAGAGCACTGTTATTGCAATGCAACACAACTCTAAGAATAATAGTATCTTCACTTTGATTTCAGAAGTCTACAGAACAGATGAAGAAGGTACCAACCATTGTCCTGTCTGTCTCTTACAAGGGAGTCAAATTTATTGATGCCACAAATAAGGTATGTGCAATTATGGAATATTACCTTTTGTTTCTCACAACTAGGAGAAATACCTATGAAGGCAAGGCCAGAGAGGGGACAGATTTGCACTTTATGTTTTCCTCTCTTTTTTTTCTCCTCTTTTGCCCAAAATGGATGTAATGTAATTGTCATTCTCCAGAAACTCAGTCTGGAGGACAAGTGAAGCAGCTTTAATGACTTATTTGTAGAACATTGTGTCCAGCATTCTGCTCTTATATGCAACCTTATCACAAAAGACATTCAGCAGGGCTGTGGAATCCTTTACCATATTATTTTCTATACAGTTCCATAAATATGTAGAATATATATATATATATATATGTATATATATATATATATGTTCATTAACATAATTTGATTTGAAAAAAAAGTTGTCTCTCAATAAAGAATAAAGAAGTGGTTTTGTCCAGGGCCAGCAATTTTAAGAATAAGGAACAATAAGGAACACAAGCCTTGAATGTCCTTTCCAGACATTCAAATACCACAGCCTCTCCGTGAGCTGTTTTCTTGATGCTAGCCATTTAACTACCTGAACTGCAGCAGCTTCTTAATAGTTGCTATTCCTTTTTTTTTTTTTTCCCATCTTCCTGTGTGGCAATGCTCCTGTGCTTTGTTTCTTACATTTCTAAATACATCCAAATCTTTTAAAGAAACCCAGCCAAAGCCACGAAAGCAGAAATTAAGAGATCAAAGAAGGCAGTGATTGATAGAGCAATGGATTCTTGCTTAGCCAAAGTAAAATGTACAAGCTCTGTAAAGAGAAGTGAAGTAATGCATTAATTTCTCTTCTTTGGATGTCTAAAATGGCAAGGAAGTACAACCCATACTGATGCTTTTATATGAGGAAAGAAATTATTTTTTCTGCTATGTGACTAAAACTGACTTAGCAATATAAAAAATACATCTGACAACCCAGCTACCTGACCAGGTTAATAGTGTTTATCGCAGCTTTGTTTTGCTGAACATTCAGACCTCACAGTACACCTGACCCAGTATCCTTCAAACTTGACAAATCAATCAGTTTTTAAGTTTAATTAGAACTGTGTTTTAAGTGACAGATGGAAGCTGTTTTGTGAACTTCTGCTAGAGTTTGGAAGCCATATTTAGAGTTAGATGATGGCATAAAAGAAAAACAGAGGTGAAATTACTGTCATTTAAAGTCTGGCATATTTGCCAGAGCAGAGAGACCAGGGATTCCTGTCTGCTCCTTTTTCCTTCCATTGATTCAAAACTGAGCTTCTACAACCCTCATTCCTTTTATGTTCTGTGATGTGTAGGGCATAAATCAGGACATTGTAATGCTATTAACTCCAACTTGGATAATGCTGTTTTCAGCTCTTAAATCTCCTCTGTAGCATAAAAGATGTAACTGCAGTGTCCTTAGGTTTACAAAAAATCCCAGGAGAACAAAAGGAGCTTCTTCTGTCTCTTTGCACAGTGCATGGAGTCAAATTTATTTAAGATGGAAACCTGAAAGAAGTTTGGCAAATTGCATTAGATGGCTCTACGTGTCCCACTGAAACCTAGTAGTGCAACAGATATGTTTGATAGAGTTAAATATGCCACAGTCCAATGTTTTGTCTCAAGTGGTAGATTGCTTTCTCTCCAGTTCAAAATCTGCACTGCCTTTCCCTTCTGTAAAAACCAGGTATATAGCCTGCAACTCTTCCAGAAGCATTGTGATCATCCTTATCCACATTGTGCTGTTCCCAATTCCTTCAAGACCCAAACCGATTAGCCCTAAGGTGAGAGCCAATCCAGACTTGTACTGCTTCCACATGAGCTTATAGTTGACAGCACTGGGCACCACTTAGCAATAAACGCATAGTTTACTAGCATAAAAACAAAACTAGCTAGCAGATCTGTGCTTGAAAACTCAGCTCTCATGGCTGTTCATCCTTTTCCTTTATGCCACCAAGCTAAGAATTTATCTTCCCAGGCAAAGTTTCAAGTGACGAAGGGGCCCTGACCTCATTCCACGACAGCTATTTCAGTGGTGCCTTGAAGCTTGCCATGACACCATTTCTTTGCAAGTAAGGCCAGAAAGAAATTACTGCTTAGGAAAAAGCAGACTCACAGAATTTTCTCGTGGCTCACAGCTCACCCTAACTTCTGGGTGATTTCTGCCAGAAGGGGGATTGGCTGGCACAAGTTAGGCAAGCAAAAGGAAGGCTGCTTAGCAAAAACCTGGTCTCTCCAAGGTATTTCCTTGGCAGAACCAGAAATTACTTTCAGCTTCCCCGCTTTTTGAGAAGCACTGGAGGTTTCTCTTGCCAAACAGAAAGACAATTTTTAGAACAACTGTACAGTGTCAGTCAGTGTCTGAGGAGTGTACCCAGAGCAGGAACCTGGTTCATAACCTTCTACTTCCTACAGAATAAGACCATGGTCTACTGAAATGTGACAGTAGGGCACAGTAAACTCATGCACTGAAAAATGTTTACTTTTGAAAGGAGATCACATCCTTGAGCAGCTAGGGAAAAAAACCTCAATTTCACTACCAATTTCTATCCAGAATATTTTGTTTAGGGATACTTCATATTATCCAAAACAGACTTGATATGTGTATGTTTCTAAAATTCACTTGATTTAAAATTAAAACATTAAAATAATTAATGCAAATCCCTGTGTCAACCCCAAGTCACCTAGAAAAAGTTTTAGCATAGCAGAGTTCTTTTCACATACGCTGCATAAATTCAGGTGATTACACTGTGGCTCATGATTTGGCATAAATCTTCACATATGATTTTAACACCTTCCAAGCTTGAATTCTTTCTGCTTTCTGAACTACAATGTTGCCAACACTACATCAATGACAGCACATTACAGGTCCATCTGTAGATATCTAAATCCCTGGTTTTGGTATAATTCTAATTCTCATCAAAATCTTTATTGATGGTAAAAGTTATCAATTTGAGAACAAAGAAAATAAAATGCTTCAAGTAACATAAAAAGTAAGCAATTGTTGAGCAGAGATTATACATGTCATTATAAATTGGCATATATTGAAACACAAGTACTGGTTTTGTCATTTTTATGAATAATGCATTAAACAGAAATAATCAAGTATGTTGCAACAATTTAAGAGGATTATTTCTTTTCTTCAGTAAATTTCCTTATCTCAATTTTCCATAATTTGAAATTTGGTATGCTTTTTATTAAGATTTTTCCTAAGTAATGATTTCTTCAATTAGATATGTTAATATTTCTTTTTATTAACTTGGCACCTACATGCAAGGGGGAAAGTTGCCACTTAGCAAATGAGAGAAGATATGGCAAAGCATCTGAAGTAATTTAGTTGTATGTATTAAAAAAAAAAATTAAAAAAAGGAGGTGGAGGAAATGAGCTAGGAAGGATAAGAGAGGGATGAGGGAAAACCAGATATGCTCAGAGATTGTTTTAACTTGGATAGATGCCATCGTGGCAGCAGCAAGTGGTGGCTGTGTGAGGAACTGGGACACTACAGGTGTCACCTGTTCCATGATGCAGTAGTGATGTCATGCTGCAGCAGGATATGTCACCATGGGCTTTTGTGGAAATCCCAGAGCTACAGCCAGCAGGGCTATAATTCAAGAAATCATATAAACTGACCCCTAAGTAAATTCCTATTCAGTGAATCATTCTCTTTAAACAAACCCTTTGAAACCTGTGTGTTGCTGAAGGCCTAAATCCTAAGCCACACTGCTGTATCTTAGTCTCTGGCTTCATGGTTCCTTTGGCCTGAACACAGTAATTACATATCAGCAGTTTATGTAATGAGTATTCATCATTTTCTTCAAAGCTTTAAGACAGTTTTTTTTTTTATTCCACTGGACAGACATGCCCCACCTTTCTCCCAGTAGTGTGCTATAGCTTACATTGGCTGCTGCAGGTAGCGTGGCTCGCTGCATGAACGGCTTCATTTTCCTACATCTCTCCTACAGGATGCTGCTGTCAGTAGTGGAGATAAGCTGACAGTTCCCCCCGTAGTTACCATTTTAGTGATCAGAATCCTTTAAATTTCTCATGGTTTCAATTATAAGGGGTATTTGGTGGTTTTTTCTCCTGAAGAACTATAGCTAAAATTTGTCTAATAGCGTGTGCAAAAAGCTGGCTATTGAGCTTGCTGGGTTTCACCAGATCCTGTCTGTCAGTAGACTGAAGCAGTGTCCCATTTTGATCTTTATACAAAAGCCCAGGAACTTCATAAGATGTTGATCTAGTGCTTTGAAATTGTATCTATTAATACAATTTTGAAGCGCTATACCAGCATCTTATGAAGTTGTGTCCTGTGTGCCAGGAAAGAAGTCTCTGTCAAAGGAACCTGAATAAACTGCAAAGCATAAGTGGTCTCATAGGGAACACTCTAGAACATAATGGTTTCCTACCAGACGATTGGCAATTGGAGAGGGTAAAAATTCCAAATACCTGTGTAAGATCTCACATGGGGTATATTAAATCTCTTCTTTTCAGGACATTTCTGAAATACTTTGGTACAGTAGATCAACACAAATGTGAATCTAAACCCACACCTTTTACAGCTCTTTTAAATATAATTCTTAAATTGATTGAAAATATTTTTTTTTTAAAACAGAATATTATTGCCGAACATGAAATCCGCAACATTTCCTGTGCTGCACAAGACCCCGAAGATCTTTCTACGTTTGCATACATCACTAAAGACTTGAAGACTAATCACCACTACTGCCATGTATTCACTGCATTTGATGTGGTCAGTTTATAGAAGATATTTCATTTAATAGTTCTTTCTATTCATAATAGTTACCTAGTTCTGTTAAAACATTTACAGGATATATTAATGGTGATTAATGGAAGGCATCATTAATTTACCCCAGGAAAAGATTGCTAGGGGATAGCAAAAGGACGTTTCTGGAGAAGAGAGAAGATTTTCTTTGATATCTCATTTCCCACTGGAAATAAGTCACCTCTGTCACCTCAGCTGTTGACTGTAAACTTAGCAAATAGCTTTTCATACAAGTATGGACATATAATTCTTATAACCTAAGCTATAAGCCTAAGGCTTCCAAAAGTTTATAACAAGTATTTTTGGCCAGCCATTCTGCAATCTCAGTACACACCAAAAGATTAGCTTTATTTTGAAAGTAGCAAATTAATTATTTAATTCTAATTTCCTTGTTCTGTAATTCTTGCCTACATATCTCAAAATGTTACCTCAGCAAAAGTCCTTGGAGCTCCTATTATATTGGTGGAAAATTTGTCATTTCTTCCTATACTTATATTTTTCATGTGGGGATACACAAACTATTATGGCTTCAAGAAATCATGAACACGTATCAATTAATCAGTCATGCAGGTTTTAGTTAAATTTGGTGAACTAAATAGTGGCTAAAGTTTTTATGACTAAGATTTATAGTCTAAAATTTTCAAGAAAACTTACAGTTTGAGTTGTGCACAAGAGAAATTTAAGGTGCTATTAAAACTTCGAAATCATTCAAGAAAAATGTATAATGTTTATGAATTCTTGAAACATGCTTATATGAATATAAATAAGTTAAATCAAAAGAACAGGGTACCTGAACTGCAGCTTTTTATTTGGAACTGGGGAAATAGTTAACATGCATAGCAATAGTGTGTGAGAGAATATAAATAACAAGATGTACAGGTATATTAGAGGAATTCTAGCATTTTGGTTGAGTGCTTTTGTTATTTAAATTCTCTGCTGACATTTTAGTATCCACAGGGAGTAGGAAAACTTGGAAATTGTGTTAAAAATAGACAGTGATCAACAAGATGCTACATTATATAGGTCTTAGTGATGTGTGAACAACTGAAATTAGACTGATTGAGTGAGGTTATTATTTCTCCTGGTCTATTTAAATTGTACTTAATGGTTTTGAAGTACTGTAGTTTTGTTTATAGGTTTAGTAATCAAGCAGAAATGTAGGCTCAGGTATTGCAGATGAAATTCATCTCCTTTTTTGGCAAGGGAAGAAAAGTGATCTAGGAATAATTACATTTTGCCCACTTCCTTTAATATCCCAAGTACTTTAAATGGCTATTTTAAACAATGAAGAAACTTTAACTGTCTTAACTTAGTTTTCTCCTGCAACCTAATCCTCAGTTGGATGTTACCTACTCAAATATCTTCTTTTTGTGTTGTTTTTTTTTTTTTCCTCAGGAGTTAGCATTTTTGATTCAAGTACAAGCTCTATAAAAACTAGCTAGATGTTCAGAGTGCAAGCATACCGTGAAAAAAATTTTCTATTTAATGCCTAATGTTCATGTTAAACTGATCATCCCGTTTGCTGATAGAAACAATTCTACCCATTTGCCAATGGATAGAAATACAGTCATTTTAAGAAAATTGAGGTTTAAAATGGTAGAAATCCACAATAAGATGTAAGGCATTTTAAACCATGTATATTATGGTAATACAATATATGTAGTGTTATGAAAAAAAAATCATTCTCTCAGGTCCTTTAGTTTCTCAGGAAATGTGGGCAAGAATAATTTATTTATAGGTAGGAAAGTATTTTAGTGTAGTGACATGCAACCACAAGCATTACTGATACTATTTAGGAGTAACTGTACATATAACTTTAACTCAAAGTTGAAATTCTAAATTGTAAAAACATCAGACATTATTACAGAATATGGAAGGGGAAAAGGTTTGGAGGAAGAAGAGGATTTATTGCTCAGTGTTTGAGATCCACTTCACTTTCATTCTTTTACTAAGCAGCTTTAAATCTATGAGTGAAGGATTCCTTCTGGAGAAACAAACCATCAACACAGCTTCTATATCAATTTCTGGTTTGTGTATTGGAGATACCCAAAGTAAGTTCCATCAGATAATCATTCATTGCCCAGTGCACCTATGAATAGAAGGCAACAAAAAAGTCAGTTAAAATGTAAGGAAACAATTAGCCATTGTAATGGGTTGGCTGAGTTAAAGCTGAAGAATCCTGAATCAGACTTGGGCTGGGGCTCTGAATTGTAGCTTTGCCAGGCAAACAAGGCAGTTGACCTCATTCCTTGCCTCCCAGAAATTGTTGTTTACAGGCATTGGCTTACTCACTTTCCCTGTCTGCCTTACCAGGCAAGGAGCAGCCTAGGAAGCACCACAGGCATTTCTCTCTCTCCTTTCTGAGGTGTTTGATGGGTTGCTGTGAGAATCAGTGTCTCCTACAGCAGCCAGGGGCTCTACAACATCCATGCTAAGCATGTGTCAGAGAGGGAGACCTGTAGCCTTCCTTTTGTGCCACGTGCTTTTGAACTTTGGAACTTATTTGAACTTCTTTTAGTTCAAGTAATCTCCTCATTCCATCAGAAGAATTTCCACAATGGATTTTGGTGTGGTTTTCTACCCCTGTCCTGAAGGGAATCCTGTTCCTACCTGTCCAGCACAGCCCCTGCAAGAATCTGTACCAACTCTGGTCCTTATAATCCTCTCCCAGTACTGCAGGCGGGAAATTCCTCAAACCAAGTTTATTTACTTATGGGGTTTTTTTCAGATAGCTTTTAAAGATTTCACAAGGTACCGTTTTAAAGCCCTCCTCGCCTCCATTTGCAGACTTCCCTTTGTCAAGGCTCTACCACAGTATACAATGTATGAAATTTATGTACAAGTTATGGTTCAGTTTGCATTTCAAATATTGAACAGAACAGTGAATGTTCTATTTTATTTGCTATATTTCAAATATTTATTAACCAGAGAAGCAGTTACACGTTTCTTATGGTTTTCAGGTCCCAAGCAGGCATGTTTTTTTTCATTTTACAGACAGCAAAGAAAAACAGATAATAGTGGCTTTATACAAGATTCAGGACTTAAACTAAATTTATGGCTCAGTATGGCAAACTTTCAGTCTGTCTCTGATCCCGTCTCCCAAATTTTCAGGCATGTCTCAATGATCTTTTGGTGTGCCAAGCTGGGTGGTGTATTTTTTCAGTCCTACTAGTATTGCAGCCTACATATTCTCCAACAAGCCATTCCTACATCTTGTCCTGCTGATGTATTCCTTGGTAATATTAACAATGTTCGCTGCAGGCAATCCCATCATGATATAGTACACTCTCTTACTGTCACGACAGCTGATTCTAAAGACATCTCTCTTTAGAATAATATTCTTATCCCATTTAAATTACACTCCATTTCAAATTATATTATTCTCTACATTTTTAACAACTATACTCTGTTGCTCTTAATTCCTTGGCCAGAATTCTGCTAAAAGGCAGAGCACTTTATAACAGGCTCTTTAGTTTTTCTTTTATTATTCCACTGGCAAACTGCAGCCTCAGTGTTTTTCAGTTCTGGACAGTTTCCCTTGAAGTTTAAGGGGAGATAATTTGGAGACTACAGCTATCAAATCAGGCAGACATTTTTATTTGGGAAGTTGTAAAATTTTGGCTGGCTTGCTGTTGTGACTGTAGTCGTAATAGCAGAGAGCAAGTCCCAGTGCAGGAGTATAATTGTTTCCTGTCTGACCCAACACAGAGCAGAAGTGGCACCTTTGTAAGAAGCTCTTATAATGAGCAAAATACACTGAATTTAGCCTGTATTATATCAGTATACATCAGTGATAAAAAAGGAATGGAAATTCTTCAGGGAAATTAAAGTATAAGGCATGAAATACAATGCTTGTCCATTCAACTTTGTTTTAATGACTGAGGGGGCTGAAAATAGTGTACTTCCAAGTGCATTGCATTGCTTTCTCACTTTCTGCAAACTTAACAGTTAGACTTGATTCGTAAAGACATAACTCATTTGAAAAAGCATCAGAAATGTGGGAATTTTAAGGGATCACCTAGGTTCAAAGCAATGCAGAATTGCTTCCTACTATAGGCTATGGAGATTGAGGAAGGAGAGGGTAACAGCTGAATCATATGAAAGATTTATGAATTATTCCAAGGGGAGTGTAGGACATCATACGGAGGCAAGCCAACAAGCTTGCCTTTGCTCTGCAGGGGTTCTAAACATTATTGCAGAGTTAGTAGCCCAGAAATAGGCTCTAGTAGGAGCCTAAAAATAGGCTCCAGTAGGAGCCCAAAGATAAATATACAAAAACAAACCCACAAACCTGAAGAAAAATTAACATAGGACTTCACTTGCCATTTAGAGTAAGGTCAAATTTGAAACTCCCAGCTGCTTTTTCATTGATGTATAATGGTACTGAAAAGATATTTATATCAACCCCTCTGAAACCTCATTCATGCTTTATAAATATGTCAACAGGTTTTCTTCCCCATATTCTAAGAGGATTTAAAGTATTCCTCCTATAACACTGAACTGGTTTTAGGCATAATAGCCAGACTTTTTGGTTATGCCCACTAACCTACCTTCCCCTTGCTTACAGGAGTGTTGTTACACAACTGTTTGAGCTCAATTTTACTTCTGGAAAACCAAACTCATGAGAAGGCTTACCCCAGGACTTGCAGCACACACTTGAAATGGCGCACTGACCTGCACACACAGCTGCCTGCCACTTCATCTGTCAGTTGGAGTACACACTTCCAGCCCTGGCTCTTTGTCCCTTTGAAAGCATCACACCCAGGCTGCAGCCTCTTCCTGTGCTGCTCGGTGAGCACAGAGCATCCCAAGGCATGTGCCCGGGGAAGCAGCACGTCAGGCTGCTGGCTCTGGAGGAGGATGGGTCAGCACAGGAGTTCTGAAATAGAGCAAGGCCAAAAGTCACAGTGCAACAGTGCAAGAGGGGCTGGATCCTGAGAACAACAGACATGGGATAAGTTGGGAAGGCGGGAAGGTTAATGTACTTGTTCTAAAAAGAGATGACAACACACTCACCCACTCATGTTTTCATGTTTAGTAAGATGTTTTCAAGGGGTTTAGAAGTAATTACTTTCAATACAATAAATTACTTTGAGATCGTTTTTAATCAATGAGAAATTAAATGACAGATGTAAACATCACAGAGACTGAGGAACCTATTACCAGCGTGATTTTAATTATTTACCTTGCAAATCACTACCCTACTTCATGTATCTGACAATAATTCAACCTCACCTCATTTTTAACTGTTTCTGTTTCGTTCCAGAATTTAGCTTATGAAATCATTCTTACACTAGGACAAGCATTTGAGGTGGCCTATCAGCTTGCACTACAGGCACGAAAAGGGGGTCATTCTTCAACCCTTCCTGAAAGCTTTGAAAACAAACCCTCTAAACCTATTCCCAAACCACGTGTTAGTATTCGGAAGTCAGTGGTAAGTAGAAGGTAGTAATGCATGCAAAAAAACCCAAAATTCAGCTATACAGTTAAGAGTTTATATACTAGAAGCTGTACAAATAAAAATACCTTTTGAGTCAGAAATGCTCCATCATGCCACCTCTGCTCATCAGCTGGCAGGGTTGTGTCACCACAGCACTGCCAGCCATTTCAAACAACTGCTTATTTCAGATTTCTCCAGATTAAGATGTTGCTTGGTTAGTCTTGTGTCTTATAGTAATTACTGAACTTTAATTAATTTGCTTTAATCAATGCATACTTCTCAAACTCTGCGGTTTCATGGACTTTCCTAATCTATCACCTAACTTGTTTGGTATACAATCACGGCATATGTATCCTAATCAAATTACAAATCCAAATCAATTAACAATTATCCTGTCAGACCAAGCAACTTCTTTTCTTTTCTTACCCTTTTTTTTTTTTTAATCTGGGATTCAATATACCTTTTGAGTATTAATCACAGACTCCTAAGAAACAAAGCTCATTGAAGCATACGTTTTGATTGCCTTAAAAGTGCCTTCCTGAAGTGCAGAGATGATAGAGAAATATTCTTTTACAGTAGAGCTTTTAAAAAAATTATGAAAACTATTATAAATTAAGTGATAACACAGGCTCGGGGTGATTTGGGAGGGGAAGGAGAAAAATGATCGCACACTGTATCATAGTCACTGGCTATAACGTGAGAACTGTACTCTATGACACCTAATTATTGGGTGAGGGGAAGCGGGGGGGAAATGTATGACTGTACACTTTGTCATCCATTGCCACAGAATCTTCCTCCATAAAACTTTAAGTAGAAACATTTCCTGATGCCATCGTCTGTCTCATTAGCGAACAGACTTCTCAGGATGAAGTGTGGCTTTAATGAACTATGATGCCCTATAGCTTGGGGGTAAACACAGCTCTGATCTCAACAGGAAGAAGAAGGCAGCCATGAGTACTTGGGAGTGTAGACACCACCATACTTGCTGCTGTACGACTTTGTCAATTCGGGATTTGCCCTGTTAGTTTAAAGAAAAACCCTCTGCTCAAGCTGCCGTGCACGGAGATGGTAACCCGTCTGTATGTTTGCATTTGTCTTAAAGCAGATAGATCCATCCGAACAAAAGACTCTTGCGAATCTACCCTGGATTGTTGAACCTGGACAAGAGGCCAAAAGAGGCATTAATACCAAGTATGAAACTACAATTTTCTGATACAAAACTGTCCCCCTGTTCTTTGTTGTGCCTTGCACGCCAAGCAGTCACAGCACAGCCTTTCCTTTATGGCAACGTTTCAATCCAGCAGAGAGGAAGACTGCACTGTATGAGTGGCCTTGTAACTAACAAAAAAGGCTGACAGTCATTTCTGGTGATGTTCTTCTTCCTGCAGCACTGACTGAAGAATGACACTATATGAAGACTTTTAAAATTACAGTCCACAAGAGGAGTGAAAACCTTATTTTTCGTGCAGTTCTCCCTTGTGACTCTGCCACAGTGCTTTCTTTGATTTCTTATTTTAAAATTCTACTTTTTAAAGAAAAAAAAAAAACAAAATGTCTCTAAACTAATACTAATGCTGCCTATGAGTAGAGTATTTGATTGGGTTTTTTATTCAAATCTTGGCAGTTTTTAATTGAAATAGAACCAGAATTAGTAAATAGATTATTTGTGAAACCACTGAATTCATTAATAATTACTGTGTTGAATAAAGAATTCATTAAAGTGACAAGAAATTAGGCACCCTGATTTCTGTGTGCACTGATTTTATATGTAATCATTGATGTCCTTTGATCCTCTACAGAAATAAGAACCTCTTGCATTGTAGCAAAGGATCAGAGATTTATGAATGGATAGAAAAAGGTATTAATAATGCACAGAAAACATTTATTAGATATTTTTATGGAAGAGAAGTACTATAGGAAAAGATATGAATATTTATGGAAGGAAGCCAGATTAATTATGAGAAATGTTGTTTATTTTAAAGTTAAGTAAATGACTGCAATTGCAGCATTATGAAAATTATAAGAGTTGTAGCATCAGTGCACTGGATGTTCTGTGTGATCAGTCGGAATGAAAGTGGAATGGTCATTCTACTACACCTACATATAGTTTATGCAGTTCAACATTGCTATAGCCATGCATTCTAATAGTATTTTTAAAAAAATAGTCTCAGTGGTTCTAAAAAAAGTCAAAAACATGGATTTTGCTATCAAGATTTCTGTCACAGAAAGCTTATTTGGAAGAGTGTTGATAAAATTCTACTGCAAAACATTTTCTAAATAAAAACAGCAAGAAAAAGAAAAAAATTCCAAAGTAATAAAAATGTTTTCATGAAACAAAATAATTAAGCATTTGCTTAATATTTGGTTAAATAAGGTTTACTTACTTTTTCTTTAAAGTGTTTTAATTTTTTTAATGTCTGTGGAGTATTTGTATAATACCATGATGTATATTTCTGTAGAACTGAAATTATAACGGTAAAAATATCATTATAGGAGAAAAATTACATTTTAACGTATATTGTTCTTTCCAGTCAAATTGTGAATCATTTTGAAGTTCATTATAGAGATATTGATAAATTGTGTGGTTGTCTTAATGTTTTTTTAATTATTATTTCATATCCAGCTGAGGTTTTTCAGTTAGAATCATCAGTTGGTATATTCCAAAAAATGGATAATTGAACTTGGTTTAAAACTGATAATTGTATATGGTTTAGTTAAACCTAATCATAGCGCTGAGTGATGACATCCTTTTAATACAGTATTCAATTTACTTGAACAAAATAGTTCCTTGTACATATTTTTGCTTATTCACTGTTGATATGTACTTAGTCAACTGACAGTAAAAAAAAAATAACACTAAAAATATGGTACCAAAAGGAAAATTGTATAGGAGAACAGTAAATAGTAGCCTCACTGCAACAAATACTTATGTAAATATGCTTGGGCTTCCAGTTATAAATTTTGTAATTTTGTCATTTATTTATATCCTATAAAAGCACACAAAATAAAAGGAAGTTGTACAGTCCCAGCTTTGTGTATCATTTTATCATTGCTAAGGGAAAGCAGGGGCCTGATGCTAAGGATACTAAAATCGGTGAAAGATTCCCCCCCCCGCTCCCATTTCACTGATTTCACTGGGCTTTGGATCTTGTACCAAGGAAACTTAGGAATTGCTGTGGAGAGAATTTTGGTTTGCAATAGAGATTTTGTTTACAGATGATAAAAACATCACACTTTGAAGTCCTCAATTAACTGGTTCTTCCACGCTCTACTCAACTGCTGACTTCCCATATTTAATCACACCCTGTAAAGATTTGTGCAGGAGTTATGTTAAAACACATTTACTTCAGGCACGTAAAGTACAAATGGGCCAGGTTTTCAGGGTATAAAACTGGGGCACCTCTTATGCAGCTGAGTGACCCCTAAAATTAAAGGATGAGACAGGAGCTGCAGCAAAACTCTCAGCAGATGTAAAGGAAAGGTGTGAAACAACAGGAAGGACTGCTACCTTGCAGGAAGAATTTGATCTAAGTTCATCAAAGAGATGTCAAGCAGGTAAGGTGGCACAGGAAGCAGCTGAACTCATTTGGGAGAGATAATTGGGGCAAGAGAGACTGACAATAACTAGCAGGACTGATGAAAGATGAGACAGATGAAAAGAAAGACTGGTAGGGCAGAGAATTGAGTGTGAAGGTTTTGGGACACAGGCACTGAACAACTGAAGCCCCCACAGCAGGCAAATTTAAACTGGAAGGAAAGGTAAGAATTAACACACATCAAGGACTTCTGTATTTGCAGAAACCTGGGATTTTAGAAGGAGCCATATCCGTCTACTCACCAATATTAGTGTAAGCCAGTTGGAGAGAAGTCCAGTTGGAGAGAGGGTCTCCTCTAGCATGGGACAGTGGTTCAGCAGTCCTTTCTTCAGATCCAAAGGGACTTCTACAAACTTGCACTAATCCAAAGGAGTTACCACTTGATGTTTTGTCTTTTTTGGTAGAGATGAATTTTCATTTAAGTTCCTGGTATGCTGGAAGTCCATAGGCAGTAAGGGGATAATGGTCAGTCTTAAGAATGAAGGTAGTGAAAAACCAGAGACCTTTATAAGATCAAAAAGTCAGGAAAATTGCTGTTCTTGATCTTTAGGGAAGCAGAGGCGGGTCAGGGAGGGCATGCGAAAAAAGCTGGAGCATTTGGATGCTGGAAAACCAAAAGTTAATTCCAATGATTGACTTAGAGTGGGAAGGCGGAGAATAGGCAAAAGAGAGCTGGTACAGAAGTAGATTGCATTTGGCATGAGAAGGTAAGCAAATTGAAATCCAAATGAGATGTGGGTGACAAAGGATTTTGAGAATTATGTGAGTAGTGAGGTCTCTATGCTGTTGTGAATGGGTGTTTTAGGTTGCTCAAAGAATCACTGGCAAAGGTATCGGCTAAAGCAGGTTTATTTAAAAAGTGAAAGCACAATGAAGTTCATTGGTGAACTACATAGTTGAAGCACACAAAGAAAAACTGGACTAAAACCTAAAATCAATCAAACTAAAATCAGTCTAACATTATCTGTGTGGAGGTTGGGGATGGGAAAAGCTTAAGGATGGAAAAGTGTAAGGATAAAAGGGAATGAGGGGAGCCCTCCTGTTGAGTCACAAAGTTCAGAGTAGATGCTTTTGCTGGACGTGATGAATGGCTTAGGCCTCAAGTTTTTAACAGCACTTCATTGACAGCCTAATTTAAACAAGTTAAGAAAAGATTCTTTAGAATTTACAATGAGCACAACAGTAACACACAGGCCTACCTTTCGTAGGAATCTAATGTACTTACGAATTACAGAGATCAACACTCACAGTGCATGTGTCCTGGTTTTGGCTAGGATAGTTCATTCTCTCACCGTTGCTGAGAGGGGCAGAGGCTAGAGGCGTGTGGGTGTGGCTCGGTTGCTCTTCTAAACCATCCAGGTCATTGTAGGGGAACAGGGTTCCAGGTGGAAGAAAAGGTGAATATGCAGCAGAAATGGGACAGTTTTGTTCCATTTTCTGGAGGAGCAAAGCGGTGACCACTCCTGGGGTGGTGCAGACACAGAGCAGGGCAGTCAGTGCAGGCAGGGCAGTCAGTGCCGTGCAGACAATCTGGCTTGGAAGGTTTGAACATCCTTGTTTCTCATTGTCTTGGGCTTGGGGAAGGAGGACACCAGTTGTGGGAGCGTCCACCACATTGTCCTTTGTCTTGGGAAGAGCCGTGTAGCTGCTGGGCTGTGGTAACATCCACCATTTTCTCTTTGTCTTGGTGGCCATGCAGAGCTGGGTGGGGGTGGTGTGCACCTTTTTGTATGTAAATCAACTCTTTTCTGCACTGCTGTTATGAGTACTGTTTGCTGTTACTGTTTGGTTTTATTCTTTCATTGCTTTTTCTTTAGTAAATTGTTATCTCAACCCATAATCTCTGCCTTTTTGTCCCTTTCTCACTGGAGGGGACTGGGGAGAAGGGAAGCAGCTATTTGGTTTTAAACCACAATGATTTGCAATATTATATTCACACTTGGCAGACACACACTAAAGGAGTGTGGGGACACACCTGTGAAAAATTCCCGTCCAGATCAGTGCAGTACTCATGTTGGATGCCGTTGCATCATTTTGAAGGGTGAAGGGTTGGCCTCAAGGAGTGGGGGTATCAGCTCAGGCTCCATTGTTAGCTTTTAGCAGTGGTCCTGCAAAAAGAGTGAACTTGAGAATTTTCTCGCTTGGAGGAGTGTCCTGCTCAGAGTGAATTGCTGGCTGCAGCCCTCTGTGGTCCAGGAGAGCTCAGAGAGTCTCACTTAGAACCGCTCTTTACAGGGTCACAAGGGTGTTTTCTTTTGTCACAGCAATTTTCCATCTTGGCCATAATTCAGGTCAGTAACTTTCTGTATAAGTTCAATCATAAAAGCGGTGTTACACTTGCATTCTTAGGCAGGCAAGAAAAATAGGTTTCCAAGACTGTTCGCTAAAAAGCAGGAGCTCATTAGCCAAAATAAGTTCCTGGGATCACACAGTGTTTCTGATAAGCTCAAGGAGCTTAGCTGAACTGTCATTCATCAAGGCCAAGGCCTAACAAGCATTTCTGAAATCATAGTGTGGCCCAGTGTGAGAGGGGGATGCACCACCACATATGCACAGTGAAAAGAGCTGCTGCTGGGACAAGGCTTAAAACTGCACAAAGTCCTGACAAACAACAGGGAACTTCTGTGTTTGTGGAGTGAGAGGGTTTCCTAAAGCAGATGATGTTGCGTTTGAGACTGGATGCAGCGACTCCTCCAAACTGAGCTGGTGGTTATTAAAAGCCAGAAGAGCCACTGCTCACCGCTGGCAGGAAGAAACATTCAGCATCTCTGGTTCTGGTATTCTGCCAGGAAGTTTGTGAGAGGCTGCTTCACCTGCAGAGCCACAAGGTACGCATGCCTTGCAGTTTAAAGTCAACATCTCAGCATCAAAAAGTGGTATGGCCATAAAATGGTAACCATTGGCAAGGGAATTGTCAGGTTGTGAAGATTTTTGTCTGTCCTTTGGAAAAGAAACAGCATGCTAGACAACTAATGCCCATACAACTGTGAAATAGTTCATCTCCCATGCTAGATTAAAACAGGCAGTTTGTGCCACACACAGGACTCTAATTTTGCACTAGATTTCTTTCAATATGTGCTGTTCAGCTGGCCTGCTCCACACTTCACTGGAAGATGATGTTTATTTTCACTGGAAGATGGTGTCTAAGATATCAACAAGACAATCATCTAGAAAGAGTAACTTTAACTTTCTCCAAAGTACCAGCCCAAAGAACAATTGACTGTGTGAGGGAACTGCGTGGCAGTGACAAGCACATAGGTGAGAGACATGGCATAGGGATTAGAGAGAATATTTAGATGTGGGCACTTATCTAAGAAGAGGAATATTTGTTATCTCATGTTAAAAGACCATCTGAAGAGAGTGGGAGAAAAAAGGATTATTAACTGGCTGGAAATCCTGGCAGGATTTTCAGCCCACTGGGAAAGCACAGGGGGATAGTTCTTAGGCTTCTACTGAAAAGCTCTGCAATTGTTCAGTGATCTTGGGCTTCTTTAGGTGAAACAACATTGGTAAATCAGCAAACAGACTCTACTGCTACCAGGTCACACTGATTCTGGTTAACCATATGCTGGTTCTAGTAAAGTTTCACACTTGATAACCTGAGCTAGACAGAGACTGGTCACAAGTGAAACACTGCATATAGATTTTGTCAAACTGGTGAGTGATTTTGTTCCTACTGACTAGACAGTCACACTCCTCCTCATTACAAGCCTGAGTGCAACCAGCCCAAACACCACTGTCCTGCTGAAGAGGCAGAAGAGGGACAGCAGAGAAGTGGCCTATGGTCCTTGCCTTTCAGGAAGGCTGTGTTCCAAATGCATGAATGGGAAACAGCATCTCCAGCTGGCTCCTGCTCTTGTAAAGACCACAAGCAAATTTCTCTTCAATCCTACTTAACCTTTACAGAGTGCCACATCTTTCTTCTTTCTGTGGAAGTCACATATCTATATATATTCAAGAATGTGGGTCTGGGTAAAGTGGGGACAACTAGGCAGACAAAAATGCCATCCATGCCATCAGTATGTAAATGGAACCAAATTCTCTCCCTTTCTCTCTCTCCTGTTTTGCCACTGCGCTTGGATAGGAAAACTGCTTTTTCTTTCAATCATAAAAGCTGAATTCAAAACACATTACAACAACATAAGAAAATATGAAGCTTACTGGAAATATTTAAGAACTGCTGCCTAGATGCAGGCCTGTGTCACGTGCTCTAGGATGACCCTGCTTGAGCAGGGAGGTTGGACCCACTGTGGTCCCTACCAACCTTACCCATACTGTGATTCATACAGTTCCTATGTGAGATGAAGAAGTCAGTCACAGGTCTAACTTCATAAGGTCACTTGATTGTAAGATATATGCCTTTTTGTCTTTTTAAACATGGCATTTCCTATTTTCAAGTCATTAGAACTGCTCAAATTCTCCACATCCTTATATAAAGCGAAATTCATTCTAATATTAAGTCCTTAGGGAACAAAAATAAAAGGAAATTAAAAATTCATGCTTAGTGTTAAGGATAGGCCAGTGCTTGAGAGAGCATATTCAAAATTAGTGATCATCTTTTCTAAGCATATAAAAGAAAATCAGAAGGTCAGTCAGACAAAGGAAATGGAAATATGCTCCAGTACAGAGAATACCCAATGAGCATTAACTTTATCCTATAGTGACACCATGAGGAAAAAAAGAAATAGACCACACTAATTTAAAAACTGCATTGGATGCAGTGCAGTCTTCATTCTTCCGCTTGTGATTATTGGATAGTGATAATTGCGAGGCTACAGAATGTCAGGCTTGGACATCTTCTAAGCAAAACTATCCTAATGTATATAGTTGAGGCTAGCACCACTTCTTTCTTGAGTTAATGTTGCAAAGACTGATATTCTTTTCTTCAATTTACCTCCCAGACAGTGTGTAAGTCTATAAAAGTATCAGTGATGGATTAAGTGAACGATTCTGCATTGAAATTGTGTGAATCTACTGAAACATACAAGTGTCTGGAAATGCTGTGCATAAGTGAAAGTTAATATAAAAAGAGATTAGATCATTCACCATGGCCATCTCTCTGTCACAGCCATTACATTTAACTCAGTTATACTTACATAAAACTTAAAGAGTTAACTAAACTAAGTACCTCAAAAACCTGGAAAATTCAACTGATTGTTACAAGTTACAAGTTACTAAGGAAACGAGACTATTAAGGTGCCAACATTATCCCCAGCCCCTGAAGAGGCAGGAAAGCCCTTTAGAGAGCTGTACCTAAGGAATTGCAGCTGATGATACATACAGCCTGCTTCATAGACAAAGATGGGGGAAATATTCCTGTCAATCTGACTCTGGGGATATCTATTTCCTAGCCAGGAGTCTAGCCCTGGCATGATGCAATCTGCAAGGAAACAAAAATATGAGTATCTATTGCATCTGAATGTACAGATCACTTGTGTTCAATACTGCACATCCTGAAGCCAATCTCATAGGAAGGTGAAAATATTTAAAGATCAAATTACACAGTACAAGAATGAAATTCTTCCTGATCTGTAGATGACCAACAAGACCTCTGAAACCTCGTATTTCATTGCAGTACCTTCTCTAGAGCAGACTTTTGCAGACCTGAGGCAGGGAACGTTATCAGAGAGTCTCTGAAGTTCCTTTCTGTACCTATTTTTAGGTGAGACATGTAAAGCAAGGAAATAAATATCTCAGCTTTATAATAATCCATAACATTTGAAACATACAGAACACCTGGAAGCATTTAAGCAGAAAGAGAATGTTTACCTCAGATGTTTGTTTAGACTCCATTTTGCATAGAGATGTAGGAATTAACAGCTAATCCCTTTTTGTATATGATTTTACAAGTTTGTTTTAGATCAAAATACGGTGATAATAAATCAAATTCCTTTAAAAAATCCAAAGTTAATGTATTGACAATGATGCATTAAGAACAAAAAAAAAATCATAAGCAAAACAATTAGAAATCTGTCAGTAACATTTGCCAAAACCAGTCTCTCAAAAAACCCACAGCAGTCAGTAATGCCTAGAAAAATCCTGTGGTGTTCAGAGTAGATTACTTTTCCATATAACCTCAAATCTGTCATTCCACTGTTTTCCTCAGGAGTGACTTCAGGTCAGTAGTTGCCTTGGTCACCTCTTTAAAAACACCAGAACTGCAACAATTCATAACTTTTTGTAATTTCTCTTTTTTTTTTAAAGTGTAATGAATTTTACCAGGTGTGATTCAAAGGACTCTTCATCTTATCTATTGCAGATAAATGGCTATTTATCATTTGGACTTGGTGATTAAAAATTCTTTAGTTTGAACAAATGCATCTTTGCTACCTGTTCTGTTAAGATTATCAATTTCTAATGCCATATTTCCAACATCGTATTTCAAAAATGTTTCACTCTGATCAGTGGAATAAGCTTCTTTTTGTTAATGACATGGTTTTAATATTAATCCCTCATTTGCTTTTCTTATTGGTATTTCACTCCTTGCTTTAAAAACCCTTATCAGTTGTTCTTATACTTCGTAATTTGCATTCTAAAATATTATAAACATCATCTCTTAATATATTTGTCTGTGTTGCACCACAGCTTCTACACCTTTGTTAAAGGGATGTCATGTAAGATAACATCTCATGCAGCGGGTTTGGTGGCGTGGTGGCTTTTTTCACATCTGTGGAACTGTGACTTCTTGGCCCCCTTTCAAAGCTATCCAGCTTTTACACATCCTACATTACATCTGTGCTCCCAACCATGTCAAAATTTATTTGCTGGAATGATTCCAAATCTGTAACTCCCTGATCAAGGTGATACCCTGTTATACAAGGAATATGCAAGCAGAGTACAATCAATGACACCTGGAAAATTCATAATTTTTTACACACTGACATTGGTTTCATAATAAAGATTTCATAAAGGTTTGCTTTTCAAGAACGTCTCTGCTGATCCAAAGCCAAATGTGTGGGTGTTTTTCATCTCGCTGTAGTTGATTTAACTTGTAAAAGGAGACTTAACTTCCTTTCTATAGTTCCTCTCAATTACATAAACATTTCTGTGAGCCAGTCAGTAAGAGTTTAGGACAGATTTAGAGCTGCTTGGTGATAATTTATGAGTACTTCATGTTGGCCTGATTACTGAAATGTTTGCTATATGGCTTCATTTGTTTAGTGTAACAAGAATTTGTCAGGAAAAAAACAACTCTGAAAGGGAAGGATGGATTAAGGTACCCAGTTTTCAAACTCTATTCGGTCCTTAAGGAAATGCCAGAATTATTTGAACATTCTGTTCAACACAGCCTCTAAAATCAGCTTAGAGAATGAAAAAACAAAGTCCAGGAATCTGCAAGAGCAAAACTTGTATTTCAAATGGTAAGTGAAAAGTGCTTTGCTGCTATAAAAGTGCTGCTTCTGCCAGTCACCACAGAAACACCACCACTAGAGTTGCACCTTGAATGTGCCACTGCTGCTGGATTATCTATGCTACTGATCTCTGACAGTAGCTCAAGTCTTGTCTTCACTTCCTTTGGGGAAAAATTTTTGCAGTCCTCCCCTTGGACAAGTCCTTGGGTTACAGTATTAATTGTATAACTCAGCTGTTCTCACTTTGACATTCTGACTGGGTTTATGAACATTCCTCTTTTTCCCTTCAAGGAATCTCAGCAGCAATGAACCGTCCATTTAGAAATACAAAAATGTATCTCATTTTCAATAGAAAAAACCATTTTGTTAGAACTCAAGTGTAGCTAAAAACACATTCTGAACAGAAGACACTCAAGTTCGAAGCCCCTCGCTTCCTATCATACGCATTAATTGCTATTGAGACATCCAAAGTATGATATACTCTTTCTCACAAAGGCAAAGTTAAGGCCTCTTGTACTTGCTGCTAACTGCTCAAAGTATTCACTGTGATCAGATTCTCATTTTCCAAACAAGAAACAAAACAAACACATTGGCAGATACATAACAATCCTAAAGTAATGTCTAACCCATCATAGAACTCAAATAAAGAGCAAAATAAATAAAGCAAAATGGATGGACAAATTACATGAGCCGGAAGCACTGTGGTTTAATTTTTGAAAAAGAGGAGATGTAATTTGTATGCAAAATAAAAATAAATATATAAAGGATAGTTTTCAAAGAACATGATCTTAATTTCCTAAATTTGCATATTAGCAAAAAAATAGCTATATGATATATAACACATAAATGTAACAGCTTGTTAAAGATCACTCCTTTTTTCTGCTATTATATGCTGAAGAAACCAGAGAGAGAGATCCAGAACACAAACTGAGAAAATGTTCCATTCCACAGAGTCACTTTGTGTTTTAAAAAAAGTGAAGCCCAGCTTTCCTGCGGTGAGTCTTCCCCTAACACTACCAGGGCTAGAACCCTGAACAGTGGAACCCCTCATTGAAGGAAGGTTGACATAAGTAATTAAGGACTAAAAATGAGATGTAAGGAGTAGTATAGGAGCTTGAGAAACTACAACGTGTAAAGAGGTCACAGCTAGGAGAAGCCTAAGAGGAAAAGTAGATTATAGCTCAAGGAATAGACTTCTTTTTCCATGGAAACCAAAAGTTTAACCCTTTCAACAAAGATATTTCTGGGAAAAGGAGATAAAACAGTCAAATTGGTAGCCTTATCACTTATTGCCACCTACTGTGTTTAATAAATTTTAACCAAATTTAAATGATCAAGATATACTATGAAAAAAATTCGAGGTCACATGAAGTTCAGTTGAATTGTACCTATCTCTGGCAGGTATCCACTGATTCAATTTCATAGTGAAAAACAATTCTTCCACAAGTTCAGCTTCGCCCCTCAACAATTTCTTTGAATGAATGTGTACCTGTAAGATCTTCCTCAAACCCAGTGCTCCAGACTATAAAAAAACCAGCTGCTGTCTCAAAACAACAATTTAATACCTGAATCCCTGGTACTGTAGAAATTTTTTTTTTTAAGTAATATCTGCTCTATAATTTTTGAAGTAGAAAAACTACAACTCTTTGGCTTTGATAAATTGAGAGTGCAACATCCGCAAGAGAGTAAAACATGTCTTTAAATATTTTGAAAACTCAGACACATTCAGGTGACCTTTTTTCATGCTATTGTTAAACATATACTCAAATTGAGGTACAACTTAGGCAACATTTCTTCTGTTCAAACTCTTTGAAACTGTTTCTCTTCCTATTTTCTAGTTCTGAAATTTAAGGCACATATTGGTAAGACCACACATTCTCTCCAGCATCTCAGTTGGAAATATAAACCTATATTGCTATCCTGTACTGAATTTAAATAAAGTTCACAGCACCTTTTAAGAAATTGTGCAAATACCCTAAGAAATCAGGAGCTACCAGCTTCCTTCAGTATATCTTACCTTAGCTTGTAGATTCTGAGTGCTCAACCATCAAGACACGATTATTGGCTTCAGGCTGGATTCTCTAGCTCAAAATGTTTGATCTGCATTTAGAGACAAATTTCCACTGGCCTATGCTTATGTCTGTTCATTCATCTATTCTCTACCAAAAAGGCTCTAAGCATTTCCAAGTCTCAAATTAAAAATATGCTATTCCTCTCAGGTATTATTTCAGGGCTATTAAACCAGAAGTATGTTTTTCAGGCTTTCCTTAATCTTTTTTTCCCTACACTACTTCTGCCAAGGGGCTTATAAACAACAGCCAATACGGATCACAATATTAAATTAAAGGAGAAATTTAAGTGGTTATAACTGGGAAGCACAAAAATAAATGTTTTTATTGTTACTCTGGGACAGGAAAACTTGCTCTCAAAATGTGTCAAGACTAAGATTTCTTAGCACTGAAGTAAGAGTTTGAACCAGCAGGCTACAAAGTCTTATCAACCCAAAGACTGACACTAATGAGGAAGAGGAATATGAACAGTTATTACTGTCTTTGGAGGATATGGTAGGCAAATAATATGATTTTTAGAAATAAACCACTGTTATCATGTGCTAGAAAGTACTATAGAAATTATATTTTCTATACAGTTACAGAGAAGAATTAGAAGAGTCTAATGCTTTAGAAAAGTAAAATAAAAGGTATTTTTAAATATCAAGCATACTTTATGTGCATTTATGCAGTAGAAATAACACATGCTTTACCTAAGGAGTATCATGGTTACTTTTGAAGAGTTTGAATGTGTAAATTTTTATTTGCCTCATTTTGAGTTATTTTAAACATCATGATTTTCAAAACTCATCTGAGGTCATACATTATTAGAGAAACTGAACAAAGCTAAAAATAAATCAGAGACACAAATAAATTGAAGGAAGCTAACACAGTAAGAAATTAAAAATACCACATAAACACATGGAATCTAATTGCAGCATCCTAAGTAGTACTCAGAGGATGCCTCTTGAGTACAGAACAAGAATCCTCTCTAGCCTGAAGGACATGAATCTAACCATTCTCAGAGCACTTCTCCTACGTACAACATATGGTTTGTTAAATGGAAACAAGCACAGGAAGCTAATTTGTTCTGTAAACAGTCAGGCCCCAAGAGAGAAACTGCCTATTGAAACACTTATAAGATACTTTAGTTTTCTCATCCTCCTGAACAAACACACAGAAACAGCTTAAATAGTTCTAGTCCAATTATTACCCAGTTGTGCTATATCCCTCAAATGCAACTGTAGGAGATGATATAGGAAGTGATGAAGCTGTCAGTGACATGTGCAGACTGAAAATCTGACTCCTTTGTACTCTTTTAGTTTGTACCCTTAACAGTGTCAGCCTAGGCCTCTATTAAATCTAATTGCAAGGTTTCTCATAAAAACACCTCCTAGAAGAAAGCTGTGCAGTGAATTAATCTGGAAGAAAAGCCTCTTAAAAACCAGCATCTGTGCTCCAAACAGACTGGTCCCCACATCTCAAAAAAAAAAGCTCACATCAACACCATCATAGACATGGATAGCAGCACACCCCACAGAAGTTTTGGAAGTGCTGAAAAACACAATCAATCTACTGTCAATCTACTGCAGAGTTCCAGCCACAAATAAGCCTGGTCTCAAGCTTAACACCTTACTGCATATTGGCAGAGCCAGTGACTGTGCCCCAATCCTAGCTTGAAAGAACAAAGTGAAATTGAGCACAGAAAAAGAAAAAAAAAGATATCATACTGGAAGTGTTCAGAGTGTCTGGCACCCTCCCTATCCTCCAAACAGTAAAGGTTATTTGGCTTCTGCTTTTCTTGGAATCACAACAGAAATGAGGTGTCCCAAGTCCTCAGAACTCTTGGGCATCATCATCACCATCTATGAACCCAAATAAATTTGTGCCTTCATAGTAGACACAAGGAGGAGGAAAGCACAAGGTGGACAAATACACCTGAGAGCTCAGGTGTTCTACTAGAGGGAAATACAGCCCCAAGGCTGAACTTTTCCACTGCTGGGCAGGGCTGCAGCACTCCCCCTCCACCCTAGGTATAAAAAAAACTGACTCAGGAATTCAAATTCATTTACAACTTTGGCCAATATTGCCTGGATCATCTTTATTAAGTACTGTACATACTTGGAATACAAAACACCATGGTCTTTTCTATTGAATTTCTTCTCTTTACATTTCTGCCAGCAGTACTTTGATTATACTGACCCGTATTCAACAGCACCTTAGAAAGAGTAGAATTTCAAGTTGGAAAAGAGGAAAAACTGGTGATTGTCAAAAACAGGGAAATACTAAGAATGCCTATTAAATTTTATGAAATGCACACAAAAAATACTAAAAGTAAAAATTTCATTATTCAGTACCAGTTGAGATACTTGCTACTGTACTTTTTACAATCAAGTAGTTAGACAGTGTTCTACTGCCAGCTACAAAAATATGAAAATCATATTAATGCTTGTGCAGTTGCTTATAGCAGTTGAGAGACAATTGAATAGAAAAGGCTTACTAGGTACCAAATAAAACATTGCTACCCAATTATTCAGAAAGCATTTGTCAAGTACAATTAGTACAAAATATTGATATTTCTACCCAATATTGAATCTATAAATAGACTGTAAAAATTACAAAAAAAAAAATTTAAAAAACCATAAAAATCACATATTACCAGGCAAGAGATCAACTGGGCATAGAATCCCATGTAAACAAAACTGACAACACTAAAGTGTCTCCATAGTATAAACTGAATGTTATTTCCAAAAGAAAAAAAAAATTAAAATTCACACACCTTCTTATAATTTTCAGTACATAACTTTTAAGCTATTTCCATTCTCATTTTAGCTGCTTAGCTGTACTCATCCTTTGACTGGAAATGTGGCACAGTCTCTTCCACTTCAATTACAATATTGAATTTCAGGTTTTGCCATGAGACAAGACGACTCAGGATGTTCCCTTTAATGGGAACAGCTCACCCATGTTACAATCTCCACTGGTTTGAAGCATGAAGGTTCTTAGTGCAAGTGGAAGGCACAGCTGCTGTAAACTGAACATCTTCTCAATTTGGTTTGAACATCAAGCACCAACATGGCTGGCTCCATTTGGCAAATGAAGAATACCCCAGAATTTGCCATTTGGCAAATGAAGAATACCCCAGCTTCTTCCCATTCATTCCCATGTACTAAATGAAAATCCTTGCATTGCACCAAAAAAAAAAAGGTTTTTTTGAATCTTACACAGTTGTGTTCATTTAGCCATCGGCCTTAGCATAAAATATAATTTCAAAGTATTATACACTTATTCTTTCTTCACTGCTATTAATTTCAACTAATTTGAATAAATCTTAATATAATTTCCTTACAAAACTGGAAACAACATACTTAGGATGCAAATCAAGATTTAAGGATTATAATAATTCTTATTAAAAACAAGATTAAATGCAAGTTCATTTGAAAAAACTTGCATTAAAGTACATAAATATACATGAATACAACAATTAAATATAATTCACAGCTCAATGACTGCCAGACAAAGCAAAATTTTCTTTCCAGCTTAAAAAATTAGTTATCTTTGCAGTGATCAGACTACTAATCAGAACTTCTGTAATACATAAAGAATGCCAAGATTATCAACAGTCACATATACTTTGAAATTAGGGGACACATGTATTGACTTGAGGTTTGTTCCATTTGTGTAGAAGGTTTGTAAGGATTCTCCAGTAGTTACATTCCACCACTATAAAAAATAATAAAAACACACTTTCAGTTAGGTGAAAGAAGTTTAGAATAAAATCTATTAACAGGCTTAACATGGCTAGCCCAGTTGATTGCTTTTACCAAAGAGGTAGAATTAAAAATACAAATACAACCATGAAATTAATTAACATTAAAAACAAATAATCTTTAAGTAGAATAAGTTTAGGACTAATTACTAAATAGAAGGCTTTCAGATGAAAAGAGACTTCAAAAAGACTGAAGCTGTTAAATTTCAGGAAAACAGACAAAATAAATTCAGGTACTGCCCCTTATCCCACCACAAAATACAATCAATAGTCAAAAACTACAATTTTGTCCAAACTTTTAAGAATTATGTATTTTCATATAACCAAATGAATACATGAAACACATTGCCAGATAACTTAAATTATAGCTGAATTAAAAACCTATTAGACACACAAGAGTATTGATCATGTACTTGTTTGAACCCATATGCAGTTTTTTTAGTAGGACTGACCTCTTTTTCAGTGAGATTACAATTAATATTTTTTAGAATACACAGTTAGCACTAACAACAAAGAAACCAAGAAACCTGCAACCATCAGTTTACCATAGTCTGAAATCTCAAATTTCTCAGAAAAACTGTAGACCAATGCAAAACTGGACCTAACACAATCCAGCACAAAGCTGTTATTCCACTGTGCCAGTAAGAAGTCTACCCTCTATTCTGGCAGCATTTGAGTGCAGCAGCAAAATATCACAAGAGATTACCTTCAGCTTTGATCACATTGAAAAGCAGATGGTATTACTACTTTTCAGCTTACTCATCTCATGAAATATGTAACATTATAGTTGCGTGCATAATACAGATTTGCAACTACACAGCTACAATGCTCTGATTAAAACCACTATTCCTAAAGTGTCTGCTATTTGATGGAGACCCCCTCAAAAAAAGAAAAAAAAAATTAACCAAACCAAAAATGGATCTTAATGAGCTTTTGAACCTTTGTTCTGAATAAATGAGCAGGTGCTGTGCCAGCAGGTTTCACTCACACAGCAAGTTCAATAGTACACAGGTGGATACACCTCATCTGTGACTAAGATGACTCATTCATTTAAAGGTGTCGATCACGTAACTCTAGAGTCCAACTCAGTCTGGCTTTTAGGGGTCCAGACTCCTGAAATGTTCTGGACTTTCCCTGACTAATATGTCCCTACAAAATGGCTGTGTGTGTGTGTGTGTGTGTTTTCATGCACATCATACACATCTATCTGTAGATCCTAAAAGAGAAGCAGAAATACTTTCAGAAGACATTGTGATTGAATATGGTCCCACAACTAGGAAAAGACAAATGCCATTCCCACTTTCACAAAGAAGGTACTGAGAACTACAGGTCAGTAATCTTCACTGCAATGTCCTGGATTATTACGGAACAAGTTTTCTGGAAGTCATTTCAAGTCACATGAAAAACAAGGATGTGCTACTGAACAACTAGCAGAGACACATCACAGGTAAATCATGCTGAACCACCCAGTTGACTTCTGCTGACAATAACCGTGTCTCTCCAAACAGCATGGCAAGAGCAGCGGATGTGAGCAACCTTGACTTTAGCCACGCCGACAGCGTGGTCTCCTATAGCATCCCTACAGCCAAGCTGGAGGGATAAGGACTGGCTGAGTGGAATACAAGGTAGGTAACAAACTGAGTGGGCTGTTAGTTCAGTCACTGTGTATTGAGCCCTGCCCAAGTACAAGAAAAACACTGACAAATTAGAGCAAGACCAGCACATGGTCATTGAGGTGGCTGGACAACTAGAATAGATGTCATGGAAGACAGAGTACTGCATTTGTTTAGGAGGCTAACTGCTGTCTTCCACTAATAAGAGGGCTAGAGATAAAAGAGATAAGGTTAAAGATAACCCTCTTTACAGGGCCCAGCGGAAACCCTGTTGGATTGGGGACAATATTTTAAGGGACAAGGCCCTAAACGATTTTACCTAACTCTGCAAAGCACTACTAGCAAGGGGCTGGACTAGAAGAATTCCAGAAGTCCCTAACATCCTAAACCATTCTACACTCCAAGAAGCATTACAATGCCATTCTGTGCAACCACAAGATAAAATTAGGTGGAAGCTAGAAACAGAAAGTATGTCTTATTCTTTAATATAAAATGAACATCAGAAGGTGCTTTCAAAACTAACTTAGAAATTTCAACTCTTTGTTACATGGTTACTGACTTCAAAGAATTAGTCTGATAGCATGTCTAACACCTAGACACCGACCAACAATCAGCTAAACTCCATACCTCTGAGGTGAGAACTTTGCCACATGTAATTTCACACACATCATTTTCACAGTGTCAATTTCACAGACATCACTTTTTAAATAACAGGTGTTGGCTATCACTAGGGGGGAAAAAACAACACAAAACCTCACAAGAAATATAAAATTACGAAGAACCATTCACAGACTGAAAAAAGGCCACCTCTTCCCCTTCTCAAAAAACCATATGCCCAGTAGATGCCTGAACCAATGAAAGATTGATCAAAACACTGATTTCCTCCAAATATTACTTAAAAAATGTCTTTCAAGGCAGAAATCTTCACCCGCAATTTCTTCTGGATTTCTACTTATGACAAAGTTTAAACCTCAGTATCTCAAAAAAAAAAAAAAAGGAAGCCTGATATAGAGCATTTTTCTGCTCATTATAAAGAACAGAATTTCTGTCAAAAGTGAGTAGATATTAAGGCATACAAAAATGATTGGAATCTTTAAAATTAAAGACGTTAAGGAAGGACATTGCAAATGAAACTCTGAAGTTAATAAAAATGGAATGTATGGAGTTTGAAAACAAGCCTGAATTCTTAAAAGATTTTTTCAGGGACTTGCAGATATGAGAAGAAGTGAAAAGTGCTAGACCATCACAAAAATGAAGCAGCTTTGTGTTAAGGTCTGTTTACTGAATTAGTCTTAATTGTCAGAGTACTGCCATTTAATAAGGTATGACAGGATATTGTATTATTCCAAGGCTTACCTTAAGATAGCCTCCAGATGACACAAGCATTTTACTGTCAGGAGAAAAGGAGAGATCTGTTACCCAACCCCCATGTGTTGGTTCTCCTTCATCTACAGTAACGGGGGAGCAGAAATGAAGTAATGCACCTGTTAAAACGTCCCAAATCTAAAAGAGAAAAAAGAGTATTTATAAAACTTAACAGGGGAATAAATGCCTCAAATGAGGAAGCCTGTAATACACTTTCCATATTAGAGGGGAAAAAAAATACCTTGCAAATATATATTATACTTGAAGTGACAAAATAATTTCAAAAAAATCTTGTCTTAGAACTGTATCTTATATAGAGGATTTAATCACACATGCAATTCACAGTAGAATTATTATTAAATCATGTGAATCAGTTCCTTAGCATTCATGGAACATATATCTATCAATATCATTACAAACTACTGCCTGATGTGGCAAACTTTGCTATTTTCACCCCTATGTTCACCACAATGCTATGGAATTAGAAATGCAGAACACAAACAATAAAAGCTCTTCTGTCTGTGAACAGACAATCAAGTGAATTATAAAATAACATCAAGATTAGAGCAATACCCTTATTTCTCCTTTGTCATCTCCAGTGGCCAATAGTTTGTTATTAGGAGAGAAAGTACAGCACCGCACACAGGCTTCGTGGTCTTTCAGTTCATGAAGAACAGATGAACTTTCAAAGCTCCATATCTTAATGGAAAACATTACAGAGGAGTGAAAGACAAGTTCAAAACAGTCATGATCTCTTTCTAAAAGGCATTAGCATTAAACTACACATAAGATTTTTTATACATATGCATCTTTGTATGTGAATTTATGTAAATGTATTATACTGTAGAGTCTGGTTCTCTTTTTTATTACCTGAATCACACAAGAATGCACTTGCTATGAATTACTGAACTGACTGTATGTATCTTTCTTTAGAATATATGTTTTAATGAAACCTATATATTTACAATGAAGTTTAAAGCTGTTCATAGAAATAGGATTCATCAACCACTTGAAAATTATATTTTAGAAATCTAATGGAATGTTTTATGAACATAATGGGGAAGAAGCCCCAGCTCACTACTTTGTGCGCCTGCCCTCTGAACCTATGAACAGAAACTTCTCTGGAAGTCTCAGAAATTTTTCTTAACTTTACAAATTAAGAATGTCAGACTATCAACAAATCGATACAGAGAAACAAACAAACTGCTCTGCACAAAGCTGTGCATTAAACACACATTTTATTTGTGCCGAAGCCACTAGGCTTAAGTTATATCCAAGATCAATTGCAAATGACTGCATCAGCTTTAGTAACATGTTGACGGATACAAGAAATTTAAAACTAGACATACAACAGGATAATTTGAATAATCACTAGTTACCTCAAAATGAAAAATATAGAATACTTTTCAGGACAAATAAGGCACCGTTTTTATCTCTGTACAGAAGGTAACCAACCTTTGCAGTTTTGTCAGCAGAAGCAGATGAAAATTTACTACCATCAGGTGAAACAGCACAGGAAAGAACTGCACCTCCATGACAAGCAAAATCTCTTTCTGGGTTTCCAGTAGTGATATTCCAAACCTACCACATATACAGAAAAAAAAGGTTACTTTTTTAACACAGTAAAAAGGTTAAAACACACAACAATATATAAAGGATAAAACTCAGCTAGATAGTTCTATTGTGGCCAACATTTTGTTACACTCACTGGTATAGATAAAATACATCAGTGCAGATCTTACTGAAAATAGAAAATCCACAAGTTTGTCTTAAAAGTCAGCTTACACTTTACAATTGATTCAGTAAAATGTGTGCCCACACAAAATGTAGGAATTACCAAATGTTACAAAAGACAGTCAAATGTGTTTGATGTGATTTCTCAGTTCACAGCCTTTTACTCACCTTAACAGTTCCATCAAATGACCAGGAGAGGATTTTTGAATTTTCCAGAAGTCTAAAATCCTTGATTGCTTCATTGTGCCCTCTTAGAAACACACATTCACTCAATTGCCAATTCCATACCTAATAATAAAAATAAAATACATTTTTTTACAAAAGTGAAGCAGCAAACATAAGAAGCATGAACTAACTTTTTATTTTTAAGTAACAGGACAAGTTCTTATGGTGGTGGTAATTAATTAAAATGCTAGATATTGAAGTGATCCATAATGGAGATGCTGAAGTTTGAGAGTGCCATAGTATTTAATGGTCAACCTATGACAGAGTTCCCTATAATACACATATAATCTTATTTGCAAAGTGAATATGATACCTAAAATTCACTGGTAATTAAAAAAACCCAAACAATAACTTGCAGGCACCTGAGTAGTTTGGGGTTTTAAACCTTTGATCATTACAACATATAGACTTATTTCACCTGGCAGACCTCATGTTTGCTTACTAAAATTAGATTTCTTTTATATTTTTAAAGGGCATTTTGAATGAAGTGCCATTTTGCTTTGCCTTTTTATAACAAAATGACACTTCTATTTTCAATTCAACTACTCACTGCAAAATGAGCTATGTGCAGTTTTTTCTACAGAAGCTATTAAGCATCAATTTATTTTAAACAGCAACGATGTAATAGTTTTCCAAGGAACAGGTTTCCTGCAGCAGGGCGAACAGAAAGCCGCGTGTGCAGGGGACAGTCCTGGGGGTTCAGCCCACCAGAGGGAGCTGAGGGCCAGCAGAAACGCTTCCCACGGCAGACCCAGGAGAAGGATCCCAGGCTGAGGATCAGCACCCAGGAGTGCTTTGGAGCTTTTGTTCAAACTTTGGGTTCAGCAGTGAGGGCTGGAGGCTCCTGAGCAGCTGGACCACGTGCCGAGGGATCCTGTCAGCACTCTGAAGCGCTCTGCTGGACAAACCAGGGCTCAGCAAGCTCCAAGTGAGACGCGGATCTTTACTGCACAACTGTGCCCCTGAGGTGGATAATGCTAACACAGACACACCAGAATGCGCCTCCGGAGCAAACCCACCTTGCTGAGAGGCAGAGGTTCCTAATTCGAGCCCACATTAGTGCAGCCACTCTATTTCTAGCTGGTTTTCAGCACTGCACTGGACAGGGTGGGCACACCAGCCTGCTCAGAGACTTTTTACATCATTCCCCAAGACAATGGAAGCAAGCACATTGACAGACCCACCACATCCCAAACCCTCATTTCAGAACTGCTGAGTCACCTTGTTTGACAACTAATGTTTCTTTTGCTCCTTGCAAAGCCTTTCTATCATCCACAGCAGTAAAAATCGAAAATCTGTAATATTCATTATCACATAAGGCATAAATAAAAGCTACACTTTCTACAGTCCCTTCCCCCTGGATGGAGCAATGCAGAATACAGTAATAATTTACTGAGTTTAGATTATCTGTAGTATGAAAGCCCTTTATTTTAAGTAAGTTACAGCATTATCTTTTTAAATATTGCCCAAACCTGTATAACTGAATCATGAGCACTTGAGATGAGAGTCTGACAGTCGGGTGTAAATCGACAATGCTGCACAGATGTCCTGTAGGCCTCCCGGGACTTCAGAACCTTCCCATCTGACAACTGTAGTACCTTTACAATGAAGAATGCAATAATTGCATTTATTTGACACACTTGAGGAAAACAAGAACATGTAAATTCTTTCTTAAATTACATGAGATTGTAAATACATGATTTTAAGTCACTGGATTGGAACAACCAAAAATTTCTATTAGCTTAGTCTGGGTAAAATGAAATTCAGAGCTAGATTATTAGCACTACCTTTAATTTAGACATCACTCACAAATGTAAATTGAATTACTATATTGAAAAGTATTATTAATCAAGTCATCCAAATGACATTTATTTTAGAAAAAAAAAGCATAAGAGTGTTTTCCTACTATTTTTAAAATCAGATTTAGGATTTAATACCTTTATTGTTCCACTCTCCTGTCCAAAAGCTGCAAATTTAAGATCTTCACTTAAGCAACAGCAAGAAATGGGGGATTCTTGGGCTGCTGTCTGCATAATAACATTGTCTGTATTTCCATTGATAAGCTGTAAAATAGGAAGGTAATTAAGGTATTACAGTATTTTAAAATTTTAACTTAAATAAATTACAATATAGAACTAAGAATACCAAAGGGAACAGTTACAAATTTTAAATTACTAGTTACTTTTATAAACCTCTTTGGATGTTGGTGTACTTAGCACTTGGTGTGGCATGGCCCACAGCAGTAAGAGTATAGCCACTATTTCCTTTAGTGCACATCTGGGCTCACACCTCTCACTGCCCCAGTTTGAGATGATTCCTTCAGCTACTACTACACAGAGCTTTGAAGCAGTAAATAATTTGCTATGTAACAACTGGTCTATAGGTGCTGCACACATTACACATCGCTGTGCACATCTGAGCCACCTGGAGGGCCCACAGACCCCCATCATGAAGGGATAGGAGTTCTGGTCCTCTGCATCCAGACTCAGTTTCAGCATCAATGTAGAAATTTCCCCTCAAACCCCTCAAATTTTTTCACTTACTAAACTAGGCACAGTTTCCAGATACAAAAATTTTATCACACACTGAGTCATCTGCTACAGATTCAACTCTTGAAGGCCAAGAACAAGAGGTTCTTTCAGGGCTCAGTTTTCTACTGAAATTTGCAGGTAACAGTCAAATGTACTAAAGTATTAGTAAATACATCTTACTTGTAAATTCTTCTGATTGTAGATGGCTAAAATCATCACTTCACCATTGTGAAACACAACATCTAGTTCACTCTTTAGAACAGCATCAGAAGACTTGCACACCTTCTTTGTTTCCCAGATCTGTTGAAGAACATAGTGTTGCATTAGCTTTATTAAAGAACAAGACATAAAACTTGCTGATTAACAGCACCTATAAACCAAAGGCTTATAAAATTGCAAGTAACACTGAATTTTTAAAACTATGGAAATTATGCTTCTGCTGTTTTTGATACTAGAGAAAGCTGTGCAATTACTACAGTGATTCCAACAGCTGAAATAGAACTTTTTTCCCCAGGCTGACTACAAGACTCCCCGGTGTTTAGACTCATAGCTGTAATAGCCAAAATTTTCTAATATAAAGAGCAGCATTAAAATCCAATTACAAAAAATATGAAATACAGATTTCTATATTTCAATTGCTTTCAAAATTTCAAGAACGTATGTGTTAACTTGGGAGAAAGGGAAAGGCTACCTTGGTAAGATATAGTTATATTTTCACAGGTTTTAATGAGACATTACAATAACAGAAATCTATCCTAAATATTAACAGGCAAATATACCTAACAATGAAACATATCAAGTCTGCTAGAATCCTCAAAAACCTTCAAAATTCCCAATTCAGATAAAATGTTAAACAAAATAGAAGGTTATAATTACTCTTGAAGTGCGACCAGACTTTAAAAGGTCATATAGATATAGAGGAAATTTAGATAAACAGTAAATAAAGCAAAAAAGCCAGTATATTTTACTGTACATGTAAATTATTTTATAACAAATATTTATATTTATATTGACTATAAACTTACATACCAAATACAGAAGTATATTTTTATGTATTTTATATATGATTTTACAGTAAACAATTCCTTAAATGAGTGACTTAATACCTATCTAAATTCAGATATTTCAAAAAAGAAAAGTTATCTTACACGTATTGTCTGGTCATCAGATGAAGTCAGAAATAAAGATCCATCTGGTGAAAATGTCACACAGTGAACCCAGCTCATGTGTCCTCTGCAATATGCCACTTTTGATAAAGACTTAATATTCCATAACTACAATAAAAATATGAAAGAAAAACTCAAAGATATTTAGATTGCATTTACAATGAAAATAGTGCAAGTACACTAGTTACTTACTAACTAATTACGTACTTACTAATTAAGACAATTATTATGCGTTCTGGTATTTTCTTAGTTCTTATTCTGAAATCAAATGTAACAAGAACTGTGCCTGCTTATCAGATTTCAATGGTCAGGGAAATGGAATCAGCAGCCTCTTTGACTGCCATGATTTTAAAAGACACAGGGAAAAAACAAATCACATTATAAAGAAAATACAAGTTCTACTTGACTGTAGAGATTGAAAAACCAAAAGACCCCAAAACAACAGTAACAAAAAACCCCAAACTAACCCCAAGCCCAAACCTGGTATTTGTACAGACCTACTCTAGCCATACTAGCCTCAAAGTTATTCTAGATGTTCCCTTCCTTCTTATGTACCAGCACACAGAAGGAGAGAGGGTTTGGTTTGAGTTAAGCAATACTCCTAAGAGTGACAAGAGTAGCTTTATGTACACTTAATAGACTAGACTAGTCTAGTTTTAGGTAAAGGGTTCCATTGTCCAGAGTGAACATATAACTTGAAAACAGTATTTTCCAGCCAGTATTTTAAATTTAAGAAGCAAATGAAAACTAAAAAGAATGGAGCACACCAAAAGCCTGCTAAATCAGCATTTGTTTTATCTCTGCATACAAGAAATTATCAGGACAAATGCAACATTTTAAATTGCAAGTAGTCTTCAGTGGTATATTGCATTCACTTACCTCAACAGAGCAGTGAGACAAAGCAACTGCTACTAACTCATCCCCAGGACAGAAGTCACAGTATTGGATTGTGCTGTGATGACTGACAGTGACTTGAGTTAACAAACCACAGGTGTTGATGTCAAAAAGCTGTGAACACATAATTACAATAGAAACCCTGTTTGAATGACTTTGCTACTGACAAACAGCTTATATACTCAACACTGTACATTCTTGAATTCAGAAGGTATTTCTCTTAGTCACAGGTTTGTTGGCCACATTTTTATTTACTCACACTTGAAATCAGGCATTTCTATCTGAAAGATCTTAATGGCCTAGAATTTCATCTGTAATCATAATTTCTACCTATACTGTAGTACACTACCTCCAAAAGATTACTAAAGTGAGGTACTTACCAAAAGCTTATTTTTGGCTACCACCAAAATCATGTTACCATTTCTGGACCAAGAGCAACATTTTACCAAAACCTCCACATCATCTGGTTGTTCATCTGCATTTTTAAAAAAATCTTTTATCTCAATACTTTTCAGTTCATTTCCTGAGCGTGCTTCCCAAAGCTGGAATAAACAAGAAATAGACACAATCTCTTGGCTGATGTAGGTACAGAATACAACAGGAGACAGCTTCCAACTACTTCTTAAGAAAAAAGGGCAGAGAATAAAATACAAAAGTCCTTTGTTACTTTCCCCAGTCAACCAATAGCATTAGAATATTCACAAGTCCAAATTATTTATATATTAAAAAAGGAGAAAAACAAATTAAGAAATAAAAACAAACCAGAAAGAGGATTATGTTGTAGCAGAACCTTCTCCTTCGGTTTTTCCCTCCTATCATTCCAGCTACAATGCTGCCTGAACTTCTACTTTAAAAAAGAATAAAACCAAAAACAACACCTGCCCTGCAACTCTGTAAACAATCTATTCACCATGAGAAATCTGGTACACATCTATTTTTGTATCTTAATTTCATTGAGGGACCTGCCAAAAATCTAAAGAACGCTTCTGTCCCCTTCACCACATTTTTCCTTATGAACAACAGCTACAGCAATCCTTCTTTCCTGACCTAGCAACTACATAGAAACATAACAGTGTTTAAAGAACTGCAATTCTGAAATAGCATAATTCTGTTGCAACTAAAGGCAATAAAAATAATACTTACACTCTCAGAAAAACACAAACCTCTCAGTTTTCTTCTAGTGCATACAAGAAAATGGCACATGGAAATTGCTTTTAATTTTTATATCTCTTCAAAATTCATTTTCAGACGTGACAAAACTTTCAATGGACCTAAAAACTTACTACTATTTCTGGTTAAACAATTTTTACTCCCCACTCAAGTTTTCTTAAAATGCATTAGGGGGCAAAAATATTCAAAATGAGGCTAGTTAGAATTTATTTGCAACTACAAGCAGTCGATTTTTTTCTTTCCTGGTACTGGACAAGTCATTTCAAAATCTTTCATTACAAATGAGACCAATAATCAACTGTGTCAGGATTTAATTCATTAAAGCTGATCATTCAGACACAAAATTTTCTTATACATATTTTGCATTTGACGCTAAACCTGCCCATCCATCATCAAAACAAAGGGCTGATTTAAAAATATACTGCATACCTTTACTGTTCCATCTGTCGAGCAGCTAGCAACATATTCATCATTTGGTGAAAATCTGCAGTGATTGACAGAATTGTCATGACCTATCATTGTATTTCTACAGTATTTTTCATTCAAATTCCAAATCTGTAAGAGAAATAAACATATAAATATCATCATATTCATGAATTATCCAAAGAGATCATTCATGCTCTTCTCAAAATCATACACTGGCAACCAAAACACCACTTTTATTTTTTCTTAGTTTTACCCACATGCTCATGGACTGGATGCTATGCCCTGGGTTACCCTACAATTTACCTCTGTCTGGTAAGATGCATGAAAACTATTAACATCAGAATTACATAAATCTACTCAAAACTTTCTGTACGGTGCAGACAAGGCCCCTGACCAGCACAAAATTACTGAAAGTTTCCTCAGACTGAGAAAAAAGCTTTGTCTTGCCTCATTCCCTTTCAGCTTCCTAAATTAGAGTTATGTAGCTTACACACTTCAATGAAAATGAAATCTCTCAAGTTAGTCTTGAACAATCAGAATATCATCAGACCAAAGCCCTCACCTTCATGCCCTACCAACAGAGGACTTGCCCATTCTCCTTTGCTGAGCAGAAACACTTCTATTCTGCCTTACTGAAATCTGATAGCAGAGCTGTAGACAATACTCTTGATCTGTTGCCATGTCTCTTCTACCAGGCTCATTTAAAAAACCATTACTTCATAGTGTTTAGATAAATTTATACACCAACAACTACCCTGTTATGACAAACAGCATGAAAATAATCTCAGCCTTTTCCACTTACTTTGATGAAAGTGTCATTTGAGCAGGTGGCCAGAAGGTACTGACCACTTTTGTTATTGAACTGGCAGCAATTGACCTGCTCCGAGTGTTCTTCATACACACACCTACACTGGCCTGTTCTTGAATTCCAGACCTAGGCAGAATTAAAAGATGAAACACACTTTTAAATATACTTAAAGTAATTGTTTTTAAAAATCTGGAAAGTATGCTGAAATACAGATAAAGTTCTAAAACATTATTAATAATACCTCAAAAATATTTTGAAGAGGAAAGATTATATATTTAAATAAAGAAGCAAGATATTATGAAGGAAAAGGTCATAATTCAGATAAGAATCTGACAAATTCTGGAATTCCAACAAGATTTTGCTATTATAATGAGGAATTAAAGATTCCAACTATTTCACAGGTAACAGAAAAGAAACATTAAAAATAGAATTACCGATAGATTCATCTCATATTGTGAATAGGACTGGACTCACACATTATGTTCTAGTTAAAAAGAAACATCAGATGATACAAATAAAATAAGTGGTTAATTCTGCATGCATGATGTTAACATTAAGTATCTTTTATTTTATGCAACAAGTGGGACTTTTCTGTTTAACAAGTATTAAATTATTGACATAACATTTAAGACAGTTTAAAACACCTTTAGTTTTAAGAATCTGTGCTAAGTTAGTTAAACAGAAATTCAAATCATGAGTTTGAAAAAAAGAATAATCTTTTCCTCATTCCCTTACCTTGACTTTTTTATCACTTGAACAAGTTGCTACAAATTCACCATCTGCAGAAAAAGCGCAACAGAGTACTTCATCATCGTGGGCATTTATATCCAGGAGTCTCTCTCCACTTTCTGCTTTAAACACCTAAAGCAAGGGAACAGTAAAACCTTATAACTTGCAGACAGTTTGAAAACACGTATATAAGTTTATTTTATAATCTCAAACAGCATTCTTTATGTAAGCTCTTAAAAAAGGGGTTGATTTTTGAAAGCATTCATAATTTCAGGGACAAGAACGTAATTATAAAGTCCTGCATGGCCAATAGAAATTGTAAGAGAGAATTAGTGAAAATTGATTTTTCAAAATACTTTTATTCTACCCCACTCTTAAGCTAAGAGCCATGCCCTTTCACAGCCTGTTTTAAGAGTAACTGGAAAATACAATATATTTAAAAAATCTAAGATATTTATAAAACTGTGAATTCCAGCTTTATATGTATGGGACACCCATACATCTAAAGTAAGAATTTCAACAGAATTGATGATGGGAGGAAGAAAAAAACCAAAAATAAGTAGGGAAAAATTGTCAGGAAAATTGTCACACATTTCAGTCTCAAGTTAGATATAGGCAATGAAAGGATAGTTGGGGAAAAGTGATACATATTAATCAATTTCCTCAAATTCTAGTATTTAACTTTACAGTGTGGGGTGGGCAGGGGGTGGAAATCAGGTGTCCCTTTCCTTCTTAGGTTACATATTCTTAATTATTAAAACAAACCAGAAGATGTTCTTTAGAGCACTTTTCAGATTTTTTTTATTGAACAGAAATACCAATGACAATTAAATGGTTGGGTATTTGTTCAAATAAGAACATAAGTACTGAAGTAACAGGAAATCTACCTTCACAGTAAGCTCTGCAGAGTATCTGTTCTTAATCCAGCAATCATTTTTTTTAAGTAGCCTTGAAAACTGAAAAGCTTAAGCCATAATTAGAAAAAACATTAATAAGCTCAAAGTTTAAAAACAAAAAAAAGTATTATGGCTAATTTTCCTATTATTTCTTCAATGAAAGTTTAGTTTAAATGCAATTGCAATCCACAGATTTTTTGGGGTGTAAAATGAAGAAAAAAATAAGCAATCTGCAGTGTCAATAATGAGGCCATTAAGTACAGAAGCCCAGCACAGCAACTACAGCATAGCACGAGTACATCCACCAGGCATCTCCTAAGTGGATGCCATGATCATAATTCTGTACAGGCCAGCAAATAAAATAAGCAAAAAAAAATCCCAGTAACAACACAGTAAGTAGCCAAATGAGCAGCAACTTAGTACTCAACTTCTCAAGCATCCAAAACAATACCAAAGGTTTGCAGCAAAGTTGTTCTTTTCCCTTACCTTTGGCTGTCTGAATATGGATACTTTACCAGGTTACTGGCTGGCTGATTGCTAGTTTTCTTGAGAGCTGGCTGACTCCCCTCCAGGCAGACTGCTGGCAAATTTATATTAGTCACATTCCTCTCTGTCTCTTCTAATCTGCTTTCTAAGCACTTTGGGCCTGTATCCAATTTAATACTGTCCTCAGCCTTGGGCGTTTTCTCCACAGATGTATTTCTTATGATTAAGACATTTCACTAATTAAACACCAAAGTGGCATAACATCTACTACCATCCCATATAAATAGTAAAGCTGTACCTAAAACACCTTACTGCTCTGCAGTACTGTAGAAGGTCTACTGTGACTGGAAATAACATTTTTTGCAAGCAAATATTAAATAAGCTGGGGTGCATTGCTGGGCTGTGACCTTTTCCATATTATCTCATGTTCATACATTAGGCCAGTGAGGGTATAAACTCTAAAATCTCACTCTTCAGCTCTTGAAGATAATGTTTACTATTCTGAACATGCAACCTGGCGTTTATGCAATAAATATCCTTTTCAATCATTTGTCTCCAATCACGATTTAGATCCAAATATTTCCACATAGCAACAGAAGAGAAGTGGCAATGTTCAAGAAAATGTTCAAGAAATGTTTTTTAAATGGTACACAGCATCTCTTTTGACTCATTTGTAGGTGTCTTACCTGAAGAGTTTTATCAGCTCCACATGATGCTATTCTTTGTCTATCCTTAGAAAAGCAGGCATGGTAAACTGCATCTCTATGTGGACGAACAACCAGACGGTAGAGATTTTTCAAGGATTTTTTATTTCTACAGGGTAAGACAATTATTTAGATGAGTGCCTTTGTACTATTCAAAATCATCTCTAAGAACATTAACACTTTCTCATATATCTTGAGCAGCAGGCTTTATAAACAAACAAAATAAACAACCCACTACACCCTACCTCTCAGCCTTCATGCCCAACTAATAAAGGAAACAAATTCTAACATTCACTCAAAGCTTTATATTGTGCTCCAACAGTTCCAGCTTAGATACCAAGAAAGATTTTTATGATCTGAAATGTGCTATTTCCAAAGAATTCCTGAGAATTCTTGTTCTCCTGCAGAAGAACTCTTCAAGTATATTAAACACTTGTAGATTTGCTTAGATCTTTGCAAATTTCCTTAATTTCCATGACAATGGCTTGACTTTTATCACTAGATAGCTAAATAAGATCTGTGACTATCACCACTTTTCAATCACAGATTAGGTACAGGATCTAACTCACCTTAGATGACTCTTGCCTCACTTGAACAAAAACTTAAGAGTTAGTAGCAATCACAATCATCCTGTTTAGCCAGATCTTAACACAGACAGCTGGCACTGTAATGAGATGACTTGGTGATAATGACCAAAACATCTCTCTCCTGAACTAACTGGATACTGACTCTCCTGAACCATGTAATTTCCAAGCAGTTTTGCTAAATAAAATAACAAAATATTCAAAGAGGAGACTAATCTGCCTGGCTCGTGCTATAATTGCTTGACATGGAGTCACTCTGTTTTGCAAGCACCAAGTACTATAAATATCAGAAGAGAAACATCAAACAGAATCAAAGAGAGTTATGTGGTCAACTGACTATCGGACAAGGCTGGGAAAATGTGTAGCTCTGTATACCTTTTCCTTAAACAACTTCCAAAAATACAGTAACAGCAAAGAATTGTTTAATTGGAGAAGTTTCAAGATTGTGTAGAGATTACAATTTCCCATGTCACTACATTATAAAACGTAGCAAGTTAGCACAAATGCGCTTCTTTTTAAAGTTACAGTTTACTTTAAAACCTAAAAACACACTCTAACATACCCAATACTGGCACTACAATTCTAACTTAAAAATAAAACTATTTAAAGAAGATTAAAAGTATCATATTTTCCATCTTTGCATTGTTATTTAAAAGGAACAATAATTGATCACAGAAGAAAATATATTACTCAATTTATTTTTATGTAATTATTACTAAGTTGTCGCCTTACATATGTAGGGTTCCCCTTCTCACACAAGTTCTTGAAAATTATTGCACCTTCTTTCCTCAGAAGAAAACCCCTGCAGTTCTTACAAAGATTCTTTTATTACCATACATGGTATTTAGTTGTATATTAAATTATTTCCTTGGTCAAGGGATCAGCATATCAGCAGACAGGCTGCAGCTACTTACATCCACTCCAAATAAAATGCTCCTGTTTCCCTTTGGGCATGTAGCTTGGCCTGTTGATACACCTCTGATGTCTCGGGCTGGCAAAGACCCAGCTGAATGATGTCAGGAAACGGCTGCCGTCCAAGAAGGTGCCCATTTAAGGACAGAAACTCCTGGAAATTCTCACGCACTGTGCTATCCTAAACACAGAGCAGACATTTGATAATACTGATTTATCTTAGGGTTTATTTCCTTGCTTTTAAAAATTTCTATACAGCTAATATTCTTCTAGAAGCCTTTAGCTCTATTTTTCTATAAGTTATATTAGCAAATACATACAGTAGATTGAAATATTTCATTATCCTATTCAGAAAGCACAATATCCTTATTTTTCAAACAAAGAATACTAGCAATAGTGACTTATTCAAGTCACTATTAAGCACTGAGTGAAAGTGCCTTATTCAAGTCACTTAAGCAGTGTGAAATATCAGAAAGACTATTCCAAGAGTCAGCATAATTCTACACCTCCTCAAAAGCAGAGTACCTTACGTACCCATCCCTAGGTATTGATCACTATAGCTATTGAGTTCCATGGCCAACCAATTACACGCTGAAGTTAAAACAAACAGAAAACTGAGTTTCCTTCATTTTTATCTTCTCCAAGTTAAAGTTCAATTTAATATTGGTTTCATGCTTTGGTTTTATAAGTGTTCTATATACCTGCCATATACATACTTCCAACAAAATGCAATTATAAAATAGAAAATTATATTTGGAACCAACTGATCATTTACCTTTTAAAATCATACCTTTTGATCCAGGACTGAACTATATTCTACATATTCATGAATCAGGTGAGCAGGTCCCACCAATTCTGTTTTAGCTTTAATCCAATCTAAAGAAAACATAAGATCACGGAGCTCCTAAAAGAAATACAAATTTAAGTTCACAGTGTAAGTTTCACAACAGAATCTACTTAGAGGGAAAAAGAAAAACACAGGAAATACATTAGGTATTTAATATACTTCAGTACAACTGTCTCTGGTTGAAAACTCAGGCAATTTCCTGTTTCCTGCATCTTAATTGTTCAGTTATAAAAATTCAGTGTACAGAAGGCTAAGTTTGTTATTTTAAATTGCTCTTTGATACAGCTAGTCAGACAGGAGATGGAGGTACAGAGCAATTCTTGACTTCTGCAGCACGAGACCTGTTTTTTTTAACTCTGAAAAAGCTTCTTCTAGTCCAGTCTAGCACAGATCACTGCTAATAATAATTGTTGATCTTCCTAAGAGATGCTGAAACTCCTAAAACCATTGGTAAATATCAAGGGAGTCCTGCCATAATATCCTTTCATTCCTTCAGTGCTCTGGGTTGTACCATATCAGGACTTGTGACATGGACTTGTGAACATTCAACTGATCCAGCCAGTCCCTTACAATTTCACATTTCTCCCCACAAATGAAAAGCCCCAGTTCCCACACTCATGGTCCTCAAAACAAGGGGGCTGGGCACACAAGGTCTGTCAGTCATTATTAAATCTGTCAGTCTGTCATTATTAAAGATTCAGGTAAAAAAAAGCATTGAACTTTATCCCTGTTAGTTAGATAACCATCTTTAACAAGTATTGGTCCAATGTTTTCTTCAGACCTCCTCGAGAAAAACTGCTTAGAGGCAATACTGCACAGGTGAAAAGCATATTCCAATTTAAAATCAATAAATTCCACAAGGATTAAAACATTATCATCATTAACAAAGAAAAGGAAATACCTCCTAGCTTTTTTAGCTTTACAACAAGTAGAAATAATATCTAAATAATGAAAAATGAGTGATACATAGAAAATAAACTCTAGGAAGCATATAAGCACAATGAGCCAGGCTAAAAACTTTTGAGAAGCTAATTCTACAAAATGTAGAAAGGCTGCTAATAAAAACATTTTCACAACACACTGAAACTAAAGATACTAAGATAATAAAATAAATATGATCCAAAACACCTAGACTAGCCAACATTAATTATGAAGGTTCCTATAAGAGATAAATCCATGAAATGTATTATATGAAGAGTCAGATGAACCACCTTGAAAGAAGCTCAAAAGAAAAGGTTTGAGTACACATGAAATAAAGCAATTAACAACCAGGACCAAACACTATTCAAGACACTTGAAACTCAAATTCAAGTGAAACTACCAATTATTAATCTTTTTGCATGATTTGCATCTTATAATAGCTCAATATCTAAAGAAGAATAGTTGGCAAAAATGTCAGCAATTTTTTTAAGGTCAAGACAACTCTGGAAACAAGAGACTTACCCATCTAACTCTTGATGGGGGTTTTTTGCTACTGAAATCAGATAATGAATTTTTACACACAAATCTCTTTGACATAAGAGGAAAAAGCTAACAAGACTTCTGAAAATAAAAAAGTAACTAACTGATAAAATGCTCTGATGAAATCAATTTACTTGTATTATTACACAATAAAGAGAGCTTGGGTTTGCAAAAAGGTTTAAAGAAGACTTCTTATTAAAGCTTCTTAAAAAGGAAAAGAAAACCACAAGCCATTATGGTATAAAATAGGAAATCCCCTCAAGAACTGGTTGAAAAGACAAGATACAAAGAGTAGAAATAAAGTCATTTTTGTAAGGGACAATGATTAATCAGAGGACCTCCTAAAGACCCTGTGTTGAGTGTTCACCCAGCTAGACTAAAGTCAAGGGGAAGAGAGGCTCAACTGGGAGAAGGCCTGGAGGGAAAAGGAGAGGTAAGAATGGGTGAAAAAGGGAAGCACAGGACACCTGTCAGAACCCACCTGCTGCATTTTGGCACCTGCCATGTGATATGCTAGAAAGTTATACCAGTACATGCAATCCTCTTGAGACAGAACAGGTGTATTAAGCTTGTAGTATTTCTTGTACTGATTTACTATGTTTTTATGTAGCTCCTGCAAAGTGAAGAAAAACACACTTTTTGCACTGAGAAATTATAAGTATTATTATTATTATTATTATTACATTGTAAATAACATTGAGGAATGATACTATTTCTCAATTGTTATACATTAACAAGTTAAATAAAAAAGCTTACCTCCCAAAGATTGTACACCTAACCTAATTTACTGCTAAAGACTTCTCCAGAAACATCCGCTGTATATTGATAGACAGAAAAGCAAGCTGCTAACCCTTCTTCTCAGACTGAAATTAACTACCAAATCTTTCTTCATCTTAAATGTGGGTAACCAACAAAAAAAAAAAAAAAAAAAAAAGGATCCTTACAGAAGATCTAAAGCAAGACAAAAAACTTGCCTCTTCTTCATATCTACTCTTTCTGTCTTGTCGTTCAGAACCAAAACTGAGCCAAACTTACAGGGCATCTTCCTGAAAGTACTGTGTTAAATTGGAAAAAAGGGAGCAAAAAGCATTTCCCTGCATTAAAGAAGAAATTTCCTATCCTGGTTGGGCCTTGATGTCTTTGGAACCAACAGTGGAACATTACATCTCCTGCTGGAAACATCTGATAGAGAAATAATGGTTACAGAGTCTTCTCTCAGTTTAGTCCGTTAGCTGCAGATGGAACCATAAAGAAATCCCCTCATAGTTTCAAATTGAAAATAAATATTTTTAATTAGTCAGCCTTAAGTTAAATTTAATTTGGACCTATGCTATGAAACTACTCAGGGTAGCATTTAACAAAGCAACATCTTCTGAAAGATGCCCAGCTTTGGGGAGTAAAGTTGAATGGAATTATCAGTTGATACACTACCTGAAGCTGGTTGCGGTTCTTCTCTGTGAGAAAGTCAAGCTGAAGATCATGTAAATAATAGTGAAATGACTTCCCATTACGATCACAGAACAACAGTGATTTGTTAACAAATTCCTGTAGTATGTCTTCAACTTCTTCAGTTTCCATATCCCAAAGAATACAGAGAACCTAAAAAAGTATTTACACATTAACAGAGAAGAGAATCAGAACCAAGTTGTAATATGATTTCTGTGAATATTATAAAAGGCTATCAATTAACTGTCAACAAAATGTATACTAACAAACATAGACACAAAGGGTAATAACCAATTCAATCAGGTACCAATTCCTTCTTAGCAAACCACAGGACAGATATTAGAACTTAACCTATCTTTTGTCTATTTGTGCTGATTTATGCTGACCATAAAAGGAGACAAATTCCACATAACAGTTTTCAAGCTTCCAGTGAGCTCAATTACAATCTAATTAAAGAACAATATGCAGAATGCAGATTAAACTTTAAAAGTATGAATACATTTACTCAGTTATGATTATTTTAGCTTCACTACTAACAATACAAGTCATGATGCAATAATGGAACAAATCTACCCAATCTAGCAATTATTATTAAGTTACATACCATAGAAGTTATACATGACAATTACAAATTTTGAGAACTCTTTAAGGTCATTGTTTGTATCTCATTAAAAATCACAAGATTTCTGCACTGCTTTTATTACCTTAGTAGGTACTTTAACATCTTTTGGGAGGATAGAGAGGTCTTTATAGTAGTCTTTGTAATTGTCATCCAGCTGCTCAACACTTATGGACATTGCTTCATCAAGGGCTTCGTAATCATAGGAGGAAGATTTTCTTATTCTTCTAAACTGCTTATTCTGCAGCTGCCTGAGATAGTATTCCCAGCGGCTTGGGAAGTCTCGTAGTAACGCACCTATCAAGGATATCACGAGAGGAGAACCTGAAGAAAAAGATTAATTCAAATTTAGAGGTCATCAAGGAACACAATCCAGCAGTTGATGGTCACGTGACCGAAACAAGTAATATTCCCAAACACTGATTAAATTCTTGAGGTGTGGAACAGAGACAAATAAAACACACAGTCCATGTAGACATTTGCAAACTCCCCAAATTTAAGTGTAATTATGGTTCAGAGAGAAAATACACTGAAGAAAATTACCCAAAAATCAACATGAGTTGTCTGCTAAGCTTAAAAAAAACCCTAAAATATTTAACAAGCACTTGTATTTTACTTAACATATACAGTATTAAAGGATGTTCCCTTCGCTATTTTTAAGTCAAACATAGATGAAAAAAAAAAAAAGACATTCAGTGGTAAATTGTATGACAAAGAGCAACTAGAATACCTTTGCATTCTCTTACAAGAGAGTTAGCTTGTTCTGGAAGTTCTGATATTTTCATATTCACAAATAGGGATAAAATCTCCAGTCCTTTCTCATGTGCTAGTCCACTTTCCACATGAACCTCATATTTATTGCCTAGAAACAGAAACATGGAAAAAATTTCAATGAATGCAAAAAACCATATGGAAATTCAAACTATTTTCCAAGTAAAATCTGGAGCAAAGCTTCATGACTTTTTGCATAATATTTTATAGGACTAAGAAGAGTATAAATTCTACTTATCAGAATCAGCTTGCATTAGAGATATATACACAGAAAAAAAAAACAGACTATAAGCTAATAATTACAAATGCATTATGGGCAGTCACTGGTGAATAGTGTAGAGATAATCAGTCTAACAGCACCAGTGTCACAGAGGTTAATTTCTTCTGTTGAGAATTACTGCACTCATCAATGTAAACATGTAACTTTCGGGATAACGTACAACACTTATTTCACAAAGAGCATTAAGTCTTTCAAAGCAGAATTCTAAAGCCTTGCAACTTGTGCACAGATTGATAGACAGATTCTATCAGATTCTTTTGAAAGCTCACATGAACAAACTGCAGACACAGACACACAAAATCTGTGGTGCAGGAGAGGGAAGTGTTCCTTACCAGCCACAGCATCTGTTACACTCCTGTCCCTGCTTGTGATGAGTACCTGACATTGATTATCAAATGCTTTTAACACCCAGGAATCCCAAATGTCATCCAGGACCAAAAGAGACCTAGTGAGAGAAGAAATACTTCAGATCAACTATTAATGCTAAAATAAAGTATTCAATTTTAATAAAGAAATTTTTCATAATTTACAAAGTATCACTGCATAATTTTTTTATATTAGTATGCAGAATATCTTAATAGTATGTCCACAGAATGGTAACAAAGCTGGCAAAGGGTCTGGAAAATGTCCTAAGAGGCACAGCTGGGAGTTGTTTAGTCTGGAGAAAAGGCTCGGGGGAGCCTCACCAATCTTTATGACCTGAAAGGAGGTTGTAGCCAGGTGGGAGTTGGTCTCTTTGCCATGTCTCAAGTGGAAGGATGAGAAGAAATGGCCTTAAATTGCATCAGGGCAGTTCAGATTAGATATTAGAAAAAATAATTCTCTGCAAAAGAGTGGTTAAGCACTGGGATAAGTTGCCAAGGGAGGTGGTGGAGTCATTGTCTCTGAAAGCATTTAAGAAGTGCCTGGATGTGGCACTTGGGGGATATGGCTGACAGGTGATTATGGTGGTGCTGTGTTGATGGCTGGACTTGATGATCCTGAAGGTCTTGTCCAACCTTAGTGATTCTGTGATTAAACACTGTGCAAGAAGCTGAATGCAGTTACCATAAAAAGGTATTTACCATTTATTATTTCATAGCTACAACTGAAATGCAAACTATGTTTTGAGACATTTCCATTAGTAGATGCCAGGAAAAACATAAATATTTACTGGTTTTAAGTAAATAGGTATCATAGATTAAGAAAAGAGTTGTACAGAACTAGATAACTCTGACACAGGCTAGCGATAAGCTTTGTGGGAAAGCATTCAAGTTTCATTTTGACTCAAGAGTTTTCAATTTTGTTCTTGTATCTTTGGAAAGCTATATGAGACTAACCCTCTTGTAATGCAAGTCTCTTCTTACATAAATGACATCTCATACTGACTACATATTCCAATTGTATGGCCAGCCACATTTGTAGGTTCCTACATGGAATCTCACCAGAATAATATACAGTAGACTTCCCTACACCTGCCTATATGTGACAGAGAAGTTACTGAAAACTGTTTTTGGAAGACTGGGTTTAAGGGAGCAAGAAGTCAAAAAGACTAGCTGGCAAGCAGATGTATGGAAAGAAATAACAGTTATTTGTCTTCAGTAAGTTTTAGCTACTGACACCTAATCCTACAAATTGTTTACATTTACTATGCTTGTTTTTTAAGGGATGCAATTTTCCACTCCACTAGTTACTGGTTAAATTCTCCAATTCTCACTGAAGCATAACAAAACTTCTGCATTTTTGTTCAGCTAAGTGGCACTTACGCCATCAAAGCCTATAAACAGGGATTTGATCCTCCTTAAAGAAGCACATACACATCAGACTACATTCTCAAAGATATATTTAAATCTTGGATACCCCTATCTCATTTTTATACAGCTCTTCTATTAATAATCTTTTGATAAATTAGAGGGTTGACAAGAATACTATCATAGCCATAAAGGGCTCGTTTTGTGGCACTTTCACAATGGAAAATATGATGGGTGACATGAATTATAGCCTGATTGTAAGTTTTAATTAATCTGAGCACTTCGAAGTCCTCCCATTCATTAGGCACCAGTGATTTTTCTTCTCCAGTCACACCAACAAATCTTAAATTCTAATTAGGATTATTTAAAAAACCTTTTTACAAAGAAAAACCAAACCAAAACAAAACAAAAAAAAAAAACCACACCCCAAAGCAACAAACAAAACCCTGTGATAACAATCACAGGACATTAAATTCTGTAATTTCTTATTTTAAAGTATACCACAGTTTCCATTTTTCATTTGACTAATAATTTAATCCCAAGAAACATACTGGCTTCAAAATTTGAATCCTTTGTCTAAGACTTTATTCCCAAGAGATGTACTGGGTTGGTTGTCTGAATCCAGGTGTAGCTAAAGTGACTTCTTGCTGGCAAAGAGAATTCCAGACCAGAGCCAGCTTCTTCCCAAGCTGCAGTGAAGCTTTGTTTCCCATACGCTTGCACCCTCTATGATTCTTACTCCCAGGCACAGTCCCCTCTATTTCCTCCCATGCCCACTTCTGTATTGAAGAGTTTTGATTTCTTTTGTTTGTTAATAAACAAGAAATAACAATGGAAATGTGTCCGTGGAGACAGCTACTTCACATCCTTCAAGGAAAAGTGCACTTTCAGCTGATAGATTTCTTTTGGAGGACCTGTCAATATTTCCCATAGATTTCTTTTGGAGGACCTGTCAATATTTCCCACATCTTTTCGTCAAAAAATAGATCCTTTTTCCCCCTGTACAGAAATGCCAGTATTCTACTCTGTTATCTACAAAGATCACAAGGTTGGAGTATTATTCCCAAGATAAGTCACTGGCAAGCAGGCTCATTTAGTTTAGTACAAATTTTCCCAGAGAATAATTAAATCCTCAGCAAATAACAAAAACTATTTCTCAAAGGTGAAAAAAGCTGTGCAATGACTGAGAAAGACAACAGTTTCTTGCAATAATTGGTCACATCATGAAAACCTGCTTTCATTTTAGTACCTCTAGACCAAACACTTTCTAAAGACGCCATCTGTTCTGGAAAGGAAGAATTTTCTGCAGTGATACACACTCTTTTTTTCTGATGTATGATCCTCACATATCAGTAAAGCAGAATACACACACAGTGAGAACACTGAAAGTTAGAGAAATTCTTATTTCCAGTTGTTTGTTCCCATCTTTCAGTATTCAATCTCATCTTTCATTATTTCACTATTTGCTTTTTCAAGCAAACATGACTCCTGCACAGCTGGCTAACATATTTTGTTGCTAGAAGTCTTATTAGCCTAAGTTAGGAAGTTGGTTAAAAAACCAAAATGCACACCACAGACACATACAACCACAACACAGACACCTCAGATGATTAGACCAAAGTTACTCTGCAAAGTTTTATCAGTTAAAAGAATAGTATTTGATTTTACTGACACCACCTGGGGTATTTGCGTAACATCAGCAAACGAAGACGATCTTTAGCCTCCTCAATGTTAAGTGGTGGCCTTTGTGAAAGAGTGGAGTCATGCTCCAATCTACTACAGAGATTCTGAAGTTTTATGAGCAGCCCTGCTTTGTCCTGTTTCCCAACAGAGATCCAGTGAACTCCTCCTGGAAAGTAATCTAACAAGAAAAGCAATATTAATAGTGCTATACATTTAAAATAATTTAAAATATTTTATAGCAACTTACAGTAGTAAATCAGCATTATTAAAACACAAACCTCTAAAATCTGTTGCAAGTCATCCTTGCAACTCTACTATCAGCACCAAAGGGTGGTTCTACAAGACCACTCCTGTTTATTTTTAAAGGAACAGACTCTGTAAGACAAGTACCCACAGAAATTTCACACCATCACTGATGCTGTTGTCCCTCCTTTCTACACATCTTCCTTCCTGTCCCCCCACAGCCCCTTCTGCATCCATCTTTCTGCTAGTCTGACCTACCATTTACATTTTTACCCTGTGTAGTACTGCAAGAGTTCAGAGCCTGGGGTGTAAAAATAATTCTGAAACAGTGATCAAGAAGATACCTAGAAGAGTCAGCTGTAGCAGAGGATGCTATAGTATCGATCCCTATATAATTTTTCTCTTTAATGCCAAGTCCTACTTTCTCCTCCTAGTGTCCTATGCAAGGAAAAATAAATAAAATGGAAAAAATTCCATTAAACAGTTGCATCTATGATCTACTTTAAGCTAAAGAAATATTAATCACCCACAAATGCCTGCCACTATTAAAAAGTTAGAGCAAGATTTTTTTAAACTCGCATAGCAAGGAGTCGGAGGGCCTTACAAGCAATGCCCAAAAGGAATATAACTAGATATATTATTCTGCACTAAAAGAAAAAAAAATGTCAAGGTAATCAAGGATGCATCTACTCTCACAAACCAAACCAGATTCTAAGGTGAAAAGCTATTCAAAACCTTTTTCTACAAATAGAATACTTAGTGGTCCTAGACCACCACATGGTTATGAAAGTTGTATATTGCAAGCAAATATTCCAGAATCACCTAAGAAATTTAGAAGTCCAAATCACTTTCAAGGTGATATATGCACCATACATGTCCAATATGTGTATATCTACAGTGATTTTTATAAAAATATAGATTTTTTTCTGAAAGTACCTTCCAAGAGCTGAGGATCCCTTAAAGCTTCTGCTGTTAAAACAGTCTTCCCACAGCCTGCCATTCCATAAACTGTGACCCAACCTGGATCACTTCCCAAGCAGTACAGTTTCTTTTTAATAGCATCTACCAGTTTTGGTCGAGTGACAAACACAACTGGTCTCTGTGGTACGCCCCCTTCGCAGAGAATGGTCTTCACTAAAGTTAAGAACAAGAAACATCAAAATAAAACATGAGTTCTAAATGAGATGCCTCTTCAAACCCAACCAAACAACTTTTCACCCAAAATAACTACTGGGCTCCCTCCCCACCTCATGTCCCATAAAAATGCCCTAAAAATTGCTGGACTCAAAATACCAAATACTAAAAAAATACTGCTTTTAGAAATAAAAATAGTTACTTAGCATGTAAGTAGCCCCCTACCTAAAATAGTATTCAAATTAATAACTGCATGAGGAAAGCTTGTTACATTAATCCCTAGAAGTGAAGAGAGAATTAACGTCTCCCATCGAAACTGTGGCAAACACAGGAGGTCAACGTTACTATACCAAACAATCAAGTCACTTTCTCAGCCAGAGGTCACCACACCATGGATGCAGCAGAAAAGAAAGGATGTTGTGTAGGGCCTTTCCTTGGCAGTTCACAGCACAGCACTGGGGCCCATACAAGACTTCCTCTGATTTAAGCTGAGATAGCACGACTTGAATGAGGTAAAGCATAACAGGAAAGGAAATGTGCACTTCATCTGCCCACTTTGTGGCTATATGGAGTGACATAACTGATAAACTTTGATTATCTAAGATAGCCTTGAACTCCACATGCCTTTGACACTTATTAAATGCAGAGTGCCAGTAAATATGGCAGTTAGTCATATGCAATTAGAAGGTTCTGCCCATTAGAAACTACAAATTTATTTCATGACAAAGATGATCCTGATGACAATGCGGGTAAAAGTTATGGAACTTATATAGGGTAACTAAAAGACCTGGTGGAAAAAATTAAGTAACCTAATAATTAGATCAATTAATTAATGATCAACTAGATCAATGTAGGTTGAGAGATTCCAGATTACTCTTCAAGATAAATATCAGAATTTTGGAGGCTACAAGTTATTCTTTTAATACAAATGAGAGTCTTTCTTTCACTTACAACAAAAATGTAACAAATTAGAGGAAACTGTAAGAGCATCAGTTCTTCTGCCTTTTAAAATCAGCATTATTCAATATGAATACTTTCAAGATGACCTATAAGAATTGTAACTGTTGTAACTCTCCTGCCATATTAAGTACATGTAATAGACATAGTTACTACACAACCAAAATAAACAAATGCACCTACTGCTCCTTTTTCATTGGAACAGGTATTACACATAGTCACTTTCTAAGGAATAAAAAAGACAGCTTGTGTTCACACTCCAGCACAGGGATTGCTGTGGTTACACTGACCGTAGGAAGTCATTCCATCCATTGAACTCTTTCTGTTACCAGACGAGACAGCAGGGATGCCGTCCTGAAGAAGCGCAGCAAGATCTCTGTACCCTTCATGGAGTAGTGCATTATAAAAGGATCTATATGAATTATTATCTTTTGTAAGAATAATGTTTATTAGCATAGCTGCTCGCTCCTTCTGTGTATTCTAGAAAAAAAAAAAAATAGAAGCGGTATTATACAAAACTAAGAAACCCCAGAAATTATTTAATCTGTCACTTTGTAAATTACAGATTATTTATAGTTACAGAAATAGCCTTTAACTTACCAAACCCTCAACCTTATTAAGAGCAACAAAAACTGTGTGCTAGAATTTGACAAATCCAGGAATTAGATAGTCAGAAATTACTATTTTTAAAAAGGATGATAAAATACGTGAGTAGATTAGAAAAAGAAAGAGCAGTGAGAGATAATTTTACCTGTTGCTTCACTCTCTCCTCCTCCTGTAATGTCAGTACTTCATCAGAAATCATGCGATCCATAATATAAGAAGTCTTGATGTCATTTTCCAGTGCTTGACGATTCTTAAGCAAATAGTTTCTACTCTTGACATCCATATTTCTTCAGTGTGAAAAAGGGGGGGGGGGGGGGGGGGAAGGGAAGTAAAGTCAGACTGGGAACATAACTTACAAGCATGAGGAAAGACATTTTAGAACAGCTTATAAATTTTGGTGTTAAAATCAGAAAGAGTAGCAAAGCACCAGCTAATCCTGAAAATACATATTTTTTTTCCCATTCCTATGAATTTATGTTTATGAACACTTTCAGAACTAACACAACCAAAGACTACAAGCTTCTCATATACTAGCATCTTGCTAAAATGTCTCTATTAAAAGGTCTTCTCCCCACTCACGACATCCCCCAATTTTTTTTAAGTCCTTGGATCATGTGATTGGGTCAACAGGATGAGAAAGAGGACTGGCCTCATTGCACAGGATAAAGGCATTGCTGTCTCCAAGTTCGAGACTCCATACAAGGACTTGGATCTTGACATATGATGGAAGAGGGAGCACCCAGCACTGCCATTGACTGCACTATACCTTCCTTTATCAGCATTTGGACACGCAACTTCAAACTTGCATTCTTCCTCCATATCATAAAAAACCAAATGTCTGAAGAAAACAGGTGAAAACTATTGACTACGGCATAAAGAACTGATCGGCGACTCTGAGAGTCCCAGTCGGTCAAAACGCTCTCTCTGATCACACTCCTGCCAGGAAAGCTCCATAAACAAGTCCAAACTCTTCCACAGAGCACCCACGCAGGTGCCTGCAGAAGCGTTCCCCTTTTCCGGCACTCTCTTCCTCAGGAGCTGGCTAGATGTAGAACAGCTGCCTTTGGATAAGCCCGTGATGGAGTGCCTCTTCCGCCGTGCTGACAGAATTTCTACAGTCACTAAAAATTACATAGTTAAGAAAGCCTTCCACACTACCTTTATCCCACCGCACCGCGGAGGAAAGGGGACGCTAAAGCTCCCTGGTCGAAAAACGGATGATAACAATAATAGCACTGCCACACGCGAGGCAAATACAGAAGAAATCGCTCGACAAACACCCAAAACGAAAGGTTAACTCACACCGCGCCGCTGTTGCCAGCCACCAACCAAACACAAACCGAGGCGCTCGGACCGCCCGCCCGCCGGCCCCTACCCCGCCCCGGCGGAACCCCTCGGGGTCGGGTCCGGCCCGCTCCGTCCCGTCCCTGCGTGTCCGCCACGCCGCTCACCTGGCGGGCAGCGCGGAGCCCCGGCAGCCGTCAGCCCCGAGCCCCGCCGAGCCCCGAGGCGCAGCCGCTGCCCGCGGCTCCCGGGAAGGCGGCGCCGGCAGCGCTTCCTCCTTCCGGGCCTGGGCGGGGAAGGGCCGGCCCGGCCCGCTCTCTGTCTCGCTCGCTGCCCGGCCCGCTCACGCCCGCCGCCGCCGAACAAAGCCCCGCGCTGCCTCCCGCGCCGGCGCGGAGCCGCCGAGCCCCGGCTGTGCGTGCCGGGATCGCTGCCCGCGGCGGGCGGGCCCCGGACGTGGCGCACCGGGCGGCGATGCGCCAGGCGCGGCCGGGGGAGGGGCCCCGGGGCCTGTAAACGTGGTGCCTGCGGGGCAGGGCGGCCCTGCCCGCCTCCGCCCCCCGCTGCTGAGGCCGGAGGAGCGCGGCGGGTACGGGGCAGCGGCCGCAGGGAGGGGGAGATGGGAGGTCAGCACTGCCAGGGCTGGGGGCATCCTGCAGGGCGGGCTCGGGCTTGGGCTTGCCGGGGGCCCGAGGCGCGGTGGGGATGTCGGTTACTGTCGGGGGAGCGGAGATGTCGGTCAGTTTCGGGGAACGGAGGAGATGTGGGTCACTTTCAGGGGGAATGGAGGAGATGTGGGTCACTCTCGGGGGAGCGGAGGGGATGTGGGTCACTCTCGGGGGAGCGGAGGAGATGTGGGTCACTCTCGGGGGAGCGGAGGAGATGTGGGTCACTTTCAGGGGGAATGGAGGAGATGTGGGTCACTTTCAGGGGGAATGGAGGAGATGTGGGTCACTCTCGGGGGAGCGGACCGGTCCGGAAGGGTCTGTGAGGAGCTGCGGCTCATCCCTCTGTACCGCACCGCGCTGAAGCCGTTCTTTTAAAGTAGATCTTTCCTCTGTTCAACTCTTTTCCTAACTACTATTCAGAGCTCTCTCTTTTTTTTTTTTTTTTTTTTTTTTTTTTTTTTTTTTTTTTCCCACTTTAACTTAATAATACGTGCTCTCGAACGCAAAGATGTTTTAAAAGCTTCAAAATACAGTTTTTCTATCCTGGTGGCTTCTTTTGTTTGGTTTTTTTTTTTTTTTTTTTTTTGATTGTTTGTTTGGGTTTTTTTTATTTTGGTTTTTTTTTTTTTTTTGAGTTTTGTTTTTTGTTTTGGGGTTCTTTTGGTGGGTTGTTTTTTTGGAAATGAAAAACTTTTTTTCCTCCATGCTTCAAGCTCAGAATGTGCTTCCTAGTACTGTGGCTCAAACTGCTCTAAACTACCTGCATGACAGATTAGATTTTAAACAGTACCTTTTACCCCTGTACCTGACTATGTAAGTATCTCCAAATATTTATATTTTGATTTGTGACTAAACAGCAATGCTGCAAAGTGATCCAAAAAAACAGCAGAAGAGTTTGGTCTCAAATTAGGCTAAAGCAACTCTGCCAAGGATCAAGTCTATTTTGAGGAGTATGGGGGAAAATTTTAGGCTTAAAAACTACACTCTGTACTTCACTTGGATGGTTAAAATATGAGCTGGAGATTCATATTGCTTCAATCTATTCTGACCTTAATTTTATCAAGAGGAAGCTTTTCTGTTTTCTAGAGGAATGATTTCATGAATCTTCTGAATTTTTTTATCATGACTTTTTGTTAACTGATGTTTGTGATTTTACAGATGACACGAAATTGTTACAGCAGAACTACTAAATTAAAGCTTGGTTTGCAATTTTATTTTTCAAATTGAAAAATTAACTCTCCCCTTTTAGTGTGGTGTAGGTAGTAATTATTTTTTAAATCTACAGGTAAAACACAAGTTTCATCAGTGAAATTGCTGATGAACTTGTGACAGTCATCAGCTACAAAAAGAAATATACTTTTAATCCTTGTAATTTTACATGCATATTTAAAATAACTTTGTCTATAGCAGACAAAGTATTTCTGGTAAGATGAAATTAGCTTAAGCTTGGAAAGTCAGTTCAGCTGGAGAAAATATGAAAGCAGTGCTCTGTAATATAGAAAGCAAATGAAAGTATTATGATGCTTTACAAAAGCTCACATAACTAGGAAGCATAGTGAACACCAAAAGAAACATTTTTGAAGTGTATTTGTGTACTTAAAGTTTATGTTTGAGGATGTTTAAAAAGAAGTTAAAAACTAGTCCTGTTTTTGTTTTTTTTTTTTTTCCCTAGCTTTCTCCTTTGCTTCTGCTTTTTAAAACCACAAAATGTCTGAAGCTAAGCCAAGGAAAAAAGGTATTTCTTCATCTAAGACCAGTAAAGGTTCACAGAAGGCTGATAAGCACAGTAATTATGGGAAGCTGGCAAGTCCCAGGACCAGCAATAATCACAGTTCCTTTTGGATGGATTCAAGGACGAGTTTGAGTGTTGTTTCCCTTGCTGTTTGCCTGGTGGTGAGCTGGTAGGTAACCCTCTCTAAAGAGGATTTTAATATTTTCTTTTGTATTCGGTGGGGTGTGTGATTTACATGCTAACAGAGTGCTTGGGCTAAATGTCTACAGAAACTTGTTAGAGCCAGAAGGATCCAGGAAAGAGTAGCAATATTGACAAGCGTGGAAACATGGGCATGCAGTGAGTTATGTAGAAGCTCCATCTGTTACATCATGTTGAAGGTGCCTTGCTCATGAATTCTAAAGACCTGCTTTGGAGACTGCATCTACCTGGATAGCAACTTAGGCTGACAGGAAGTGCTTGTTTGGCAGGCAATAAATGGACAGAAGAAGTGAAATAGTTTTCTGTAAATAATTTCCTCAGCAATGCAATAAACTGTTCATCAGGTGGAGTCTTTAAGTGAAGAGACCTTTGTTAAAGATGTTTTAAAATACCTTAGCAGCATCAGTGCCTTAGTTACCTTAGCATGCAGTGTAAAAGCAAAGACCTCTATCGATGCTTCCCTGCTGTCATACCTTTTTTAGAAATATCAAGACAGATAATTTTCTTTTTTTTTTTTTTTCCAGTAACAATTTGCTGTGAATCAAGTCCTGGAATACTTAATATATACTAATTAAGAAGTTATGTTTTCTGTTTATTTACTTGAAATTTGCAGGTTTCTATTTCAGCAGTCAGGTCAATTTGCTGATCTAGAAAGAAAGTACAATTTTTTACATCAAGAAGCTGAAAAAAAACTGGATGTGGGAAATAAAGTAAACTTGATTTCTGAAAAGGTAATAATTAACATCTTAATTGGATGATCTTTGGTGAATATTTGTTGTTGCTTACTTCATTGTTATTTTATTAATTAGACTGCCTGTTTTAAAACAAGTTTTCGGAATGTGTTTTACTTGCCTGTGAATAGGCATTTAGAGACTATTTCATGTGATAAAGCATTTCAATCCATGCCATTGTTCCAGTAGGTGAATAGAGTGGTTGTATCTCAGTATTATTTTTTTAGAAACTAAACTATTTTTAAGAACTTATATATATGCATGTTTCATTTTACCAGTCCTCTTTCATGTGCGATTCTAAGGTACATTGATTTGAAGAAAATTTACTGGCATTTAGATGTAGCAGACCTGTTCTAATAATATGAAGACATAATAAAGTGATAGATGAGAAAACACTGTAGTAATGAAAAAAGACATTACCACGTGTGACATTATCCGGTAGAAAAGCTGTGCTGGCTGCTGAATTATCCCTGATACATTACGGATAATGATGGTAGCACAGCTCATGCCAGTGATTCTGTTTCATCACTGATCTCAGAATAATGTCATTTATATATGATGTAATTTAGATATTTATATACTACAGATTTCAAAGTGTTGCATGGGATTTACTGTATTTTGGACAAAAAATATCCAAGCATGGAAAATTGCATATATGCTATAGAAGTTCAACAACAGACATACCTTTTTTTCCTTGACTTTTTCATGCTAGGTTAATCAACAATATTTTAAAGAGGAACCATGGAAATGCACCATGGAGGAGCTTTGTAACAAGTACAGTGGTTTTTAAGGGACTTTATTATCTCTTAATAAATGTAAATGGTTTTCTGTTGTTACTTTTGTTAAGTAGACACAGACATTGTTTTGTGTTGTAAATGCAGCTTGAGTCTTCTGAAAGTATCGTGCGAGAAGCTGCCTCATCCATCTCTGTGATGACTGAGTTTGGGCAGGAAATATCTTCTCTTCATAACACCATAAATGATATTCAGAACAATGAACAGATTCTATCTTTAAAGATGCAGAGCATTAATGAGAAGTTCCAAAATGTTAAAAATTCCTGGAGAAGAAGTCTGGATGAAATGAACACAAATGCTAGTGGTTTAAAATCTGAAGCAAAGTTCATACATACAGAAGTTACTTCCAAAATTAATGAAGTTGACCAAAGAATTAAATCCCTTGCAGAAAGAGTGAGAGATTTGGAAGACAGTACAGCCAGAAATATCAGAACACTAAAAAAGCAAGAAGATGATGAATTCTCTAGAGTTGAACAAAAGCTGAACTTGGATGCAAAGTCAGTTGAAAAGCTAGAAGAGGAACAGAATAGTCTGGTAGCCAAGGACACAGACCTGAATCAGAAACTTGCAAACTATGAACCTAAAATTGAGGAGTGCAAGAGCCATTTGCCAACAATTGAAAATGCTATTCACTCTATTCTTAGGTTGTCAAGTGACTTGCTTGGTATGGAGAAAAAGATAGAGGACTTGAAGACTCAGCTGTACGCTGTGGAAAATGACATGTTGAAAACTGTTTCTGATACAGTGGTGATGCAGAAGACTCTTGAAGGCCTCCAGTCCAATGGCAGCTTGGTCAAAGTGCAGCATGAGCTAGCTGTTCTAGAAACGGGGCCTGACATAGCAGTATCTTCAAAAGCAGAAGAAGTAACTTTAGAAAGCTTTAACTTAGAAAATGGCCAGAATGGGGATAAGTGAATTTGGTCTTAGGTTTAAATCACATTATTTATAAAAAAGTGCTTTTGCATCAATGAAAAGCCTATGTCAAAGATAGCTGATGTACTGTCACTGATCTAAAGATCATTGGAAGAGCTTGAAAGGTTGAGAAAGAGAGTAGAGAGCAAGAAAGTAATACTTTGTTAAAGAAGGAAAGGAATATTTTCTTAAATCAAGGATTATTTTCAGTTTATTTATTAAAAGATCTTTTTTTAATTAAAAATAATTGAAGCCAGGTATTTAGATTTAAGGGAAAAAAAGTTCATATTTTTAGTGTTTTTAGTTTTCACTAGTTTCTTTTGTTACTTTGTGTATTATTTTCCATAGACTTGTAACACAGTGAACTGATGATTTGTGTTTTCAGAGGTCACCTTGGAAAGTCACGTAGCACCTTCTTGTAATTTTTTGTTATAATAGAAGAAGTACTAACATTTATTAAGTATACTGACAAGAAAAAAAAATCTGGTTGTATTGTAACAGAAATTGATTTCCTAGAGACAGGGTTTGCACTCGATTGTCAAAATAGTAAGATATTTCATTAAAGTATAGCTTGAATTTTGATGTTGAGTTGTTAAGCTAGAAATATTTTTGTATCCCTCTAGTGTGAAAAGACTTGGAACTTAATGAAACAGCTGGAAGATCTTCAAATAATTTCTCACATTAAATATCTGCAGGAAGATATTTATACAATGAAAGCATGGTCTAGCAGCATAATTAAAAAACAAGAAGAACTGGAGAAGAATTTAACAAGCCTTTTTCACGCAGTTTCAAGCACTGAACAGAACGCAGCTTCTGTAGCAAAAAACGTAACATTGACAATTGTGACAGTAAAAACTGACATAAGGCGCGTTTCAGGCCTGGTCTCAGACATGGCTGCACTGACAGATTCTTTGCAAACACTAGAAGATAAAGTAGAAAAAGGTGAAAAGGCAACAGTAAAAAATATAGGTGACCTCCTTACCAGTAGCATCGACCGAAGTACGAAAATACAAAGCTTGGCATCCAGTAATGCAAGAAAAATAGAGCAAATTAAGACAGCACTGTCTGAGTTAAGGAACAATTTTAACAAGCATTCTGATAGACTTTTGAATCTTGAAGGTGACAGAGCAAAAGTTCTGAAGACAGTTGCATTTGCAAATGATTTAAAACCTAAGATGTACAAAGTTAAAAAGGAGTTTGCCATCTTGGAGCCCTTAATAAATGACCTAACACTGAGAATAGGAAGATTAGTAGAGGAGGTGTTACAACGGGAGAAGGAAATTGCTTTACTGAATGAGAAATTGGCCAATCTAACAAGAGTTCAAACAGAGATCAAGGATGTGAAAGATGAAATAACCAAGATTTCAGACATTAATTGATCATTGAAAGGTCATTGCCTAAAGAATAGTGTTTGAGGAGCATGAACTCCCATCATGCGTAGTACTAAGAAGACACAATATTTAAGGGCTTCATATAGAAGCACACCTAAACCTGAAATGTGTCCTATTCCTTTGAACAGGACAGGAAACAGTCATACTTATTTCAAGGGAGAAATAATAATGTGAACAAGAAACATACCTCTCTGCATGTATTTTTCTTTCTGAAGAATGAGAGATGCTATATTTAATAAATTGCTTGTTTTGTACAATAAAGCAGTGTTAGTTAAAGTACAAAATTATGTTCTTAGCTTTAGAGTTTGCTTTCATGAAGAAAGCAGGACGCAAGAATGGCAGATCTCCAGTTTCACTTTCCTGCTGCAAAGGAAGGGATAGAATTGTGGTTTCCAGCTAAACAAGAGGTAGTCCAAAAGAAGTAGCACTTTGTCTCTATTCACTCTATGATTTTTTGTAAACCAGTTTCTTTTTAAAATATTATTTAACAAGGTAAATGCAGTGAAGCAAGAAATGCTCAGAAATAGTGCTGATGCCTTCCAGAAAGTTTGTTGCACATTTAGATGGAATAATTTGTATGAGGCTTTATAACTGTAAATCAAAATTACTGTGCAGCACCGTTCTGCCTTTATAACACAGAATGCTCTATAGGGACAATGCTCTGAAAGACCTAATAATGCTGCTGATGGCTTTATCCCAGTGTCACAGTGTCTGCTCAGGAATCCTAACAGTGTTAGCCATTCATTTTTTCTTAGTCTGTAAAATACTATAGTGAGCAGCAGAATTAGCAAAGAGAAGTTACTTATATCCCAAAAGGCTACTGCTGTGAACTTCTGTGACTATTTAAGTGCTGAAGAACAACAGCTTTGAGACATTTGAAGTAGGCAGTAACAAGATAGTGGGAATGGTTTTAGCAAAGGAAGGTGGGGGAGAGCAGTGCATTAAATAGGAATAAAAATGGCTATAAATATAAATTAGAAGCGATACAGCAACTCAGAAAATCCCTGTAAATGAAATTATATCAAGAAGTGTAAGTATATAGTAAAGCCTTTATATCTTTTCAGTTGGCCATACCTTAACATCTTAGAACTACTAGACTCTTGATTGTATGGAAGATGCAAACATTCCTCTCCCTATTTTCATCCTCATTCAGCATTCCATGTCTTTTGGTCTGCTTCATGTTCCTGGTCTTCTGTACCTTCTTTGCTTCATTTGCCCACAGTCAACCTCCAATACTTTGTTTAAAGTTTTCCTCTTTTTGGTATAGGTCCGTTCCTATCTCCCCCTTTCTTCTACCCCTTTCCAGGCCACCTGACAGATGGGAAGAATAAACCTGTCAAAAGACAAGTTTTCCTAGAAGCATCCACAGATACTCTACCAATCCCTGTCCCTTTACTCTTCCACACAGTTCTTAAGTGAGCTCCTGAAAATAACCAAATGGCATTTGAGGGAGGCAGCAAAATTAAAGAACAGCCATGGTAAAATATGCATCGCCTGTCATACCTGAAGCAATGTATGTACACATGCACATACACCTTAGGGGACTGAGGGTTACATAATAAATATATTGTGGATTAAAGGCATCACAGGCTACAGTCATTTTATTCACTTTGCTTTCAATTTTATGAATGCATCATTTGTGGTCAGCAGCCAGTAGGAATCTGGAGGCAGAACTGGAGAACTGGTAGAGCAACGTCTACCCAAGTGATGTGGAAAATGCATTCCAGCTGCACAGTTAATCTGAGCAGCCATGACACAGCAGAGGTCTGTCTGCATGAAAAGAGTGCACTTGCTCCTTGGAACAGGATCCAGAAAACAAGCCAGGGTAAACAACTGTGGATTTCACTTTCAACCTCCAAATCCTAAAACACATCACCCAGTGAAAAGCTGAGTGTACAGTCCTGTCCATGGTCTCCAAGGGAAGTTAAGCATACAAAAAAATGTTACAGGACCATTCATTTTCCTTTCCCTTTAGATGTATGCAGACTTCCTACCCTTACTTCTCCAGATAATCCTCTCAGAAAGAGGATTATCAAGCAAGACAAAACAAGTCACAAAGGTAAAGTTTACTTGAAAATACTATTTTGGAATAGTCTGTATCTCAAGTTGTCATACCACCGTACTGACCTCAGCAGTAAAGTGAGCGATCAGAAATTCTCCCGTAATCCACACAGGTATTACAAATCTCTGTTTGCCCTTCAGGCACACATCTCCACTGTACTAAAAAATGGAAGTTTTATAGTAGCTTTATAATTAGACTGCTCTAAGCAGAGAGGCAGAGAGCTCCTTCTACAATGGAAAAGGGGAGCAGAGAGTGAAGTATTTTTCAAGAATTTAAAGCAGATGGGTAACCATGCCTCCTTGTTTTAGTACTGTCAGTGGTGGGGAGAGTATCAGGTCAGTGAAAATACAACCCCTTAGATAATTTCTAGGGTCATGAATTGATACTCTGCAATTTTACCAAATTATTTGAGAGATTCAGGTAATAATGAAAATTACAGCTATGCTACTTAAAACAGATCATCCCATTGAGCCCAAATTGCAGTGACATTCATCAGGCCATCTTTGCTTTTAATTTAGCTTTCAGGTACAAAACTGGCCAATTAATATACTTGTCAGCAACTTGACAGGAAAAAAAACAACCCAAAAGCCAGCAACAACACTAAATTATCAATAATTAAAAATTACATGAGCAAATGAATCCCAAAAGAATAAAATCTACTTTTATACACCAGAACGTTTGCTCAGCCAAGAATTTTCTGCTAGCAGTATCTTTCTCCCCAGCACTGAGTTACAAAAATTGTATTCTGTAACAAGGCCATGCAGCTATTAAGCTCATCTACCCAAGGTACTCAGATTTGCTATAAAAAAGCAGGATGTTTATTGTTTTCACTGTGAACTACATCATTTCTATGTAAAAATGTAAATGAGTTACAACTATTTGAATTATTACAGCCCATTTTAAAATGATATGCAACAGACATTTCCGCAAGTATCAGTGAGTGTCAGCACATTTCATCTGTAGTACAACCTGATACAAACACCGTGTGCAAATGCAGTTGTTACTCCAAATTTATATCTATGGTATGCTTTAAACCAGAAAACTCAGCTCCATAACCAGCAAGAAAGTTTGTTTTTTCCTTCATAAAATATACACAAGCAGCATATACATAATCCATGTTTTACAGAGCACTTTGGGGTTTATTGATGGGTCTGGAGTTACATAAGTTCAAAATGGGGTATCCCTTTTGGATACAGGACTTTCCTTGCAATGGAAATGCAAATCCATCAAAAGCACCACTGCTGCATCTCAACCTTTGGAAAAAGTACCAGGCATTATGCACAAAGCAGTTAACAATGACAAAGTTGACCTTTTAGATGCATTTTAATACTACATTTTTCCCACCGAAGCTTATTTAAAATACCAGCAGGCAACCCATTAAGCAAGACCCTTTCCTAACAAGCATCTGAACAATTCTATGGCTGAATATTAATGAAGCTGGCAGCTGCAAGGCAATTCTCTCCTCCTCTTGGGTTTTCCACTGAAACACAACACTGCAAGGAGCGCTAAATGCATTTTCCCTTTCTCAGTTACAGAATAGGAACTGCTGGCTGCTCCTTGTAGTCTTATCTCAGATCTACCTTGATAAAATTATCTAAGCATCTTTAAAAGATAGTTTCAGGTCTACCAGTGAGCAATAAGAAAATAGACTTAAGATTCTCTTATTACTGCACGTATTTGTAACTAACAACTGTGCAACACTGACTCAATCCTAGAGAAAAATTGTGTGGTTTTGCTCCACATATAGAACGAGTTTTGAGAAATTTAGCTCAGCACTAGATTGCTTGACAGAGTACCTTACTACATGAGCCAAGCTTGTCTCACTCTTCTGCCAGCCTTAAAATTTGACAGTTCTTCACTTTCCCCAGGTTTAGAAGGAACTTTCAGCAAACAAAGAAAAATCTACTGAGTTAAAACATGCCTCTAAAGAAACTGATTTTCAGTACACGAAAGTGACAGTTTTGCGTAGCAAGCTGCACCATACACACATCTTCAAAAGGTGATTTAACATCAACAGTCTTAATACAAGATCAAGTCATAGTAAGAGCTCTTCTCCAAGGAAGCTCTTACAAGTATTTAATGACTCATTAAATAATTTCAGAGCTTCCCATTCATGATGGGGAAACAAGATTTACATACTTTTAGCATTAAATAATTTTAATTCAACAACAAAGTACTTGTACAAGTATTTTATTTAGCCTTAGGGTCTAAATTTGACTTTGCTGCATAATGCAGGCAGATAGCAGTCACTCTAAGAGTGCCTTTATTACTGTCATGGTGACAGGGAAATGGTGTAGTCCTAGCTTTTACTCTAGCTTACTTTCTTACTGTTGCATTTTGAAAGGCAACAATTCAAAATAAGGCCCAGCTTTCTCGTTTAGTATAATCATTCAAAATCTTGGAAGTTGGAGGATTTTCCCAGGGAGTGAGAAGCTCAGTGCTACAATAGCAGGCATATCTGACTCCAGCAAGATACAGCAGTCAGTCCAATTATGATATTCCAATGGCACCTGCCTGATTTGTCCTTTTGGCTCTGAAAGAGCCAAGTAAAGAGGAAGAAGCAGTCTAACATAAGTAAGTACCAAGCTAAGTTCAGTATCAACAGCTCACATGCTGTAAGGCAGCCTATCCACAGTACTGCAAAAAAAACCCACATCAGCTCCAGCTCTGCTTTGTGAGCAAAGTAGTACTGGATAGGGTGTAGTGATGACCAACTGTGACTTACTGAACAGGTGAAATGCAGAAGGCAACACAATCTCCCTTCTCTAAGACTTGAGAAAAAAAATTCAAAAGTGAATACCTTAACACTGCCTTAATTAATTGTCTCCTTTTGTGTGCCGAGGAGCATGCATTTCTTCACATCAAGGTCCAAAAAACCTCGTATGGCTCCTTGTGCTGCAGAAATACATGGTTCAACCATAATTCAGTATTATACTAATTCAGAAAAAAAAACCCCTGAAATAAAATCTACAGCTGTAGCAAATGTAGGGAAAAGTTGGCAAGTTTTTCAAACTCTAGAATAAAAGACAAGCCATTTTTTTTTATTGTTAAGCTGAAGTACACCATTAGTAGTCAAATATATTTGAAAATCTTTATTAACATCAGCTTTTCTCTAGTTAAGAGGTAGCAACTACTCTTTAATTCCACAGGACAATCAGAAGGGCCAAGTTCTTTGGTGTGGTTCAAAGCCAACAGAAGCAGAAATTAGTCAAGTAAGCATAAGTTAAGTTGGGATGACCATCCCAAGGCAGAAACAGCTCTAGTGTGCATAAGGTTCCTTTTACCTCTGTGAGAAACACTGATATCATGACTAGGATGCCCAATCAGACTCCAGTCTCATCTCAGCCATTCAGGAGTTCAGCTGTTCCACAGTAACAGCTTATTACAGGCAAATGATCATTGGGTCCAAGTGCAAGGACAGGTTCTTGGCACTTCTCTGGAAACAGTGAAAACCTAATTTTAAGTAGAAGAGTAACATTTCTCTAGTTTCTAAAGTGTGGGACAGGGTATTTTTTTAAAAATTTTTTTGGGTGGGAGAGGGGGAAGCCAGGAGAGTATCTGAGGTATTTGCTACTATGAAATGAAGCTTACATATGCAGTAGTAAACAGACACTAAGCACTCTGTTTCTCATTTATTTCAGGCAATGACAGTGGTAGAATTTAAACCCTCACATGAGTTGAGGGCACAACCAATAATGACATTATATAGTTTGTTTTCTACATAGTCAAATATATAAAAGTTTCATGAAACTCATCACTGGGTCAGCCAGCAGTCAGTCCATGAGTTGTCTATTCAGTTAGACCGAGCTTCTTCTTCAGAGATTCTGGCATTTCAGGTGGAGGCGGGCGAGGAAGTCTGAAATAAACCTTGACAGAATCGTAGATGAACCACTGTAGTGCAGTCAGGGTACCAATCATAATGATACGAGCAAACAGACCTTTCCATACACCTGGAGAGCAAACCATAAAGTATGAGCAGCATAAAATGACATGAAAAAAAAAATACCTCCTCCCCTAAACATCAGAAACACTTGATCCAAAATAAATGAAAGAAAGAATGTACCTTTGAATCCAAGCCTCATAAGAACCTGTGAAGCTGAGCTGCCCTTTTCTTTGTTCAACACAGACACCACGGAGTCAGCAGGATGGGAAACAATTGCACAGAACACACCAGCTGAAAGAATAATTTTACATTAGTTCTGTAGTGTTTTAGGTGTACCATTACTGTGTACACTAAGTATAACCAGCTGAAACTTCTGAACAGAAGAAAACAACTAGAAAAAAACTTCTGAATCTTTGGATACTGAAAATTTCCCCCTTCCATCCAAAGATTCCCAGGACTGAGAAAGATGCAAATTTTCACTTAAATCAGCTGTAGTTTTTAAATCTGGCCATCAATACTGGTAATATATAGGATCAGTTAAGAGTAGTGTCCTATTACAGACCCATTTTCCCCTAACAGACTGATTGTAGTTACTTCCTCTGCACATTTTAAAGTTGCAAGTAAGTTCTCCTGTGTTAGTGACATCTGCTAATGTCACTTTTCAGTTAATACTCTGAAAAGCAACAGGTCTCTAGATTTGCAGTAATCCATTAATGAAGTATAGAACTTAAACATTCCTTACCAATATAGCCTGCAACAAATGTGACTACCAGCTGTTCTCCTTTTGTACATTCGCTTCGTGGCTTGGGAACAACGTACTTGTAGAGAGCTTCAACAGTACGTTCAAAGCAGGCAAATTTCATCATTGTGTATGGAATCTGTCTCATCCATAGTGGAGCAACACCTTTATAGAAACTTAATCAGAGAAGAGACAACCTCAGTTTCATTTTCTTCATTATTTGAAGTGCACTTCTAACATGAAATAAATTAGCTTATTTATTGCTGCTACACAACTTCTATGTACTAACCCTGTAATGCTGTCAATACCTACAGAAATTTGAGTTGTATTAATTCCTGAGTACTAACTTCAAACAGCAGCACAAATTAAAATTTTCCTGATTCCCAGGCTGCACAGCAGTTTCTTTAGTCACTTTTCAGATTACAACACACTGCAGTAATGTAGTACTGATACTACCAGTGAAGTAAGGGTAATGTCTGCATACCAGCCAAGTCCTGATAGTGAAACATGACCTGTACATCTACAGCCACTTCTATCAGAACAGAAAGCTAACATGCAGTTATATTACTCTCACATGCCAATGACTCAAGCATCTTTGACTGTACAACCAGAAAGTTGCTGAGTATCTCTGACTGGAACTGCTAGAAACTGAAGTTATCCAGCAGAACTCAGCACAAAGATACTCACAAAGATGGATCTAAGGAGCATGTGGAATTAACAGCCAGTTAATTTTGCACAGATCACTTGAAGTATGTTAAATTCTTATCTTGAAATACAAAGACCAAAAAGTATTACAAGCTAAGGCCAGAATTAGTTATAGCACCAGATCTTCAGTAAGAAAACGTACTGAAAATCAAGAATTTCAATTGAAAGGAAGGGATGCTTACGCCCAGATGCCTTCTTCTGCAAACATTTTGGGTAAAGCCTGCCGTAGAGTGTTTGCATATCCAGGCTGTGTCTGAATACGAACTTTAGCAGCTTCCATTGGAGCCAGAGCAATGTCAGCAAAAAACTCCGCACTGGCAGATGCAGCTAAATATAGCGAAGTACGCCACAAATAGGCATTTTCCTGAAAGGAATTGAAACACACATTTTTCTTAATGAATCATGTTTTTGTGATTACTCCTTATCACTAATACTATTAGGCTGCAGACATATAGCTTTACAAAAAACATTTGAGGCTTACCTCTCCCAGCATGTTGCCATACAGGATTTTGAAAACTTCATAGAAACCAAATTTACAAAGCCCTTGCATGGAGTAGCCAATAAAGGTTGGAGCCCATCCCTTAGCCAAGCCACGAACACCATCTTCATTGATTGTCACAGAAAATCCATTGAAGATGCTCTTGTATTTTTGTGGATCAACCTAAAAAGAACACATTTAAATGTTTGATATAGCTTACTATTTCCCTTCTCACACCCCCATCCAAAATGTTTCGGTTTTTTATTTCTCAGACAGCTGGTTTCCTGTAATTCCCTGGACAGATGACATAAACACCACAAAGTTACACTAATGGTTACTTGCTAGTCTCAAATCTTGACTTATTTTAGTAGCCAGTATGTTCCTCAATACTGGCTATTAAACCACCAAATTGAATTTTGTTTCACTTTGATTCTCCAAATTAACAATGCAACTGTAATGAAAAGACTTGCTGAAATCACTGTTCTAACACTGTCAGTGGTGTACTGTGTATAGATCAGTTTTTTAAAAAATTTAATGGGTCCTGTCAGCAATCTCCAGCTGCTTTACACACTCTATCTATGTACACTCAAGCACTACCTAATGATTCACATGATTACTAATCAGAGAAGGTTGTTTCTCCTGTGTGATCTCTCCACGTAGTCAGACTAAGACAGATGGAGCAAAGCAGATCAAAGAGTACTCAAAAACTTCCACACTTGTACTTTGACTCGGCAATAAAGGCTACACACTAACTTTTCTGTCCATAGAATTTTGAGTGAGATTTTGTTAACTTATCAGAAATTTAAAACAGACTGACTTGAATAATTTTGTTTCAGGTGAAAGGAAATAATTTAGCAGAAACTTTTCAACAGGTAATTATGTCACATCCCACTGTTACTTTTCATATTTGACATCATACAACAGCTCCTCAGAGGATAAAAAGGAAGATATCAAACTGGATGTCCATCAAAGCTTTCAGAAAGAGCTATGGGACATGCATGCCAACCTGCACTGACTGGTATTTTGTCTTGCAATCTAGGAATAACATACTTGAGATCTAGTTCACCTAAATATGTCAATTTTGGAAAGAGACATAATTTTAGAAAATTGGGTATTTAATCAGGCACTGTAAAATGGGACTATGTTCAAGTCAGAACCATAACCATGCTTAGTTATTAGGTCTGCAACAGGTGTCCTGGTTTCAGTTAAACCATGGCAAAGGTGACCTCTTCTTAAAAAGACATGAGAGGGCAGGCAACAGGTTTCTTCCTGGAGAACTTAGGAAGGATTAGTAACATGCTCTGTACTGGATCTGTAAAGAAATAAATGCTGACAGATTTTACAAGATCACACCTGGAATCCACATGGAATCCCCCCTCCTGAACCTCCCTCTGAGTGCTGGAGAGGGAAGGGGAAGTACCACCACCATGACCATACAATAAACCAGAACTGGTAGCCCACACTGAGCATGTCTGATGTTTTAGATTTCCTAGTTTGAGACCAGAATTTCAGATGCTCTCAAGAATGTGAAAAAGTCTCTCTGCTAAACCTTAAATAAAGGCCATTCTGAAGAACATGGTTTTGAAGAACAGCACATGCATACTCCTAGCATGACAAAGAGGTCTGACTAATTCATAGCTCCCTCCTAATTTCAGGAGTTCTATAATTACAAAATGGCCATTTTTATAATCAGTCTATGCAACAGGGAAATCATTAACTACTATATTTCCAGAAATTTACAAGAGTGCTTTAATTTGTTTCATTCTTTTAGATGTGCCTGAATAAATCCATCAGTATGTTTTCATCCATGGCTGTTCACAAAATGATTTTAATGTGTCACAAGTGCAATGAAACAATGCTCCTTTCAGATTAATCAAAAACCACTTCAAGGAAAGCAGTTGCAAGCATCGATGGCCTTTTTGATACCAAATCAAGTTTTAGCCACTCTGCTCAAAGTGGCATCATTAGAAAATATCCAATCCATAAGCCATGCATTGATATCCATGGTGTTAATGGATCAAATTATACATGCATGTCACTCCAGGCTAAAAAACGCAGCTCCAAAAGATCCTATTTCCTTACTCCAAAAGCACTGGAATAATGCTGGACAGCCAACCAGCCAGCAGAGCAACATTGTGGTGGATGCCTTTTAGCAGATAGTCAGTTAAATGTGCCTTAAATGCTGTCAAAAATAATGTGTCCAGATTATCCATAATGCCTTTACTTCTCTTCAAAGTGGTACTTTGCTAGTCTTACAGCAGTAGATTTGATAAAGCAGCATTCAAGTTTACTTGCCTCTTCTCATTCACAAAAGATTGCATCCCTACTGCCAACTCTTAATATGCTGGCTAGATAGAAAACAGAAGTTCAAGAAATGTTGAAGTTTATACAAACCTGCATTCGACATTTCACTAAATCCAGAGGTACGACACCAGTGTGTGTCAGGCCACAACTTAGGACCCCACCAACGCCACAGAGAGCATAAAACTTGAGCGAGCCATATTCACAACTGTATTCTGCAGCAAAAAATAAAGACACACCATGCTTTTATATAAAACTCCATGCACTGTTGGACAGCTATGTCCAGGGTATACTTTATGCCTCTAGTTCATTAGTAATTAAATATACCACACTAAACATGCTCTGTCATCACATACCAACATGCAGAACAAACCTGCATTCTGCATTTAACCAGGTCTAGAGGAACCAGTGCCGTATGTGTTGTTCCACAGCTAATAATCCCACCAAGGCCACAAAGGACAAAGAATCTGTTTGAACCATAGGCACAGCTGTATTCTAGTTGATTGGAAAAAATTACATATATATGATCAATCATAAATAGTAACAATGATCAGAAAAGAATCAAAACTAAGTGCTACTTTCTCAAAAGTATTAAACTGAAATAATCTCCCATGCTGTATTATTTGAATATAGTGTCATAATGAAAAATTATTATTTTGCTTTAAAACATTTTGGACTGACAAGATTTGATTCTAAGCCTTCCAAACTGAAGTTGTTCCTTTAAATAAGCAAAGGAAGAAACACTGAAGTTTTAGCTCAGAGCACATTAAAACCATAGAAATTAATCCCAGAAGTTACTAGCAGAAACTATGACTCAAAGTTGCAATGTCCAACAATTTCTTATATCCAGGAAATAAGAATAGTACTCCTCTAGTACTCAAAAGACAAAGTTTCTTTTGTTAAATATTCAATGACAGTTTAACTTCCGTATTTAAGTAGAGACTATAAAAATCTACAATACTGGTGTTGGAGATACACAGATATATTTTTAGGTATTTCTCAGGTTATTTACACAGATTTTTTGTAAACTGTCTGTATACAGGTTGTTTAATGAAACTGCAGATTGCTATTTATTGTCCCATTGAATGCTCACACACAAGGTTCATTAAAGAATATTTCAGGTCACATTTAATCAAGAGATGTTTCATATGCACTGTCCTATACAGTGTATATATTGTGTATAAAAACACCCAATCTTAGAACAAGTTATTAATTGCTAAAGACTGTAAATATGCTGGTCTGGGACTTACACATAGCTCCAAAAATAGCTTGGCTAGCAGATCTGCAAACATCAGAAACAGTCTGTTTATAACTTTCTAGAATGGCTGGTTAAACACATACAGATCAGGCAGGTGTAATCAAGAGAACAGACTCTAGAGGTCTGTTCGGGCCAGCTCTGTCTAGCCATGTCTTTGGCCAACAGCACCACAACTCTGCAGTAGCTACCATGCTGCTAGATCTCAGAACTGCTTGTTCACGTTGCCTTTATCACAGTAATTTAAAGTCATACTCCTCAAATGACAGGGACAGACCTTTATAGTAACCAGAGAAAAGTAGAGTTTTATGTAAGTGCTGGATTACACTGCTATTCAGACTGACCTGTCAGGTGTTCAAGTACAGTAATTAAGAAAGCCAGACTCAATTAAGCTTGAGCTCCTTAGAGGTGCCTAGGTTTGTAGTGGTACAGTACTATTAGGAAAATAAAGCCACAGATGATCTTGGACTTTTTATTTCAGAAGTAGAATCACATTTTCTAAAACCCGTAACTTGAGAACCAGCTGAATATGCCGCACAAAGGACAAGAAAGTAATTCTAACATACCCAGGTAATGATTTAAGACAAACACCCTTAAGGTACACAAATTTTACATAAGCCATAAAAATATATCTACTCTGTTGAGACAGCTACATCATAACTATTTCATATCTCTGCTTCTAATCTGACACACAAGGACAAATTCCATGAGCCAGTCATAAAATACTTGGTCTCTGAGCGCCGCTGTGGTTGATGCCCTGAGCTGATCTCAGAAGGTCGTGTGGTTTGTACTGACTTTGTGTGACCTTGTGCAAGTTCACATATCTTCTGCAACGTGTTATATTCTCAACGCAAAAGTCAGAGAACCAACTGGGTATATGAAATACTAAATTCAGCAGAGAAGATTATAAAGATTGAAAAACTTTGGCCACCTTTGACCTCAACTGCCAACAAACAGGATGAAGATTAAGCATAATGCTTTAAAGAAATAAGTGCACCTACTGAATATATTTAGCATACCAAAGAGCGATTTAGGGCTTTAGTTAGCTGACAGCAGGATTACTACACCGAAAGCCACAACTAATTTCTTGAAAACTTCGTAAAACTAACCTCTTTCATGTATTATATGGATGTTGATTCAACTCCACTGAAATACTTCAATAATCACAGTACTTTGGAAGAGGTAGCTTGCTGAAAGTAATTCTTACTTTTTTTTTTTCAGGTAAAACTAGAGAGCGACTTTTACATTATTGGCAGCTTAAAATAATTAGAATATCCACCTCTACTTCAGATGGACCTCAACAAGTTGGAGGCGTGCAGAGAGGAACTGAATTAAGTTCAACAAAGGCGAATGTAGGATCCTGTACCTGGGGAGGAACAGCCCCATGGACCAGCACAGGCTGGGGGTCACACTGGTGGAAAGCAGCTCTGCAGAGGAGCTGGGGGTCCTGCTGGGCAGCCAAGCTGCCCATGAGCCAGCAGTGTGTGTCCGTGTGGCCAAGAAGGCCACTCCAACAGGGTATCCTGTAAAGCATTAGGAAGAGCACTGCCAGCAGCTCAAGGGTGATCCTGTCCTTTTGCTCAGCCCTAGTGTGGTTACACTAGGGCTGTGGTTACACTGTGCTGTGCCCAGTCCTGCGCCCCTCAGTACAAGACAGACATGGAGCTCTTAGAGCAGGTCCAGGGAAGGGTGACAAAGATGATGAGGAGACTGAAACACCTCATTTCTGAAGAAAGGCTGAAGGAGCTGGGTCTGTTCAGCCTCAAGAAAGGATGACTGAAAGAGGACCTCATCATTATCTCTAACTATTTTTGGGAGGGTGTTGAGGATGGATCCAGGCTCGTATCAGTGGTGCCAAAGAAGAGGACAAGAAGCAGTGGGCAGACACTGATGCACAGGAAGTTCTATCTGAAAATGAAAACTTTTTTATTGTAATGACCACGCACTGAAACAGGCTGCCCAAAGAGGCTGTGGACTCTCCCTCCATGGAGATATTCAAAAATCTGGACACAATCCTGTGCAATCTGCTCTAGGATGACCCTGCTTCAGCAGGGAAGTTGGACCTGTAAGGATGATGATGACAATGACTCATTGTGGTCCTTTCCATCCTAATCCATTCTGTGGTTCTGCAAGTATCATCAAGGTCTGACCTTCAAAAATCTATAAATTAACTGGGAAACATACAGAAAGCACTTGCACTTAACTCTTAAGTGCACGTCTATAACTTAAATAGCAAGTTATCTGGTGTATACCCCACAACTAATAAAAAGTAAAAAAGAACAGCAGCAAGCACCCCTAACATATCTAGGATGTTCATGTGCCCAGCTATGCATAAACTGGTGGAAAAAAAAAAAAAAAAAAGAGAAAAAGGATAGGAGAGATTGTCTTTCGAATCCACAGATTCAGTCACTGCTCCTCTCCACCGATGAAAGAAGTACAGGCCTACAACCTTGGTGCCCGAGGCTGCAGGCCATGCAGAGTCAGAAAAAGCGCTTTCTGCTCCCCAAGACAAAATCTACGGGGGTCTCTGTGATTACTCTGCACTAGAACCTTCCAGTGTCCTTTTCCGGCAAATCCGGATCCCTCCTGCTGCTCAGCACACACCGCCGGGAGAGCGGAAGCACTGCCAGCGCCTCCCCCGCCCGTGCCCTTCCTCGTCCTCCAAGCGGGCGCGTAGGCCCAGCACCAGCCCCTGCCGACCCGGCCGTGCCTCGCTGGGCGCTGACATTCCCTGCGCCGCCCAGGCGGGCACAGGCCCGCGTTGGTGGGGTCAGCGCAGGCACCGCCAGCCCCGCACGCCCACGGGCCTCGCCTCCGCCGCGGCCCCTCCGTCCCGCTCTCACCTTCGTCGGCGGACGCGGCCGCCAGGCCCCGCCGCGTGGTGGGGGCCTCCGCGGGCTCCGCTGGGCGCTTTCTCACGCCGTCCTGCACCAGCTGGAAGTGCGGCGCGTAGAACGGGTTGTGCCGCGCGAGCGGCGCGATGGACGAGAACATGGCGACCTGAGGCGGGCGAGAAGAGCAGGGAGACGTGGGACCGGAAAACCCCGTCACGGCGCGGCCGCCGAGCCCCGGCCCCGCAGCCGCGAGGCGGCCCTGCCGCCCCGAGGCTGAACCCGGTCCCCGGCGGGCGGGCGGCCCGCGCCGCCCCGACTCACCTCGCAAGATGGAGCCGCTGCGGCAGAGGCTGAACGCGGGCCCCGCGCCGTCACCTTGTCCTTCACCGCGCCGGGGGCGGGGCCGCCGCACAACGAGCCGCGCCGCGATTGGCGGAGGCGCCGCGCCAACCTCCGCGCACGCGTGGCCACCGCCCTCCCGCCCCGCGCCTGCGCCCGGGCGGGGCCGCGCTCGCTCCGCGCCCGTGCCCAGCCCGCCCCTCAGCGCCCCGGAGCAGGCGCGGGTGCGGCTCCGGCGGCAGTGACGCGCTGCGGCCCGCTGCTCGGGTGTGTGAGCCCAGCGTACAGCGATAACCCCGCGCCTCAGCTTCTGCTCCTTCCTTATCGCCGCCCGGCTCGGGGCGCTTGCCAGCCGCGCCACGTGCCTCCCGCAGCCTTGCCCTGGGCAATGTCAAACCGGAGACACGCCTGAACGCGAGTTCCCTGTGGTGGCTTTGACCCGTGCTGTGCGGCACTCACACCGAATCATGAAAGTATCGGGGTTGGAAGAGATTTTTACGATGAAGTCCAACCCCCTAGCATCGCACCCATTTTTTAAGATTAAAGAAGTCCTCGGTATCAGCCCAGGTTCCATGTGTGGTAATCACATCTAGTAACGCTTTCTAATCACAGTCTGGTAAACACACAGGATGCATTTCCCTGAGCAGAAAGCTCACCCCTTTTCACCAGACCAGCTGCAGAACCCTGCCAGCCCAAGCGCGGTCAGATCTAGCAGCAAGCACTGTCTGCAGACTCCCTGGCCCAGCTCCACATTCGGAGGGGTAAGCTTGCAGGGCGCCACGACTTTGCCAATGCTCCAACGGCTGCAGCTGCTCACAGAATTGTTTCTTACTGGTTTGTTAAAAGCAGAATGTTATGTAACACAGGACCCGTGCTTGGCCTTGCCTATCTTTAACTATGCCTTTTCCAGCACAGGGTGATTTCACTCACTTTTGCATAGTACAAGACTAGCACAGACAAGTTCAGATCTCAGTTACTGAAGAGGCAGTAACTCCACTTTTTCATTTTTTTTTTTGATCATATACGTTCGATTGTAATGCTCTGCAACAGCATACACACAGAAGCCAGGAAAGCAAGAGACATGTGCTGAACATTCCAGCTCTTACTTCTGGACAAATGACAGCACACCAGCAGCACCACACTGAAGAAACATCCCAACTTTGGTCAGCTAAGGGGCTCCTATCAAACTTCCAAGGAAGGCCCTTAGGCCCTGGCTCTACTCGCTCTATTTCACAACGAAGTTGTGAATCCAGGGAGACTGTCCTACAAGGACAAAAGTGCCCAGTAGCACTGTCACAGATATCAAAGATGGTTAAGTGCCTCTTGAATAAACTACACCCCAGCTACTCAAGTAGGAAAAGGATAAATGAAACTTATTCTTCAAATACTTCCGTTTTAGCAACCAGCTGAGAGCCCAAAGTATTCATTGCCAGTGGCAGCAATGAAAACAAGCCAGAATTGTTCACTTTGCCATTACTTGCTCTACTCACTTGCCTCTAAATAATTCTTGGCAACAATGTTTTATTTAAAAGCCAAACACTGACACTTGTTTTCAATTAGATGGTAACCTCTAAACATGATTGAGATTTGGGCTCTTATCTTGAAACTGCATATAAATGATTACAATTCTTGCAGACTTCTAATTTTTAACATAGCGAAAACCTCTATTCCTTCCAATTATAAAGGATGAGTGGATGACTATTTATAGACAACTAATGACAATTTGTGTGCGCAACTATACAGATGCTTATGAATTATTCTGTAGAACTTTTCCAGAAAAAAACTGAGTTTGGTTTTCATTTTAAGTGACAATTAACTTCTAACAGCTGTACTATTAACAAGAACTACTAAACAGCAGTCTAACATAGCCCCATGAAAATACAGGGATAATATGTGTTCTTGCTGAATACACATAATTTCACGAAGAAAATACCTACAACTTTTCCCAGATGTGAAAAAATAAAATAGCAATAGCTTGTAATTCAAACCAGCTATTAATTTGATTAATTTCTGAGAGACATTGCAGGTAGTAATAGGTGAAGACTTGAAAGATATTACCTTCCAGTATCAACCTCTGTCCAATTCACAGTAAAAAGAGCTATTGTAAATTAAATCCGTATTTTTAATCAATAGCTCTACAAGTTTTATGAGGTTAGGAAAATTTCAGTTTGCAGCTCCAGTGTTCTTCATTTAATTTATCCTTCTGTTGTACCCACCACACATCCTCTCCATTTCTACCCCACTTTCACCTCAAACTGCATACAATCAAGAAAATGCAGGCTAGTTCCTGTCTTACAGTAACTTTTCACAATTCTAACATTTTGGTGAAGCCTGCAAGCAAAATCAAAGCTCTTAAAATCTGGTTTCCCAGGTGACCTTGTTTTCAGAAATATACAAGGTACTGAAACAACCATCCACACCTTTGATAACGAGGTTAGCAGAGCAGTATCTGCTTGGGTTGTAAACTTGTATTTTATATACACTTACCTTGTTTCAACATCAGAACTACTAGGCCATGGTTCTAGAGTCAGTAACAGATCAGGTTTTACAGCCCATGGGAAACCTTAACTTGCAGCATTTCCTTCACGAGGATCCAAGCTTCCAATGTTGAACAACAGCAGTCACATGTTCTCAACACAGAAAGTAGTAGTGAAACCTCTATTCTTATTAATTGCTGCCATTGATATCCTTGTCTAATAATATTTTTTTTAAATTCTCCTCACACATTATATGGTTTATCTCTTAAACATCACAATTTTTTTTTCCCTAAAGAACAAATAAACAAAGATAGTGCAGTTATTATGTTTTAACCACAGACTACCAATGCTAACAAAGAATTGCAATGTGAGGTGGAACAGAAAACTTGTGGGATTTTTTTTTTTTTAATATCAGCATATACACAGTACTTACAGGTTTCAGGTTTCTATGCCACCTTAGGACTGCTTTACAAGTTCAATTAGCTTGGAGACCTTGTGCTGTCTGAAATATGCATGTATATATCCATTGTAGTAATTTCACTTTCAAAGTAGCCTGGTAAATTCCCTCAGGAAAAAGAAAAGCAAGTCAAAGGACAGTTTTAGACAAAGATAGGTAGACTTACCAAACACACAATAAAAGGCATATTAACAGACAAAAAAGGGTATGCTCAAACATCTACCTTTGCAAACACCACTTTAAAATTATACATCAAAATGGATCCCTGTATCTATTCCACCCAATATGTTACTTAAGCCATATCAAAGTAAGCCAAATGTACCATGCACAAGATATGCCACACAATTTTACCAGCTTAATTTGCAATTACATAATTTTTACTGCTGAATATTCTTTGGGACCTGTATTATTTAAAGGCATTCTTTTGGTACTCAGCTCTTCTGGTTTGACTCTGCATAAACTACTTAAAATATTTTTTTAAAGACATCTTGTCCACAAAACTAGCAGAGAAGGTAATTAGCAGGAATTTAATACCATAAAGAGTTTTGTAAGTCATGCCACAGAAAACAAAACAAAACATATAGACCAAGCCTAGGAAGGATCCAAAATCATTCTGTAGGGCGGTGCTGTGCATACTGTTAGCAAGTAAACTTGGAGAAGTTCTTTCATGCTGTTTCTTATGCAAATACAAATTAAAGTCTTAAAACACGCAGAGAATTTAAACTTAAGATCCTTCTTGAAAATGTCTTGGGCACTACTGAAGCTCTCATGCTCTTACCATGGATCAGATGCTGTAAGATTTATCTCAAGACTGCAAGTGAAATCCTCTAGTGATACACAGCCCGATACCAGGCTCCTCCCAAGACTGGATACACATTGAAAAATTAGCACAGAATTTAAAGGGGAAAATACAAGCTGTGTGTTAATTCCAATTCAGACAGGAAATCAAGACCTGCCAGGTTTTCAGCACAGCATTTTGAGCAATATGACCAATCATGAGAACCAAACCCAAAATAACATTGTCATGCCCATTAATTTCCACAGACGTTTTCTAGCCTTGTTGTAGCCCTTGCCCTAGAAGGGGCTTCTTAAATTATACTTACTACATCAGAACTCCATTCATTTTTACAACTGGATTTTGGATATTAGTCCAAAAAATTGATTTATTTTATCATTGATTCTGAGAGTTCAAGCTGGCTCTGTCTAAAAAACAAGATGAACTCATAAAACAAAAGTGAGAATGTGTAAAGGGAAGAAAAAAAGGGAACATCCATGCCTATTGCTTCAGCACTTTGATACAAAGACTACATACAGTATAATTATATACTTCAGCTTAACTTATACAGCAGTAGTATATATTTAAGCACATGCAGCTCATAGCACTACTATGCATTACTCTTAGAATACCATGAAAAATTCATCTTTGGAGCTATGAGAAAGATCCTTCTCTCAGAGCTACCTCACACCATTAAATGTCTGTAATATAAACAAACCCCCTTCCTTTCTTGAAGATACATTGACTTCCAACTACAGCTGAACCAGATGTGGGTTATTTTGAGGACTTTTCTAGAAAACTTTACCATCTGTGAGGTAACACTGAAGTTGAGAGCATTCTCCAAAACAGTGCAAAAATGAAAGAATGATGCCATTTAATTGTAATTAACTTCAATTTGCAGGATGTTTTGATTGTGGTTTGCTTTTTTTCTTTGATGATGCTAATAGTATCCCTGGAGGAGGTCAACTGAAAGTACTGCATATAACTAGGAAAGAAAGATTTTACATTCAACACGCAAAGTGGTGTGAGAAACAATTTAAAGTGAAAAGGAAGTTCCTTTAGCATTGAAGAACAAATGAAAGCTATCTTCTTCCCCCATCCAAAATAAAGGCCTGATATAGGCTAAAGGACTATGGCAGAAAACTCTGATACTACAAATATGATGCATACTTCTCCCACCAGGTGACATGAACTGACCTGAGTTTATTATCAGATTTTAAATTTTTTTTTTCCAATATGGAAGACCGTAGCAGCACAAAATGACACCACTGATACATTACTTGTCTTGATTTTGCTGCTTTTCAGCAATGCATTTATTTGATAAGGAAAATCCACACACATTAAAATCATTTTTATTTTTCTCCATTTTTGACACCAAAAGTGAATGTCTTATGTTACAATTCCCTATAGGATGGACACAAGTTTAGCTATTTGGATTACTCAAAAAAGCATTTTAGAAGGAAAAAAAACATTAAACAGGAAAAAACCCCAAAACTATTGCTTTGCTACAAATTACCATATTTGTCCCAAAATTCACAAAAAGTAAAGCTTCCCCATAGCTATAGTCTACACAATAACTGTACCTAGAGTAAAAAGATATTGACTATTAACTAATGTTCTCAGCTTTTTATAAGTAGCACTTTAAGAATAAGTAGTATGATTTATTGCAATTTTGTACCAAGCAATAAGACTGAACATCTGTATGCTGCAGATTTAAGCACACCAAAAATGTATACATTCACTTTAAAAAGATTTTTGCTTATCACTCTTCATTGGTAGTAGTGAAGTCAGCTGCCTGCTCAACCAAGTTACACAATAGAGAGTGTTTCAGCATGCTTCCACTGAGAAAAATAGTCAATGGCATGAAAGTAGTAAATCTCACCTTAAAAGATGAAACTAGCAGAAAATGCAGCAATGCCCTCTTCATACAAGAATAAAACTTCATATGGAATTTTCACACTTTGAGAATAGTTTTCTACATGAATATTTAAAGATAATCACATAAAGCTGTGTTGGAAAGACCTCACTTTTTAAAAAAGAAAAAGACCACTGCTAATGTTGGAATATCAACTGCTTCAGATAACAATCTTGACCCAAAAATGTATTTTAGTAGCAAATTATTATGATGTCGTTTTTATTTCCCACACATATTACTAATAAATAAGTTCCTCTAAGACATCTCTTGCCAATTAGATTTGTATTCAGTTCCTACAACACTGAGCACTAAAATGAAGGGATACATTTAAATGAAGTTACACTTAAACAGAGTTACTAATATGATACTAAGACTGTTACAGAAATGCAAACAGGTTTACAGTTACATTTAATAAAAAGTTACAGTAATCTACAGAAAAGGTTGCTGTTGTACTCTCTCTACATCCTAAGAGATCAAATTCAGTTATTTTGTTACTGAAAAAATGCATAAAGGAATGCATTTCCCTTTTCCCATGTTAAAATCCTTCTCCACTATAATCTAGAGACAGAAGTACAACTTCTTTTCTGTACAAAGGAAAAGCTTTAAAAACACAGCTTCACATTTTACTACATTTTTGCCCTTCTCAGCTTCCAAGTTCTTGCAAAAACAAATATACATTTTCTCAAAAGTGAATTTAAAGGATGTCCACATTAAAAAAATAAAGCCTACAAAAAGTTCAAAGATTTAAAAAAATGTTACTCCTATGGCAGTGATCTCCTACTTGTCCAAAGTCCAGAAAGTTACCAATGTCCGTTTAATATTATCTTTCTTCATTTATCCAATTTATCAGGTTCCAATCACATTATTTGTAAGAAGTCCTTGAGCCGATGAGAGGGCAGAAGAGTTCTCTACAATTAAAAAACAGGAGATCAAATTGGGTGTGCCTTTCAGAAAGATATTCATTCAGCACCGCCCGGAGTGACAATATTCAGGTATCTAGAAAAAGGATTTCCTTGATTAGTTTCCATTGACTGATAGACCAAAAACATGAAGACTGAAACAACAACAAAGAGAAGAACTTTTATCCACACGGGAACAGGGCGTTCTTTTTTTATTGGTGGTTTCTCCGACTTGATGTCAGTCGAGGTACCGTATTTTTGCGCATACTTAGAGTAACTTTCCTCCAGTATGAAGTCACTGGGCTCTAGAGGCCGGCTTGCAGCTCCTTTGATTGGTCTACGGCAGCTAGCACTGTTAATAAAAAAAAAGTAAAACTGAAATACTGAATATTTAAAAGAGCAATCTAAAGTACATAGGGAAGTTTTAGTATAATTAACGAACTAAGAAATATTTCTGGTGAATACAGTACCTGTAATACTACTTTTGAAGCTTGACAGATAAATAAGTTAATAATTCAATGTTCAAGCAAACACTTTTAAAAAAATCTCAAATGCTACTTCACCCTATCTACATAATAAGGATCATATCTGGCAATCAAACTGTAGAAAAAGTGTCTCCCTCTATTTGCTTTTTTAATGATTACTTATGCAGCTCTGCTGGGATTTCTAAACATAAGATTATCTCTGGCCAATAAAATATCTACTGATGGCTAAGCCAATACACAGAGCTAAAAGACAAAGTAAGGATTAAAAAACCCCATGTATACTGCCAAGTTCCTATATACAAGGAGTACACATATATGATCTTTATTTAAAAGAAGAAAAACCAGTGGTATGGATTTAACTAGACCTCAAAACAGAAGAACAATCATAAGTAGTCAGCAGATGCACTACAGTAGTAGCAACTGGTACTATGTATCTCCTTATGGTTACGAGTTTATGCAACTGCATAGACTGCAGTTTAAATTGAAGCTTTAATTCACATGGAGATGAAACACAGGAGATGATTTCACATCTTAACTTTTTCTGATATCCTTTAAACAGAGCAATTTTTAAAATTGCCTATTTAACCAGAGGGGTTGCTTCAATTTTTGTTTAAATATAAAGACAAAAAAACCCAAAATGCGCAAGTAATAGCCTTTCCTAGATGCCACCCTTATTCACGCTAAGAGCAATCAATATGACTGCCACCTAAAGGAAATAATAGGGTATCTAAAAGTTCTTTCTTTCTTGCTTTGCAAAAGAAAACTCAAATATATGCTGCAAGATCTTTCCTTAATTTAACATCAGGCCTGAGCAGTTGCATCTAGCCAAAAACTTAAATATTGCAAGTCATTACCACAGAAAAGCCCTTTCCATTTAACTTTCACCAGCCAGAAAGTCCAGTAATAATTCCTACTATACTACCACCCTGTTCTCCCTCCTCCAATTTCAACAGAGGAGGCTGTTTTGGTAACAAATCTATGTATATAGAATAGATGAATAGATAGCTGTCACAAATGTCATTGAGCCAGAGTCCAAAAACTGTTCCTCAAAAATCTATCAATATAATCAAAAGTTATTTCTCAGCTTAAATAGGTTTACAAGAATTGAGAAAAAAAGCCCCCATGAACCTTAAAAATACCTAATTCCTGTAGGTGTTGATACTTCATAAGGGAACATTTCTTTAAGAATATCCCTTTCTAGTCTTCTTTCTTCAGTAGTTCTCTCCAGCACCTAGGAAACCAAAACCAGTTAGAGGCTAAACAGACAGCAAACCTAAAAGCTTCTGCATAGCTACCTCAGTGACCACAACCGTGTGCAATTTGTAAGAATGACTGAGTCACCCAGTGCCGTTCAAGAAGTTTACTTCTTGGGTTTTAGAAGTTCGTTTAACCTTAATTATTGGCAGCCATCCAGTCACTTTTGGGGTCTTAAAGCATTCAGTGATCACCTCAGTTTCCTTTAAGATAAAGAGTAAGTTGTACAAAACCTATACACCTGCGAGCCGATGATGTAGATGACCAAAAAAACTTAATCATCACCTCTATCATGGCTGTGTTGAGCAGATCACAGGACTGGTTGTGACCAACATGATTTAAAAAGCACTGATGTGGGCAATCTGTCTCTTCTTGCTGTAATAAACCATACGGTATGCTGTAATAAACCACAGTACAGTAAAATACTGACTGAAATACCCCATCAGCAGTTTGGAATAGAACATCAAGTTGACCCACAACATTCGATTTCACAACTAAGTCTACATTGCAGTCATATTGTAAATGAAGTGTTAATAGCAGCTTTATCTACAGCTACATGAACAGACAAACAGCATCTTGCAATGTAAAATTCCACATTACAGTATTACATTAAGACAATTACATATACTCGCAGGTGCTTTCGACAGTTCTCCAAGAGATATAATTTTTGACAGCTTGAATAGGTTAACAGTAAAAGAATTCTTTTCTTTCTTCATAACTGACAGTAATCTACAGATGCTTTTTTAATTCAGGCATTTGGTCTAAAATAATTCTACTACTTGATTCCTTAAATTAAAGCACATTGCATTTTTTCAGGATAGGTTGATTTACAAGCTCAAAGGGAAGTAACCCAAGTCTAGTCTACTTTAAGCTAAAAAGAATTTAAAAGAAAAAAAAAATTCTACATTTTGTTCCGAAAAATAGCAGCACAAGGAGAAGTAACACATCAAAACATATTCGTCTTAGGAAAAAAGAAAAAAATCAGATTTTCACACACACATCCAAATCTGAAAGGGGAAGGGAAAATAAGTTTATATTCTGTTTTATGTCATGTGACAACACTAGTTTATTTTGACTGGTGTCACCTGGGCAATGACATCCTCCACCCCCTCTGTACTAAGAAGTAAGTCCACACACACAAGAATTTTGTTCACAGAGAGTAAGCAAGAGCAATCTAAGTTTTAATTTATTTACTTCAGCTGTCATCAGTGGTTTCTTTGGTGTTCTTCTGGGCATGTCTGAGAGTTCACTGACTGACAGTGTAGGAGCTGCATGCTTGAAATTTCCAGGCACCCTATTGCCAACCTGCCGAGATTCAAAATTGTTCAAACTCAGAAACAGCCAAAATACAAAATGAAAAGGGGCAAGGTGGCAAAAACAAAAAGCAAAACCTTTACGTGCATTGAATATATGCATGTTAGAAGTTAACTGAAGAAGGTTATGTAAAAGATACTCCAAGATTAGCAAAAGAAACACACTGCTTATCATTCTGAGTAGGTTCTTTTAAGCCATTTAGAAACATAAAAGCTATTTAGTTCACAAGAACAGCCAAACTTAAAAGCAAATATTCTGCATGTACTTAAATAAATTAAGAAAGTATCTAAGCTTTTAAAGTGGTGCTTTTCAGCCCTCCCCCCAAAAGACATTAGATTGGGACCTAGGTGTTGACCTGGTCTCATTTCAAAGTGAAGAATACTAGGTACTAAAACAAATACTGAGTATGTGTTTTCAAACACTACAGAATAGTCTTACTTTCCTTAAAACAGTCTTCTATTTGTCCAAAACAGAATGATTCTGTCAGTGAAGATATATTACAGAAGAATATCACAATTGATTAAACATATTTACTAAGCATATTTACTAGGGTCTCGTTGCTTGCAGCCAATATAGTTTCATTTATGGGAGTACTCTCTGATATTACAGCATCATCTATAGGCAACTGTTCTGTAGCTTCCACCTGTTTGTTTAAAACAAACAAAAAACAACAATTGAATAAAAGAGCCACTGGGACCCTAAGAGTGAGAGAAAAAAAGAAAGCTTGTCTATTATAAAAGCCTCTCATCACCCTTTTTCTTGGTGTTCTTCTTGACACTCTTGTAGACTCCCTAGAAAATGCCTGCAGAGGTCCACTTTTTGAAGATCCACTTGTCCAGACAGTCTCAGTAACTCCATCTTGAGAATAGGTCTATTCAAGCATCAAACACATGATCATATACATGAAAACCAGCTCCAAACAACAGATACTCACAACCAAAAGCCAAAATAATAGCATGCACACTCCAGAAGCAACATGTCTACAATCAAAAAATCTGTGGATCCTAATACATTTAATAATGAATAGCTGGCTAGATTAGTAGCATTGACCATAATAACTATATTTGAGCACATTGTTGCTTAAATACAGAACTGAATAGATAATGCCCAACAGGAAAACCTGATACTTTGCTCACTGTCCTAGAATGAGCTAACATGAGGAGTTATATCAAGTCATGGACAGCAGACATGAAGCTTTCAGGCCCATTACATTTCCTGCCTACACATAAAAAAAATAAATCTATGAGCATAAGCAGAAAGCATCACCATTTTCTCTACACAGATAGGGTTCTATTTTCTCAAGAAGAGTTGGGCACAGTTTATGCACAGCCACCTATGTTTCAACAGGAACTAATCTTCAGCCACAGGGGTCAGGGAGAAACACTGAATAATCTTAAAAAGTTTCCACATACAGGGATGAAAGTAACAATTTTCACATAACAGCAGGTTTAAACAATCAAGCCTGATACAGATCTCTCACAATTGAAGTAACAGCATGAAGCACCAAGCTTGTATAGCCATTAACAAACGCAGATCATTCCCTATGCTCTACTGTAAGTTTCATGCTCAAAGCAAATATTCCCCTCAAAACTAAATCCAAGATGGAAAGGGAGATGTGGAACTGCTTCATCTAGATTACATACAAGATTTTCTTTTTTATTTGGTTAAGTTTAAACATAAAAATTATTACCTCTTAAATACTTCTATCTTTGCACATTAACACCTCATACGGAGATGTATTACCAAGTTTTTAGAAGTTACACTCATTGCTAAATAAAGTTATACACTGCAACTGCCAGTTACAGGTTCAATAGTGGAAATGACTTCACTACAACAGTATCAGCCCCAAAACAAATGTGTTAAGAGAACAGGTTGAAAATTATTTATTAATTGAGAAGGGACAGTGAAACTAGAAGCTGAGCTGCTTTATGGTTCTATGACAAAGTCTGTATAATATCTACACAGCAGAGGGAGCACAAGTGTTTCACTTCATTCCAAAGTCACTGAAGTACTTTATAAAACAAATGCACAGACCTTAGGTCCAAACAGCTTGACAGATTTTTTTTTTTTAGAATTGTAGATTTCAGCCTAATTCTCCAAAATTCTTCATAATTTTAACAGACTTTTGATTAAACATCTTCTAACCCCTTCTTAAATATTTACCAGACACTACATTCTCTTCCTTCCTGCAATCTACAATCACAGTTCCCTACTTCAACCCCATACACGTTCTATTTGAGAGGTGATCTTTAGAAGCTTAGAAAGAAAACACTAATTTCAGAGTGTTTCTACTCCAACAATCCACTCAGGAAAGCAAATTCACTCATACGAGTAACTACGAGCTCCCCATTCCAGATTATTTGACTATGAATTACTTATCTTCTAATGAAAGTGAGAAGCACTTCACTAATAACTGCCACTGTTCTTCAGATGCTTTAATCATATGTTTTAAGTATCAACTTTCAAGTTTTTTTCTTGCATGAAAAGTTTAGGAAAAACCAGAAACTACTGCATAAAATCCACCCAGACACAACAAAAAAGAAGAAATAAAAATTGTTGTCTACAGTTATAATTATCCTCACTGTCAATGGAACAGGCTTCTAAATCTTATCGAAATGCAACGCTCATGTTAGGTACACCAACACCCTGTAACATAACCAGAGAAACTACAATGGTGTGGTACACAAGCAGTGTTCAGTATGTGCTTCTACCTGTCAAATAACTCATGAGCAGTAGAGCTATAGATTATGACTTTACCTCAGCTATCACTTATCAAGTTACTATACAGGTGTTAAAAAAAAAAATACAGGGAAGAGTAGGGGAACATGACACATGTAGAATGTCACTGTACAAAGTTTCAGGAGAGCGACTAGTTCTACATTGCTCCTTCATATTTACACTGTTTAGCCTACCTCCTTCTGCCCAATGCCATTTACTATGACATGTCAGGCTCAGTTTTGAACTCCTACTCTAGAATGACCTACTGGATTAGAAGAGGGTATTTGAATTAGGGTTTTCTGCCAATTTTTCACTATGAAGATGTAATTAAACAAAAACAGCGGAGCTCAAGTTCATCCAGCCCTCCACTGCTAACTAACTGATAAGACCCATATTCAACCTCCCCACCCAATTTCTTCTGCAGCAGTCTGCCTAATAACTATCTATTTGTACTCTCTTCTCAAGAGAACAGCTACATGCAGCCATGCCAAATGACAAACAGTCTTGTCAGCTACATACGTCTGGTCTAAAAGGAGCGCTGCACAGGACCTAGAAGTAACTAGCAAGTCTGCTCACACCACACTGCCCACCAGTTCAGCCTCACCATGCTTCAGACACTCAATCTTTGTGCCAATGCCGCACAGCGCAAAACAGTTGAAGTAATTCTGCAGAATGAGCACAGTCCCTTGACACATTAGCAGAAAACCTACAATGTAATTCCAAAGAAGAAGGGGAGGAAAAAAAAAAAAAATCTTCTCCACGTTCTGGTTTTGTTCTCAGCAAAATACATGACTACACACATTTGCTAGCCAAAAGCATTAAGTTGTTCTTGGCTTCAAGCAGCTGCAAAATTTTACTGGGGGGTGGGTGGAGCTGTTTGTTTTGGGGTTTTTGGTGGTTTTGTCTGTTTGCTGTATTTAAAAAAAAAACCCAAAACAAGAAGAAACAGCCAGAAGTTCAAAAGTAAAAGGTTCAACAAACTAAAGAGAGTTCCTGAAGAATTTAGCAATTTTGAAATTAGGTAATTTTTTGATTATTCCTTTGATTAAGTCCTGGTAATTGAGATATGCAAGTTGCAAAATATTGCATCTGTACTGCACATGTAAGATTGCAAAAACAGTAATGACCTGATATTAATATAGTGAAACTGCATGACAAAAAATTGAGTAAGCAAATCATCACTTAAAATGCCACAAAAATACCTCAGTAAATATCTTTTATTCTGTAAGAGTTCCTGAAGGCTACAAGTTTTGTTTGTTGATAGCAGAATTAAATATCTTTATTACACTGAAGCTGGCAGGGATTTCCGGCAGAAAAACCATTTAGAAAAAAAGTGATTCTTACAATACAAGAACCTAAAGATTAAGATGCTCATTATAAAGACCATTACAAGCACAAGTTGCCTGATCAAATTAAAGAATATTTGGTGCATTGAACTATGTGTGTGTTTTAATTTTTTGAAGTAAAATCTGTTCAGCTTGCACCCTAAAACTCCAACTTAAAACAAGCAAATTAGTTATGGATCTCCACAGCTGTGTTGTATTACTCAAGATCATATAGCAGCATTTTACCTGTTTTAAGAGACATCCATAGCTAAAGCATGTTTGTACATATACACACACACATTAAATAGCAAGCATCTGGCATTTAACAAAGTATTGAGAAAAGTCACTGCGATCTGCTAAAATACACTAAGCAATTAAAAAGTCAGATTCTGGGTCAGTGAATGTTTCTTTACAAGTCCTTTACTGTAGCACAACTTCACTACTTACTGGACCGATGAACAACACTCTAAAGACTTTAAGTATCCTAATCTGGGGAACAGGGTATTTCGTGACACTTTCATAACAGAAGGACAGATCGGCTATCAACTACAAAACCCAGTATGAAAATCAGAGGTACTTCTGTAAAATGCCTCTTCCATCAAGACAGCAGAACTAATATTTATAAGTAAAGAACAGGTGGTACATACAGGTGGGAGACCTACACTTGTTATTTATTCTTTTTCTTCATAGGAGAAGTTTTTCAACAAATTCGCATCTACTCTAGTACTGCTGCTACAAACATAGTTGAAGAAAAAATATTACATAGACAGCTAGCATACGTGTGTACACGCATACAGACATATAGGCATATACCCAAATACATTACTTCACATACTACATTTAAATGAGTCATTAAACAGATGTATTTAAAATGCATACCTATATCTGTAGCTATCTAATCATATATATACACGTATTTTAAAACACTAGTTAAAAAAAACAAAAAACCCACACACCCCTTTTTCCAAACATTTTTTTTTGAGAAACCACTGCTTTTATTAAATCAAGTTGATTATAGGCATCCAACAGAAAGCCATCAGCCCACATGACTTAATCTGCTAGGTTTCCAAAATGAAACACATTAAGGTTGCCTACTATTCTTCTCCAGGAGGTGCTACAGCACGTAGCAAGTCAGACAAACAGCTTTTAGCAGACCATAACTTTGAACATTATCAGACAAGCTAAAAACAGCCGCTATAGTTAATTCACAAGATTTTCATGCTATATTAGAACAGGCTTTCTAAAAGAACTTTTAAAAACCAGCATGGCTCACTTAGTCAAATGTGATGTTAAAAGTAGTAAGGTGTTTAGTGAGCACATCACCTGCAGTTAGTAGCTGTTCCACGTGCCGCTATGACAAACATACCTGGTTATGTTCAACAACTCTTTTTTGTTTGAGTGCTACTGGCATCTTCATCCTGGCTTTCAGAGGTTCTCTCTTCTCAAGCCTCAGCTCAGTCTTCGGATCTACAATCAGTTTTAATATAACTAGTTTAATATACTACTAGTTGTTGTACCAACTACTAGTTGAAACCAAATGTATTTTAATAAAAATTCATTCTGAGAGGCAACATAACGCTTATGAGTTACCATTTTCTTAAAAAGCTGTGAAACAGGTATATTTCTCTATTAAATGTATAAGAACAAAGACTTTTTAAGAATAACCTTAAAATTATTTTAAAACACGTATTTACTTTTTTTGCTAAAAATCCTACATTTCAGATAAGCCTTGACAAATCCAGCAGTTCCATTTAGAAACTGCTATCAAATCGCAATTCCTTTAATCAAAGTACCATTCTACTATTGATTGTAGGAAAGGTATTGAAGCTTGTCAATATTGTTTGAAGTTGATAGAGTAGTTTCTTCTAATATATCTCCTTTTATATAAAACCCCATTTTTGATGCAGTAGAAAGTGGTTAGCAGTCATCTCACCAATAAAAAGATGCATTATTTCCACCACTTTTCTAAAATTCTAATAGCTTTACACCAACATATTTAAGATTTATTAATAAAAAACTTCTTTTTGGTAGCGGAGAAGGGGAATATTTGGGTTTGAGTTTTTTCCCCGAGTGTGTGAACAGTTCAGTATTTATATGAAGCATATGTAATTATAAGAAGTTATCTGTCAGTTGTGACTGGGCTCTTGGCTGTCCCAAACATTAATAAATCAATCTCTAACATCCTTTGCCCCTTAAAAGTGCAAGATATAAAAGCTGAAAAACAAGCCCAAATATGCAAGGGAGATCAATCCAATTACTAGTTGTATTTCAACCCTTTCTGTCCTATGTCCATGGAAATTCCTGTAAAAAACAAAACAAATCCACTCCCAAAACCAACCCATACTAAATAAGCATCTTCTAACACCCAAATCAAGTAATTATTTAAAACCTGTGCTGTTTTTATTTTTTATAAATTGCACAATGGTGTGTTTTCAGTTCCACTTCCCCCACCACTACACATGTTTGATACAAACTTGATATTAAAACCCAGAAAACACAGCCAGGACCAACCAGTCCTGGTTGGACTAGTACTTAAGTATGAAGTGCAAAGAACATTGAAACATCCAATATGCAGTTCTCCTATCTATTAGATTGGCAGGCTCCATCCAGTCTGGGGAAAATGAAGGGACCAGTTCAGTAGCAAAAGGTTTCCTTTCCCAGAACAGGCATCTGGATCACTGTGCTGGTACTGCATGATCAAGTACATGACTGACATGGCCCACAGCAGTATTTTACAGCCCCACCCAACAGCAAGATCATACCCTCTTTAGGTTATTTGTACTGCAAGGATTACTCATGTATAATTTGAATTGTTCCCATGCAAGTTCCACTTGAGTCTTACCTTCCTCATTGTCACTGTACTGGTCAGAATCATTGTTTCCATTCTGTCTGGTGTTCTCAGTAGTTGAAATTGCTGGGAGAGGCACAGGTGCTTTCAGGTCAGGACCTTGTTCCATCAGTTTCAGAAGCTTTTTCTCATAAAGTTTCCTAGTAGTAGCTATAACAAGGAAGGATACATGTTAAGGAAACAGTTTTAATCTTTCCTGACTTGCCTGATAGAACTTGGCTATTACATATTCTTTGGGAATTTCTGAACATAATGTTTTGTTTACTTTTAATCAGTTTGTATGGCCCAGAGTGTCTCTCTCTCTCTCTATATATATATACACAGGCACACACCTCTAGGTACACAACTCTGCCTCTAAGGCTTCTAACTTTTCAGTTTAAGAGAATTCTTAGATAAACTCAGACCTCTTTGTATGCTGAAAGTTATAGAAAGGAAATTTACCTCATTCTTAGATGTTTTGCTTCATATGCTGCAATATAAAAGCTGTTATTCCCTCACACACAAAAAAAAAAAGTGAATTTGATAATGCAAGGGCAACAATTTCCATGCAGATTGTTCTATTATTCTCCTAATTCCCTCACCCTGAAATTAATTCCCCTGCCTTTTCCTTGTTGTCAAATTGAGTCCAATAAGCATCAGATGCGGTGCAAGCAAGCAGCAACAACAGAACTTTCTGCTTGCTGACATCTAGCCATCAGGCTGGCTTGCTTGAGCTAAGAGTACAGCTGTTTAAAATATTTTAAGTCTAGCACATACTTCCACATCTGGACTTTGTTGGCAAAAAAATGTAGAGGTGACTAGTGCCTGAGCTGTTAGCTGCAGGAAAAAAAAAAATCATCTAACTTTTGAAGTTTTCTGATAAGAGGAAACCACCATTTAAAAGAAATGGCAGCCTCTCAAGAAAGAGTCCATACCCTCTAAGAAATAAAGGCAATAAATTAGACCAAATGTAAATGCCTTTCCAGTGGACTACATGGTTTCTTGAGTACTATCCAAGAGGCACAGGATGAATGGCAAGGTATGCAGAATCAGCTAACTGAAAATATTACAGATAAGACTTTGAATACACACAGGACTGCAGGCTCAGTCATGGACACTTCCATCCACCTAGGATTTTAAGAACATTCCACAGAAGGCTCTGCATACTACAGATAACAATCTTTTTTTCAAGAGTTGTGAAATCAAATTCCCTTGCCATTAGGCTACTGCACAATCTGAAAGGCAAGGTACTTTGATCTCACATCACAGACAAGTGCCCAAGGCAGGAGATCAGGCTGGGGTCAGGACTACTCCTGACATAGGCCAGCACACAGGACAGAATGCTAGGCTAGAAAAAAACATTAGCAAAGGAAAACATTACTGCACAACACTGTCAGTAAGAAATGCTCTAGGGAAAGGGAAGTTCCCTGTTCTCATTCTGCTCTCCATGTTATTAGGTTATTATGTAAGATATATTTCCTATTTAAGTGAGCCCAGATCTAAACTTCTGTATCACAAGACCTAACTAGCCCAGCACTGAACTTTAACTAATGGTTACACAGCTTCAGAAAAGAAGTTGGAACATCTCCAGCTGGCCTAGAACAGGAAAAGCAAACTGCAGACTTGCTCACCTGCAATGCTTCAAGACTTCTCAATGTAAACAGACATTTGATGAAAATATCCTAGGTGGAAAGTAGCATTGCAACAGTACTGGTACTAAAAAGTAACTGTACCAGGGAAATTTCACAAGTGAGGTATAGTGAGAAATAAAACAGATTAGTATCTACTAGTTCAATTGACCTACCTACAATTGGGCCGGGATTTACTCCATACTTCATAAGTTTCTCTTGAAGGTCTTCATTACTCATCTCAGTTATATCTAGGCCATCCTTCTCCTCTGGTCTGGGTTTGTCAGTTTTCTTTGTAGCTTTCTGAGAATAGGAGGGAGAAATGAGAGACAGTGTTTCCAGTTAATACTGAACACATTTTTTTCTTCTAAGGTAACAGGAAAACACAGTGTGCTAAACATATAAACCCAGAAGAAATTAATTCTATTCTCACCCATGATCACTACTAAAGCCTATGTGAAACAGTACAAACATTTACATCTACTAAGAAAACACACACAAGTTTTCTGCTTAGGAAGGAAATACCCAGTACAAGTCTCCTCTGCAGTTAAAAAAAAAAAAAAGAAATCGCTCATTATTCTGGTCTTGTGTTTTAATTTGAAGTTCAAATATATAGCGGGAAGGGATTGCTTTCCTGTGACTGGAGAAGTAAGCTTCTAGCCATTTCACCATCACTACACAAAACTACAAATATTTATGTTACATTGGCGTTTCTTTGCATTATTTTTCTACCTGATAGGTCATTTCTTCCTCTAATGATATGGAACAAGTTCTTTAGTATCTACATACTTCCAACCAAGTTTCCAAAACCCCTATTCCTACTTATCCTGTCATTCTCTGTAAGATTACATAATATTACAAGGAAAGGCAAAAATCAGAAACAGTCTCATATTTCCAAAATCCTCCTTGTCTGCTTAGGCCTCTGCTACTTGTAGCTCTAAAAAATTCTAAATCCAACTCTGGCAACACTACTTGAACACTTGGCAATGCACCATCACCACATGCAGATGGCTATCAAAATAATCTGCTGAGATGCTACTCCTAAATTAGCAGTTTCCTCTCAATCCAAACAGAGTGATCATAACACTTCAACTTGGGAAGCCTCTGTTGCTACAATAGGGTTTGTAAAAGTGAAGAGGTAAAACACAAAAAAGCATGCTTAGTATTTGCATGCTCTTTACTAAGAAAGACCTTGATATTGCTTTGAAATAAGTCACATTTGTATCTCAAAGTTGTATTATATAAACAGACAATTTCTGCACTTAGCATTTTTCTCAACACAGTTGTCCAGAGGGCCTATCTGGTTGTTTTTTTGGTACTAACAAAAAATTAAAATTCCAAATACAAATAGCCTATAAGCACTCAGTAATGATTAACAGGTCATCTTCTTGTTGCATTTTATAAGATAGCAAGAAAACACTTTAAGTAATGATTTACATGAGCTAACAGTATCTATCCAGCTATTGATGCCAGTTCAATATTTGTTTGCATGCAAGCTTGGTCTTGCCTCAAGCATCTTGGTATTTTAAAACTAAGCAGGGACTAAACGAGGGCTTCCCAAATATATCTGACTCCAAATTTTCCTCTTACTTTTGGATATTCCACCATGATAAACTTAAAATAGGTGCTGAAAAGCAACAGAATCTCTAAGGATCATGGCATTTCTTTAAGAAATAGACTCCAAACAGTCCAAAGAAAGTATAGGGTCATTAAAGCAGCAGATTTGACTGAAGACAGATTTACAGCTCACTTTATCAGTCATTGCACTCTTAATTAGTTTCTGAAGCAATTGAGCCATACCCAAGAAACAATCAACTTGCAAATGCATGAGACTTTTATTCACTTTTGAACATGTTGGCCATAACATTATGTCAAGTTAAATATTGCATTAACTTTAATTTCATATTCAATGTGTTTTTTCTGGACTACTGAACTGTACAAACAGAAAAGTTCTGAAAAAAATGCTGGGTTTTCTTGTTGAGATCTGTTTAGACTAATGACGGCTCTGGTGTTTGCCCACATCACCACACAGATTAATCAAGATGCTAGTCCATATTTTACAAAAAAAACACCATGGTGCAGGAAATCGACATTCCAATGACACTTTAGAGAAACTGGAATCCCAATGTAATGTATCCCTACCTTTGTTCACTTAGAGACCACAGAAGAGACTATAACAATATACACCAGAAAGATATACTCTGCATTCTGGACGCCATTTCACCTTTTCCTGCACAACTGTCACAAACAGAGATCATCAAAACAGCCTGTTTCAGCAAAGAAAAAGAGTAGGGAGGGGATGAAGGAAGTTGAAAGTAATCTATGTTCTTCAATAATTGGGCCAGATGTGTTCATTTTGTGTTCTGCAAGGTCACAGCTTTTACTTTCGAACACCTATTCTCCTTAGAGCAGGAGCAAATGACTTCCCTTGTACAAGTAGAAAGCCGCCATCTAATCATTCACTGGACTACAAGGTGAATCTCTAGAAGCATAAGGCTGGATAGAAGAATTTATCACACCTCAGCTGTGGTATGACAGCATCAACTTCAGCAACAACACTAAATTTAATTATCACTACTATTATAGTAAAATGCATCACTATGCTTCCTGTGAATTATGACAACTTGTCCACTGGACTACACCATGAGACAGATCAAAAGAGCCAGCTTAAAAGTTTAACACTGTAAATTAAATACAAACAAACCCAAAAACCCACACTCTCATTTACCTGTTTTAAGGCCACAAGAAAATGTCTTACTGTGGTGCAGAGACGAAGTACTTGAAATGAAATTGTGGCAGAATTTGTCAAAGTAAGGTAGTGCCATTGACCACTTTGCCCATAATGTAAATATTTTTGCAGTAATACACCCAAATCTATGTAAATATTTTTGCAACAATATACCCAGATCAATAAATCCTTATCTGAAGATCTTCTAATCCAATCCAGAGCTCAAAGCACTAAAAAAATTTTTCTAGTCATTGCTATTTTCTAGAAAACAGAAGATGGAAAATTATCTGCATACTTCACAGCCAGAGACCAGCTTAATCAGGCAGACTTCATAAGCGCCTGTACTAGTCCTAGCACTGTCCCAAAGACAAGCATAAGAAGAAACATGCTGAACAATCCATTAAATAATAAAACCAACTATAGGACATCACCCAAAACTATTTTCAAATCCCAAGTTAAATGGCATCTACATCAGGATACCCAAGGATTTTAATCCCAAACAGGTGCAGCTTCATCGCTAGACACAAAAAAAGGTCAGGGCTTATTTATGATTTCTCTGAATGAGGTTAAGATAGGCTAAAGAAAGCCCAAATCACACCAAGAGAATACTGTTTAATTCTCCAGTCTGCAGAGTTTCCTCTGGTAACAAATAACTATTTCTCTTAGGAGAAGTGAAGGAACTGGATATGCAAAGTGTTAATAATAGATTTATACTGTGAAATAGATAGGTCTTTATTCCCCTTGTACTTTTTATTCTACCATACACAATCATTCCCTGCAGTAGAATTTCCTTTTTTAAAAATCAAGTCCTACTAAACTTTTTAACCTTAAAGGCCTGGAAACAATATTTACCAAGAGCTACAGGATAGACAAACAGTGGAAAGGACATTATGCAGCAGCAATTCAAAAGATACTGATACACACAACTTAGAGAACTCACTACCTTTTAACCTTAATTAGTAAGTGCCAGACTTAAAATTTCCCAGCCTGTGTACAGTAACAGACAGAAATTATAAGATTATGGACTATACAACCCTTCCACCCCTTCTCCTCCCAGACACTAATTTCCATGTTACTTGGTGAAGGAAATGCACCCACTCAAAGTCTGAAGGTGCAGAACAGCCTGGCAGGACTTCTCACTATAGTGGGAATTACTTTGGTCATCTCATCCCTGCTGCCCACAGCTTTCTCTCAGCCAGCAGATGAGCACTGTTTAGAAGGCCACAAAGGATTTAAACTGTATTCTGGGTGATGTTGGTGTGGCACTTCGTAATTAAGACATACAGCCACACAGCAAACACCAAAGAGATTCCCTGCCTTCACTGGGCACGCAGAGATGCTTTACACTGCCTCACCTATCCAGTACACTTTCCACAAACCTAATCTTCATAAACTACCAGTTTTATCATTATCTTCTCTTTTCCAATAGGGAAGGGGTTGAAGCTGTTGTTACCTCAGCTACAGATATCACAACCACAGCATTCCGACTATGAAGAGCTGAAGCTGGCTCTTTATTTACTTGGCTACTTGATTAGAACAAAAATTCTCAACAACCCAAACAAACAACTCTCCCCCTTCCCCCCCATCAAACTAAACATCTTTACGTGATAGGTCTCTTGTATGACCTTTCTAACAGGCCCTTCAGGTCCAGATGTTCTCATCATACCTTCATTAACAGGAGACATCTGACTGATCTTTTTCATATAATCACTTTAAAGGTCAAAAATATCACTCAATATATGCATTAGAAGTGATTCTTCCAGGACATGAAATACACAGCAAACTCAGTCATAATAATCTACACATTCTCAGCTCTGAACAGTTCCTGTTTGACAACAGAGTCAAGACAATATTATTGGTACATGCTTTAAAATAATGGTCCTAGAGAGGAAAAAATGTAATTTCATAGTTACTTTTCCTGTGAGCTATCTTTGCTGACATTCAGCCCGTAACTAACCAGGACAAGGGGCATTCAGAAGCAGATGGTTCACCCTGCAGCAAAACAGTGTCTTGTATACCTAGTCACTGTCCTCAGATACCACTATGCCAAACAGGCTTAAGGGAAAAAAGCAAAAAAGTTTCTCAAAAACATTAGTAGAGCTGGAGAAGCTGGCTCCTCTAGACAATATTATCAGACTGAGCCACAAACAGGCATGATTTTAAAAGCTTTTCCTGTTCTGGTAGGAATATATAGCCAAAGTGAGCTATATATTCTTGGGTTGGGTAGAGCTAAGGCAGAAGAGTGATGGATTCAAAACACATAATTAGCAACAGAATTTAAACTATGGGGTTTTGTCTCTGCACAGCTTTTATCAATAGAAAATAAGCACCTGAATGCATTATCAAGTGCTCAGAACTTAGAAAAATCCCACTAAAATGACAGTGTAGACAGTTCAAAATTACTAATTACCATGTCAAAACTCTTAATGCCAGCATTAAGAGACCTGGTATAGCTTTCAGCGACTGCAGAATGGATATTCAGATTATTCTTTGCACTTGTTGCTCACGCCCACTTTAAGAAAAGCGATGCCTGCCCCCCTTCAGGACCCCCAAGCCAGCCGAGTGATCCCGCGGGTGTCGCAGGAGGAGCCGCTCGGAGCGAGCGCCCCCTGGCGCCCGGCCCGCACCGCCGCACGGGCCGCGACCCCGCCCGCGCTGCCCCACCCTCCGACTCCTCCGCACACACGAGGACTGCAACTCAACCAGGCTGCAGGCTCTGAGAGGCTTGTAACTATTTGCCCGTAATAAAGCCACGGGCGAGCGGGCCCAGGGACGGGTGGGGGAAGGCCCGTTCTTTTACTTTATTCCTCCTTTCCATAAATCCTTGCAGTTCCAGCTTCCCCCCTTGCCCCTTATTTCTAACTTCTTTCAAATGTCAGAGTGCTTTCCCTCTTGTCCTCTCTTAATCTTATCAAGATATTTGGCTTTCGTTTTTCACCAGAATCCCAGTCCCCTAGGATGTCAGGCTTCTCTCACTCTTCCTCTTCTTTCCAATTGTTCTGGGGGCAAATTGCTCTGGAGGCACCTGTGCTAATCTTTTTGAAGGACAGCTGATCAGAGAAGCACCCTTATGCCAAAAGACATTAACAGGAACAAGTTACTCAGGCTACAAGCAGTTGCAGAACTACTCAAGTGGCACAAAGGAGGCAACAAGTACACATCATCCAAGTTTGTTTTGCTTGGCAGGTATTGTTTGGGATTTTTCTGAGTGTTTTGGTTGGGGTGGGGGGGGGTCAAGGGGAAGGCGACACAACACAGGGCACAACGGACGCAAATCTGAGTAGCTCTCACTGGAGTATTTGCTGAAGTTCTGGAACTTCTGATGATACAGTGCTCTGATACTAACACACAAGATAAGCATAAGTTACACAGAGCCTTCCAGATATTGTTAACAAAAGTGTAGGAGTACCACCCATTCTGTAAACATAAAAAAACTCACCCATAATTGTTTAAACTTAAGCACTGTGGAAAGCAAAACTCAGATCTAGGATAGGAACTAGCAGTTCTGAGATGTTACTCCTCCAACAAGCATGAAACAAGTCAGATTCATGCTCATCCTGTTTAACTCAAAAGCACCTTATGAATGCTATCAGCAGACCACTCTGAGATATGTCTGTTTCACTGTAACTGCATTCAGTAAATGCCCATTAACTGTCTGAAATAGACAGAATTAAAGTAAATAACTTGGTTTTAGAGATATCTTCCTCTTGAAGTTGCAGTTTTCAACTTTTTAATTCAAGAACTGTTCTCTTGGGCTTTTGAAGGTTAAAGCGTGAAAGACCTTCAAAGGACTCCGTTTCTCGGCACTCCCGTAACTAATGACCTTTGAAACACAGTATCTAAGATACAATTAAATACTTTCACTCACTATCACACACATTAGGACTCCGGAAGCTGATAATCATTATCCAAGCCTTTTCTCGAGATCAGACATCTTACAATTATCAATTACAACACTGCTTTCTCAATATATACAAATTTATAGTCCACGTAGGAAAAAATAAGAAAGAAATCACATTTTCCCAAAGAGAAAAACTTCAAATGGCATCATCTTCCCCTCTTTCCTCACACGTGTAAAGTCTAAGAAAACAAGCACAGTGGACAAACAGAACAGACACCAGAGGCGCTTGGCTATAATACACATCTTAGGGGTACGAGCAAGACATCTACATTACGCAGACCCTCTTTACACTAAACAGTCCACTTCATTAAGCGAAACAAACCAGCTGTTCCCGCACAGCTTCATCCTTTCATTTAGAGGCATTTACACCGAGCAGCGTTGCTGCCGTACAACCGTACAACAAGCGGACCGGAGCCCTTTCCTGAGCAAGTTGCAACCTCGTACAGGTCTCTTGCTTCGTTCCTCCAACACTGAAATGGTCTACTTAGGACGCCGCTCGCCAAGCTACAGTAAAGGTTTCCCAATTTACAGTCGGGGGGCTGTCGCACTCTCCACGCGCGGTCGCGCTGCCCCGGCTCCCCGAGCCAGCCGCTCCAAAGGGCGCTCCGGGCGGGACGCATCCTGGAGGAGCAGCCAGCGGCCCCCGTCCCAACTCGTTCCTGGTGCTGGGCGGCCGCCCAGCAGCGCCGCTGCCCCTCTCCCCCAGGCGGAGGGACCATCCCAGCCGGGCACGATCTCACCCCCAGCCGCGCCACAGACTCTCCCGACCCCGTGCGGGCACCCCGGCGCGTCGCGCCGCTCCCCGAGCCGCGGCCGGCGGCCGGCCCCGTTCGGGCGGGAAAGCGGGCCCGAGGCTGCCAGGAAGCCGAGGCGGCGGGGGCAGGAGGCAGCGGTACTCACCCGCCCGGCGGCAGCAGCTCCGCGGCTCCGGGCGCCGAGAGGTGTGGGCTCCCGCTCCTCGTCGCTGGAAAAGTCGGGCTGCGCGAGGGCGGGCGGGTTGCGGGCGGTGAGGTGCTGCAGGTAGAGCTGCACGTACACGTCCTTGCGCTGCTCGCCGCCCGGGAGGCTCACATTGTTAGCGATCAGCTCGCTCTTCAGCTTCTCCTTGGTCAGCACCGACGGATCCGCCAGGAACTCGGGCATCGCCGCCGGCCGCAGCCGCCGCCGCCGCCGCTCTCCCGGGAGAGGCACCAACAAAGCGCGGGGAGAAGGGGCGGGGGAGCGCGAGGAGGAGGACTCGCCTGCTCCGCGCCAGGGACCAGCTCCACAGCGGGCGGGCGCGCGCACCGAGCGCTTCTTCCCAGACAGCAATAAACGGCGCCCTGATTGGCGCGGAGGGCAACGAAGCGGTTCCGCTATTGGCTGGCGGGCGGAAAGGGGGCGGGACGCGCGGGAGCAGCGGCGTTGGTGCTTTGCGCGAGGGACAGTAACGCAGTTTAAATTCGGCTCGGGCGGGAGAGGCGCGCGGGGCGGCGCTCGCGGGCGCCGGGGAGGGCGGGGGCGCCGCCAGCCTCCCGCGGGTCCCGGTGCCCCCGGGGCCCTTTCGGCTGACAGGTGTGTCCCCGCCGCCGGGAGCGCCCCTCCCTGTCGCGAGCAGCGCGGGAGGCGGTTAACGCGATCCCAGTTACCTGCCGTGATCCCGGTGTCCTGCCGCGACACCTGCTGCCCCCTCTGTCCCGCAGGCACCTGCGGCCCTGGCGGAGCGCGCCGCGGGCGGCCGTGCCTCCCGCGCTCGGCACCGCGGGCCGGGCGGGCACGGGAGCTCTCTCTCCCTCGGGACAGCCGCCCTCGCCCAACCCTTTGGCTAGCGGGCTCCAGAAGAAATCCAGACGGGAGATCGATAGCTAATCTGTTAGTGTGACTGCCGCCGTTGCGGTGGCTTAAACGCAAACCCTGAACTCGCATCTATAGTGCCGCAGAGTTTGAAAGGCGCACAGTCGTTTTATTTATTTGTGAAGTCGACTTCTAAAATGCCACAAGTGTGTCCCTGCTGGGGAAGTTCGATTGAGTTCAACACTGCAGTCTTACAGTCTTTAAACAAGGGGGTTAAATCCTTCTGTGTTTACACGCTGCTTGCTGGGAACACGCACGGCTTCTGTTTTAAGATGGGAAGGGTTTAGTGTTTAGATTTGCTACATGTCCTATGCGTTTGAGAACTGCCTTACAGTATACCGGAGATAAGAATTTAAATGTGGCTGTTTTAATTTTTCCATCAGTCATGGATCTGAAACGGGATTGGTGTTGCACCTACTCCCCTTTGTGTTCCAGAAAGAGTTCTAAGTTGCTGCTGGGAAAAGGGATTTCCACTACTGTCGTGTGCTGCATCATGAAGCTGTCGTGGTGCTTGATGTTCCTGTTTACCTTACCATAGCCTCAGTGTCAGCTAGATGAAGACGATGAGGATTATTTTTTGTGGTAGGTAATTTCGAGACAGAGCAAGGACCCACCCAAAGGAAGCTTGATGCTTCCCACTGAAGAATTGGTGTGGTGTAATTAAGAGGAGGGAGAAGCTTAGCTTGGGGCATTTAATTTACCTCGTTGTGCCAGTAGTTCTGGGAGGTGGCAGTCATCTGAAGTTCTTTATAATTTGGATCTGAAAGTGCTTGGTTCTTGGTGTACGTACTTAACCTGTTCAGTTTGTTTGGCAACGAGGCTGAACAGTGGGTAGAAACATCTTCCTCCATTAATACCACACATGTACACAGTAAAAAGTAATGAATCAATGTGGATTGACTAATATCACTTACTTTTAAGCTTGAATAGAGTGAATTAGATGGTTCTTCAGCTATTTTACCCAAAATTTTACCAGGTATATGGGTATTGCATGACAGGTGTTTTGGAAATGCTTAAAGGAATTTTAATTCCTGTTCGAATTTGCTAGTACTAATTGAAAGAATAGATAGTATTTTTCACCTTGAAAAGCTTTTAGGTGGCTTGGGAAATAGTCTTTCCTCTACATTTAAGAATTTGCTTCTTTTCCAGATATGGAACGAGTTGCACAGCATACTTTAGAGAGATTCTTCAGCTATCATACTAATGTAAAAAATAACAACTTTAACTCCTATCAGGTCTGAAATGTTTTAAAGCAGCATAAGGGGGAACTGGGTCTAGGAAATTTTAGCCAAAGTTAATAGTGAAAATACAGTCTAAAAAGTTGGTGCAGTCACCATCTAACATCCCCATAGACAATAATGGTAGGATAGCCCTGAAGCTTATTTTTTGACAGTACTTCTTAGTGCAGGCACAATTTACAACTCACTGTACTGTTCAGATTCTGCAATACAGCTGGTGCTGGCTTTTCTTGTGAGTGACAGTTCAGGAATGGAAGGAAGTACAACTGCTGAGCTTGAAGCCTAAGTACATTGATGGCAGGCCTGGTTTTAATGCATTAAGTGTAGCATAAAAAAACCCTACAGGAATACAGTGTGAAGTAGTAAATCCCTACAGTTACACTCACAGTTCAGCTTTGGCCATAACAAATGGATGGGCTGATTTATCTTGGTTCTGTGTTTTTCTGCTTTTGCTGTCAGATGAAACTGGCATAGAAGCATAAAGATAGCAGGAACTTATCATATGTTTTGTCTGTTGTTCAAACTCCGGTACAGTTGTTGTGGAGCCACTTGACATTGTGGCTCTCATTAACATTGCTTAAAGTTCATATTTACAGTCCATTTAAATTTTGAAAGTAATTTCCCCCAACTATAAAGAAAAAAAAATGTATTTATTGTGAATTACTTTCTCTATTATGTTGTTATCCTGATATAACTGCCTTGCACTGACATGGAACTCTTTTACTGGTTACCTCTAGTTGCTTCCAAAGCAGCCAAACCTAAAGAAGCACGATATAATACTTCAGTGTCACTCTTCTTTGGAGCAATAGACTTCTCTGGGAAGCCAAGCAGTCCTTGGCACAAAACTGTCCTTTATTGGTTCTACATTTGTTACTGTCGCACTTTAGGATCAACAGGCATCTTCCAGGCAAGGTAAAGACAGGGAAAGTATAAGGAACCACCTAAATAAGTACATGATGATTGACACTGGAACTTGCAGGTGTCACCACAATTAGACCTTAATACAGCAGAGGATCTGCACCTTTGTTGTTTATTCTGTTTGAAGGAAAAGGGAAATCACCTTTTGTAGCACGAGGCAGCAGTCAGAGGGATGAAGGGAAATGAGTTCACTATGAATGAACTCAAAAGATCTTTCTTATGTTGTTACAGTGGGGGGGGGAAAACCCACAAATATGAAGTCTCTGGTCCATATGCCTATGCAGTAATTTGCTGTGTAAAGGCTGGAGCATGGAACTGTTGTTTTACCATGCCTTCTGTGAAGCTTTCCAGTACTTGAATGTTTATCCCTAACTGCAAGTTCTGGTTTTCAAAGACCAGAATACCTGCCTCTACCTGAGAAACAGGTAGTTACAGTTTCTTACTTGTCAGTATAAAAGCTGACAAAAGCAAAGTTTAGGGAAAAAAAGTGAAAATGTTGTGAGACTGGCCATTTCCGGTAGTTAAAAAACTGCTGTAAGCTTGCCTAAAAATGTGAAATATGCTGAAAGGAGAAGCCAAAAATCCTTCCTTTGTAGGACCCTCCCAAATGTCTGGAATTTCTTAGCTTTCCTGAGCGTGAGAAAGAGATTTTTCAAGCATACATTCATCTTTGACATGAAAATACTGAATGCCTTTTAAAATTGTCTCAGATTTCTGGCTCGAGTTTCCCTAAGTTTGTGATTTCTCTAATGCCACCTATAAAAATGAGACAAATACCTTATGTTGCAGTATGCTGAAAAAAAAAAAAAATTCTATATATGTGCATTCAAAAAAGTCACCTAAATTAAGTGGAGGGTCTGGAAAATGGCCTATAATGAAGTATAGATGCATAATTTGCATTCATATGTAACATTTGTCTCACAATAGATAACATAAAGACTATAAATTCATAGCAAAGTCATTTAAGCACGTGTTACAGACATGCTCTTGTCTTAGACTGAGCTGATAAGGAAATGTAAAAGCTGTAAGAAGTATTAATTCAGTCTTGGTAAGTTTCACTATGAAAATTATATTCCCTTTGAGAAATGCAATAGAAACTGGAAAGCTTTACAAGAAATAAAATAAGCAGTTGACTGATCATTATAGCACAGCATAACTATACTTTCTAGAAACAATTATTTATTTTCCACAATCTTGATTAATTTAGAAAAATTAGGTGGCTTTTTAATAACTCTAGTTTTTTTCATTAGAAATGCCTGTTTTTAAGTAGAAAGGGAAAAGTGATAAGAAAGCAAGCATGCCTTACATAATGGAGCATATTGCTTTTAGAGCAGTTCCAGAGCTGGCAGCCACTGGGGATGCTGCTCTGCCAGTGTCACCTGAGACAGTGAACAGACAGGTGAATAAAGGGATGCCCAGCACTGTATGGCTGTCCCCAGGCAAGGAAAGAAATTTGTACAACTGCTTTAAAACGTCTTACTGCTGATCTTATGATAGTCAAAGGCCTATACCAACAAGGACTGAAAACAGAAGTGTCAGCTCCTGCTAAAGTATGCTGGCAGAAATGAAATGGACAGTTTTCAGGGTGGTTTCCTACAATGAATCATTTCCAAACCAGAATTATTTGGATATTTATTTCTGTGAAACACAGACAGAAGCTATATTTACCATATATAACTTCAGCTCCACTGTTTTTTGAAGCTAAAGTGGATTTAAGTTTTTGTAGTTTTTTTTTTGTTTATCTAGTAACAATTCCATAAGAAAAAACATCTGTGTTAACAGAACAGTCAGGTTACAAAATGCAGTACTTAAAAGTCAGGAAGAGACAAAAAGAACAGAAGCACATGGGCTATTGAAATGCTGGTGAAAGACAAATACCCACTAGCATACTTGGATGCCTCAGAATTAATAGAGTCAACCTGACAAAACATCTGTAAGGTCAAAGAGAACTATTATCCCCACTTCACCAATAGGAAATTGAGTGGGAGAGTTTGTACGTAGCTAAGGCACATTTAATTCTTTCATTTAGTTCTGAAACATCACTAGATGATTTTGATTTAGGGACAGTGACCTCTCCCCCTAAAGAACAGCTGACAAAATCTTAAACTGAACCACTAGTATTTGTGGGTGCTGCTGAAGGGGATGATCCTGCTCTCTATGCTGTCCCAGGCCATGCACTCCTGGTGCTTTTCCTGTGTTGGATCTGGTAGTTGTGCCACCAGATTCACATGCTGAGCTGGCAGCTGCTGCAATGCCATTGCAAGTTGTGATCCAAGTGGAAGGAGGGAAATGCACAGACAGCGATGGGCAGGGCAGACCGAGATGGAGTGGTTTGTGACAACCTGCACATGTCAGGTATAGTACTGCAAACCACACTCTGAAAACTTTGACTCCTATAAGCAGATATTACCCTTACTGCAAGCCAGAGATATTGTCTGGCAACAATCTGGAATGTTTAGAGCGGGGCACCTGCTTTGGCAGAGGTACAGGAATGCAAACAGATTGCTACTGCTTCTTACATCCAGCTCTCTGGTGGGTGATGAGGCTGAGAGATAAGATGCTGTGTGGGACCAGGGAAACATCTAACAGATTATGCATCTCATACAAAATGCGTCCATCTAACAGATTGTGCATTAAAAAAAAAAAAAGGACTAACCACATTAAATGGAATTCTGTCAGCATAGCATGTGAGGCAGTTTTCCTTGTCTATTCAGATCTGGTAAAATCTGAGTCAGCTGAAATGCTGTGACCAATTCTGAGCGCTTAAAAATGCAGCTTGTTTGGAAAGGCTCCAGAGGCAAGCGATAAAATAATCAGAGGCCCAGCAAACATAGTCTGTTATGCTGGAACATCTATAGAGAGGCATAACAAATTCCAAATATGTAAGAAGTACCTATAAAAAGGAAGGGAGAAAATGATCTCCTGTGCAATGACATGAGGGCTAGATTTAAGTCAAGGCAAAAGAGATATCAGGGTTAAACTACATATGCTAATTTTGTAATTATAAGAATAGCAAAGTACTGCAAAAAATCACTTAAGGAGGATCCAGAATTTCTGTATTTAAAAGGTTTTAAGAGTATATAGAACAAACAATAGCATGTAAAAGCCAATGTATTTGGTTTAATAACCCCTGCATAATTTGTTGAGTCTGCTGAATCTTATTTCTAAGACTTCTGTACTCATTTTCTTCTATGGTTTACAACACTAATAATTATTACAAAGTGAGAATTGTATCTCTGGCATTCTTTCACAATTCAGGCCCTTGACAAACTATTGTTTTCCTTCCATTTAAATTTCATCAAGTGTCAAACTTTCCAGTCCATCTAAATTGCTAAAGTATTATTTCTAAGACTTGCTATCTCATGTCTAAATCAAAGCTAAGTCCTCTCTGTGCCTTTCTGCCATGGGTACCTGTTAACCTCAGCATGTGGAAATAGCTACTCTGAGAAAACTCTTCTGTTCAGCCTAACTCCATCACCCTCGAGGGTTCCCCCCACCGGCACCCTGGTCCCCTCTCTCTCCCTGTCAGGGTTTCGTTCTTCTGCGGGGTTCTCAAGACAAACATCTCTCTGAACTCTTGGCTCCACCAGACCATTTGCTGCCTTTACTTTTACTCCTCGTTATGTGAATTTCTGTACTGAAAACATGGTATCTGCCATTTTTGGGACCTCTGCCCCCTTTAAAGTTACTCTTTCTATACAACTTCCTGAAGTTTTCTCATCATTTCCACACTGGAGGCTGCGTTAATAAAGTAAGCCTTTTGTGTTTAAGTGTGTAATCAGATAGTCCTATACACACAAAGACCATAAACAAAGATGCCCATTTTATCCAATGGGATCTTGCCTTGACTCCCATTGAGCCCTCTGTGTCGTGCTGCCCTCTCAGCCTCAAGCAAAAGAGGAGACCCTAAGCTGTAGGGGAAAACAAAAAAACCAACCAATAATAACATTCCTCGGTTTCCTGCGCGAGGAAGGCGGTAAAACGCGAATGAGAAAGGAAAAGGTAAGTGACCCCGACGTGATTCGAACACGCAGCCTTCTGATCTGGAGTCAGACGCGCTACCGTTGCGCCACGAGGTCCTGGTGGGAAGCCCCACGCAGAGCATTACAACTGGGCCGCCGCGCGCCGCCGGCAGTGCAGCCGCTTTGCCCGGAGGGGCAGGGTGGGGGGCGGTTTGGGCCGGCGCGGCCCAGGACCCTGCCCGTCCGCCGCCGCACCCCTGCTCCGGCCCCTCTGCTTCGCCACTGTTCCGTCACCGCCTTCCCGCGCAAGCACGTTGACTCTCCCCACCCACACCCCCGCTAGTGGACCGCAGCAGCAAGGGCCTTCCGCCCCCGCTCCCTGGTGGTGCCGAGCTCGCCTCCCGCGCTGTAGCCGCCCTTCGCAGGCCCGTGGGTCCGTGTTCCCGATGCCGGAGGTCGCCCCTGCTGTCCCTCTGCCCGCAACAGAACATCCGTGATCGGCCTGTGGCAACGTGGTTGTGCGGATTTGCGCATAAAGGTAGTCCCGCGAATATCCCTGTAAGGCATTTCCTCGTTAGTATAGTGGTGAGTATCCCCGCCTGTCACGCGGGAGACCGGGGTTCGATTCCCCGACGGGGAGGCCAATATGTGAATTTTTCCTGCCGGCGAGCGGCGCCTTTTGCCGCCGGCGTCAACGGTTTGTGCGGGCCGGGGCAAATTAAAAAAAAACTCTTGCAGCTCTCCCCGTCGGGGAATCGAACCCCGGTCTCCCGCGTGACAGGCGGGGATACTCACCACTATACTAACGAGGAGCTGTGGGTATCATGGCCCTCCGCGGGGGCCCCTCCCGCTCCGCCCGCGGCGCGTGCGCGGGTGGGTGTGGGGGGGGGAGCGCGACAGGGACAGGGACCGGGACAGGGACCGGGACAGGCTCCACAGAGACAGAGACAGCTCCGCAGCACTCGCACCGGAGCTACGGGCACGGATCCCTGGAAATTGCCGCGGGAGGGAACTGCCCGGCGGGAGGCGGGGGGAGCGGAGCAGCACCGCCAGCTCGGGTGTCCGCGTTTGTAGTTCTGCATGTCGTTCACGCAGAGTTTCTTTTTACGGGAACCTGAGAAGTGCTGGTGTCAGCAGTGCTTGAGGTTAAGGAACCGGAGCACCTGCTCCTTACCTACCTAAAAAAGGAACGAGGAAAATGGAAACCAGCTGCTTTGAGATTTGAGAGCAAAAGGCAGAAGGACATGGGCTGACCATCTGGCTTGATGCTGACCCGGTCAGCAGAAACATGGTTGTAAATTTGTATCACAGTGACATTAGACAAGAAACTATATTTAATTTGCTGACTTCTGAGATGAAGAATGAACACCACATAATAAACAAGCGATTGGAGCAAATGGTGCTCCCTTTTAATGGCCTCCACTGCTGCTAGTATTTGCATAAATGAACCCCAGCTTAGCTTTTTCAGATAGTCATAGCTAAAGAGCAAACAGCTTCCTTTATGTGGACTTCTAAATATAAGTGACCTGTAAACAATGCATTTCTGAGAATTGGCCTACTCATTTAAACATTTGAATGTGTTTCTCAGTGGATGCAACAGATATAAATTTTGTCCTGAAAACTGTAAAATAACAACCACAGTCTCATAACAATTTCAAGACTTTAGATGTAGTGTAATGAGCCATACCGTAGGGCTGTGATCTGGTGATAGACTTTAAAGCTCCCAGAGCAGGATCAAAACCAGTGTTTCCAGGCTGGTCTGCACTTGCTGTGCGTGTTCAAATTTTATTCAAAAGATGTTAATTGTTTGCTTGAAGCTGGGAGACTTTCTGGTGGATCAAACATTGCCTGTTTGCATTTTATAGGATCACACACACTTAGTTTAGATCTTTTTGCCTGCAATTTCTCAGTTCCTTCTGTTCATTAACCCTTGTGGTCAGGGAGCTGAGCTTCAGACATCTTTATGTACCCCAAACAAGAATTACCCAAAAATACTTAAGAAGGGGAGCAAGAAGGGACATGGAGGTGTGAGTCTGCACAGCAAAAGGGCTGTTTTGAAGGGGATGGACTATTATGAGGCTGCAATGATTTGCAGTTACAGAGCAGATACAATCCTTGTTAATTTGTCACAGAGACATGCAAATGAGAGCAGAACAGGTACTGGGAACTACTATCAATGCTCCAAGATCTGTGGAAGCTCCATCTCCTCCTCAGGATCTACATGCAGCTATTTCATATGTCCAGTTCTAACAATCTTATTGCACAGTTTCCTCATCATTGCATCAGCTCTGTGTTTAGCTTGTCCCTGGTGGCTGCTAAAACATGACTGGTGAAAGTCACCTGTAAGAGGCCCATTACAGCCATAGGCAGGAGCAGGGCTGGCATCTAGCACATCTCTGTACCTGGATGCCAGTTGCCACCCCTTCAGCTTGCTTAGCTGAAGCTCGTCTTGCAAAATGTCCAGATGAGTTTTGAGTCTCATCATGGATGGGGAATTCCGTGACCTCTTTGCCACACCAGGTTGTCCACCCTCACTGGTAAGAATTTCCACATACCCCCCTCCTTGGAATTTGCCATGTTGTAACTTGATCATTTTGCTGTGCACCTCCAAGAAGTGTCTGCCTCCATCTTCTTTATTCCCTCCCAACGGGGAGCTGAAGACATAAGTCAGATCATCCTGTAACCTCCTTTTCTCAGGCTGACCAGCCTTTCTCAGTGTCTCCCTGTTTGTTACGTGCTCCAGCTCTCTATTCGTTTGGTGACTCTTCACTAGACTCATTGTAGTTTGTTGGTATCTTTCTTGTTTCACAACGCCCTGGGCTGTGCACAGCTCTCCATAGGCAGCCTCACAAGTGCCAGAAGGGGATGGGGGCAGTAATCACTTCCCTTGATCTAGCTAGACTGTTACTGATATTTCCCAGTGTATCACTCATTTTCATTGCTATAAGAGCAATCGCTCACTCAAGCCTGCCCTTGGTGTTCACTGGGACCTTTTCTGTAAAGCTGCTTTTACCCAGTCAGCTCCTGGCTGCTTGGGTTATAATATCCAAGGTGCAGGACTTTATGTTTGCCTTAATTGAATTGGAAGAAATTCACACTGGCCTATGTCCCCAGCCTTTCAGAGTCCTACTAAAGACAGCCCTGGCCTTGAGGGAATCAGCTGCTTCCCTCAATTTGATGTCATCCACCCAAGTCACCTGCTGATACCTATTTGCCTTGGCAAGTCACATACATTGTTATTGGCATGTTGAGGTGCATCACTGATCAGTGATGGAGCCTCCTGTAGCTGCAGAAATTAATTCTTCTAAATCAGTGAAAAAACACAAATCCTAGATGAGGAGGGAAGCCCTTTACTGGGTGTGGTCTTTAGGATGCCACAATCCTGAACAGCTGCTGCAACTTGAATATATTTGATTCTGATTAATCTTCATAGCTATTTTGTATGCTCTCCTTCCTGCCCATTCACACATATCCAACACTCCATCTGCTCTTTGTGTTTTATTTTCCTTTTAATTTGTGTCTGTACCCTCACTCTGTGATGTTCACAGCGCAAGATTTAATGAGCTTTTCAGTAAGAACATATGAGTTATCAAATGGCATCTTAACTCACAGGTCTTCTTTCTGTATAGTTTTTGCCTTATACAATTTCTGTCCAGTGTAATGGGTTTGTAGCAAGGTCTGTATGGCTCAGTGATCTCCTTCTGTGCTAATGTATTTTGGTTTACCTAAATGAAGTTTAAGAAGTTGTTAGAAAAATCCATTTACATCTCTCAAGGGAAGGAGTGATCAGGCATCCCGTGTGAAATTAACAGCTGAAAAGCTGAAACAATTCTGGGTAAAGAGGACTGTGACACTGTACATCAGTGCCTGGGGGATTAGTGGGAGGAGGGATTTAAGGGGCTTTCCCCTATTAGCCTAGCATAGGTTATTCAGTACTAAACGCAGCACACAGCTGGGCAGCTTTCCCTCCGAGTTGTCATGTGAGCTGTCTAATAAATGGAGCCTTTTAAAAACTTGTTGGAGAAATCTCAGGGCTTGAATATTTATGTCCTAAGAATTTTGAAATTAAATAGACAAGAAATGGCCATGCTGAATTGCATTTTCTGTTTAGGTAAAAAGTTGAACAGTTGAATCTGTTCCATTTTTATTCCTATAGCATGGTTTTACATCCAGTGGATGCTTTCAATAAGAATAAACTCCTTCTCAGAGGGGATCTGCATTCTCATCACTTGTCCTCAGAAGGGATTGCCAGACAAATGTACTAAAGAAAGACCATAACATTGGAAAATGAAAGCTGGAAAAAGCAGAGGCTGGCTGGTTTTAATGAATAATTTCAACTTTGCAATAGCAAAAACTGAGAGAGGTTCTGCTTAGAAATAGAAGGTAATTGAAGACTTGGTAATTAAAAGGAAGAGGATTTAAGTTTGTATGCAGAATAAACCTCTCTTTGTTTATGAGATATATTGTTTCAGAGTAATCTCAAAAGAGGGTTTGTGCAGCAAAATCTTTAGACACATATCAGGACACTCCAAAATCCAAATAGATTGTGTACTAATCTAAGTATTCCATTGTAATGTAGGTCTGGATACCACAGAATGTCTACCAAATGACTACAAGTATCCTAACTTTCTAGCTGTGATGAAAGACTGCAGTAGACTCAAGAATTTCACTATTGGTCTGACGTGGTTTAAAATACGGCATTTCTTAGAATTTTGAAATTGTCAATAATTAGCCTCAAAATAGACGTGTCACATAATGCCTATGAAGGAAAATTCTTGGGACAAACGTCGAAAAAATCACATATTCTAATATACAGTTATAATATAAAAATCAGGACTGACTCTCACATCATATTCATTCTAGAAGTAAGCAACTGTCATTCAATTTTTTTTAAAAAAGGAATCATAAATGTCATAATGGATAATAATAAAGCTAAATTAAATGTAGGGACAGGAAAAATATGGAATTGTCAAACTCATAGAAAGTAACACAGGAAGAAGCATCATAGATTGAAGTTAGGCAACACAACAAAGACATCATGAGATAAAGGCACATGCAAAGAAATTAGTTATGCTGTGAAGAGCATGGGGAGACTTTTAAATGTATTGGTTTTACAAAACTATAAATGAGTCTATATGCAATGAATTTAACTTGGAAATCATCACACTTTCATGCATTCCAATAAAGACCTCATGGACAAGTGCAGGCCAACTTACTACAATGGGGAAACAGGACAATGAAACCAAAGATGAGTGTGGGGAGGAGTTGCTGTTAAGACCAAGACCTTGGTGCTTGAATAAGGTATGAAATAAAAAATATACAGAAGACCCTGCAGAAGACAGGAAAAAAACCCAAACATTCTGCCACTTCAGAATGTACTAATGTTGCTGATCTTAAATAGTGCTTGCTGTTCTCTAACTTTGAAAGATTGCAATGGTGTAGCACTGAAAAATCAGAGGGTGAAGGAAAATCAGGGTGCAAAGGCAAGAAGGAATAGAAATTGGTTTTTATCCAGTAGTTAACACAAGGTAAACTGAGCTCATCTTGAAAACACTGTCAGAATGTGTAGTGAAAGTATAAAGGGAAATTTCTGTATGTTTTGCTGCTTTTGTAAAGTTTTTGAGAACTTCTTGCATGACAGAAACCTATGCATCACTGGAAAATATACTGATGGACACACAAGAATTGGAGTTTCGAAAACACTGGGGCTGAGAGAGAAAGCAGGATTGTGAGTGGATACCAGAACATCACAGTGCATCATCAGGTACATTTTGTCTGTGGGAACATTGAACACAAAGTAGAAAGCATAACAAATGACAGTTTGGAATCTTCTACATGGTATGTGAGTTAATGGAGCTTATATAAAGAGTGTAATTTCTGTTAGCAATCTTGCTTGAAGAGTTTTACTAGAGAAAACCTTTGGAATTTGATGAATGTTTTGGGAAAAATAAAAAAGAAAAATGTTAAAAAACCCAAAGATGCTAATAACAGTCTCAGCAAAAGGCAAAGCTGACAACTTACTTATTTGAACAACCAAACTAGGTCAAAGCTGCTAGCACTCTAGCAATTTGTTGTAGTGCAGGCTTCACTGTGCATTCCTGGTCCTCCAGTCTCCACCTTCATTGTATTGTGTGCAGGGAACAGAAGAACATCTCCCTTTCTAGACAAAACTGTGGCTTCATAGGGTGGTAATAGTTTCCTTCCTTCCCCTTTCTTAGGATACAAGAACCACATTGTCATGGAAACCACATTCTTCTTTTCCTTACTTAGGGGTATACTCCAATAATTGCAGTAATCCATATGCACAGGAAAACCTTGAGAAATCCCAAGTGGTCCTCATAACCAGTAAAATGCAGCAAGGCATGATTCTCATTTCAGAAGTTGATTTTTATCTTTACCACATATTGTGCTATTACTCCTACTTCTGACTTCTCCACTCAGAAGGTTTTTTCCTTCTTTTTCACTATTCTTCTTCTCCCCTCCCTCTTTGTTTTCTTTGACTCTGTCTCCTTAGGAAAAACCAGGGTGCCCTATGTCTTATCTAAGTCATGGAAGTGCAGAAGAGTGACCTGAAAGCTTGAAGAAACTGCTGGTCCTGTTCAGCCTGTCAGTGCTGGGATTGGCTTCTTTGGCTACTGACACAATTTTTGTTGGGTGAATGAGCAGTAGAAGGGAAGTGGATAAGTTTTTGGATTTAGCAGATGGAAAAAGGAAGATTGTAACAGCACAGAAGATTATATAAAATAAAATATTAAAAAGCCATTAGAGAAATTAATTGCCATTTCTGAAGTTATTAATGGCAGGGAAAACCAAATATGCACGTTCACCATGCATGGCTCCGGATGTGATTGTTGGTTAACTATCTTGCTCAATTGTAAAAAGCCTGATACTTAAAAAAAGGGTGCAGAAATCGATCACAGCACACCTTGAATTTGAAACAAGAGATGAATATTTAAAAATCAGTTGAATAGCCAAAACAAAAAATGAGGAACTATTGAGAATTATGTGCTTAGAGCACAGCTACTTGAAATCAGATCTTAACTCTACTGTGTATTTGCAATATGTTGCCTGACAATTACCAAAATACTCTAGAAAAATCTAGAGGGGGGGGGGGGAAAATCTAGAAAATATTCTAGAAAAAAAATCAAAGAAAAATTGTTTAAAGAACAGATATCAGATACATTGCTAGGTAGAGTCACAGGACATTTTACAGCTTTGTCCCAGCTGATGTGGGGGAGATGGTGATCTGCAACCACTGGTTTGGAGATGCCCATTTTAAGAGATGAGAAAAAGGATGAGGAATTGGTGTGGGGAAAAATATGGAGGGAGACATTGTCAAGGTGATAACAAATGATCAAAATAAGGGGTTCTAAAGTGCAGTGTTATGCAAAATAATGCACTTCCCAGGGGAAAAAAAAATAAACATGGTTGTTAAAATAAAATTTTTAATTTATGTTATTGATCTCCATTATGTGTTATTTTACATGTGAAGAATTTTGCTTCAAAAGGCACAAACACGATGCTTCTGAAGATCAGTCTTTATGTCTTTCAGTCTGCTGTTTTGCAGGGTAATGATCTTTTCCTAAGTGTTTTTTGATTTTTTTTTTTTATTTAATTATTTAGCTTTTCAAGTTTTCAATCGCACTGGCTCCCTCTGGTGGAATTCTGAAGTGCTCTACTTTACAAGCCAGTAAATTTACTGACTCACACTTAGTTTGATAGATGATATGTGAGGTTACTGTTTTATATAATTGTTCCATTAAAATAGGGGAAAAAAGAGACTGATATCTCATAAGTGCAATTCAGCTTACTCAAAATGAGCTCATAGAATGAAATGTTATCAATCCTGGTCAAAACGGCAGGAGGAAAAATCTTTCATTTCCCCTCCATCACATTCTTAACTGAAATCATGGATAGTATTTCGCTAGTATGTGTTTGGAAAGGAAAGGAGTTACAAAAATGTCATAAATATGGCACTGGCCTGTTTCACTTGGCAGCAAAAATCAGTCAGTCTCTTACAGAAACTGTTCATAGGAGAATTTCCGTTTTGAAATTAAGTCACTTGGCAGCAGTTGCCACTTTCACCCTGAGAGCTCTTAGCAGAGCTGAACCAGTCCATGGTGCATTCATCCATTTGCTATTGATAATGAATATAGAAAAGATAAAGAGGAACAGGAAATAGGGAAACTCTTTGATTCTTTCTCCTGTTTATGCATGTGAGAAGGATGTGCATTTTTGAGGATTTTGCAAAGGAATGAAACTAAGCCTTTCACCTGGAGTTGGGTAACTGTGTGGTTGCCCTTTCTCAGTGTAGCAAGACTGACTGAGAGGAAAAAAATGTTTAAACTTGCATCATCATCCCAGTCTCCTGTCTCTGCAGTGTAAGTCCTCATTACTGGACATGGTAGGTTTCCCAAATGAATGCATGTTCCTGCCTCTTCTTTAATAGATACAAGGGTTCAAGAACTCTTGCCTGGAGCCAGAGAAAGGGAGTACTCTTTTTCAATTTGACTCTGCTGTATAAACATTCTCAGGTTGACACACTGATATGCTTGTAATTATGGCAGTTTAGAAACTTTGAAAAAAAGAAGATATGAAAAAGTAATTTTTTTTCTGTAGATTAACTGCTCATATTGGAAAAAATTATGTAGGATACTCTGTTCACATGGATGAAGGGGCCACAGTCTTTTCTGACATAGTTTAAGAAAGGTAAAAAGGGAAACACTAAAGATATTTTTAGAACCATTGCTCTCTAAGTGGCATGAAGACTGAGCTATTTGAAAGAGCTTCAGTGCTAAATACCAATAATATTTTACAATTTTGACAAAATTCTGCTGAAAATATCAAATTTTTGCTCAATCTGACATGGGAAAAATCCTGACCCTACATACTTCTCTGTTTAAATAAAAGAATTTAAACAAACTTATGAGATAACTTTTTTTTTTTTTTAAATGAACTTATTGTTCCACTGAGTCTGAAACTTCAGCTTTTCAGAATTATTTCAGACAGGTTATTTCAGATTTTCACAAGAACTCCACAACCAACAGTATTATGAGTAAGAACTGTAAGACCTGTGACTAGTGTACATAATTCTGCACACCTCAAAGTTCTTGGAACATTTCTTTAACCTGTAAGACACACAACATCAGATAAGTATTGTATTGCATGTGTCAGTATGTTAGTCAAACATTTGATACAGACTTTAGTAATGTTAAATCCTGTGTCTTCTTATGCAGAAGTCCTATATTGTTCAGCAAATTCTTTACCTGACATTTCCACAGTGAATGTTTGTTTTACATCTACAAAGCTAACTAGTTTTGGACAATGCCTTTTTGTTTTTAAAATCAATGGAACCAGTCATAAGTTACCAATTTTTAAATAAATCTAGCTTCTGTGCCAAGAGAGTATATAAGAAATTTCAGCTGTGTTTAAAAGGCAAAAGTTATTGTGACTATGCATTAAGAATTGAAAGTCATTCATAACATTCATAACATATGATTAAAAGGTGAGTTTGACTGTTTTCAGCTAGGCACTGTCAAGAGCAGTATGTGTTAATCAGAGAACCTGATAGATAGTGCACTCTAGTGCACTCCTAGGTTAGGAGCGTGCCAAAGAAACTCGTACAGTGCAAGAAAAGAGAAGAAGAATGAAATTAATATTTAGAAGTCAGAAGGCATGTCTAAATTGCTTAGATACACAAAACTGCAAAATTACATGCAAAAAGAGCTAAAATAGGTATAAATGTCAGCAACTATTTATAAAGCAACTCTGCCTTCTATAGAGACTTAAAAATGTAAACTCATAATACTTTAAAATTTACTTATAAGGGATAATTATATTAGTATTTTTAATAGTAGTTAATTACTACTAATAAATATACCTCTCCCCATTAAATAAATAAAGATTACTATATTCAGAATGTATCTTTTCCTGAAGGCATTTTTTCAAACAAAGGAGGGAAAAGAAACTCTTTGTATAGGAGCTCTATTCCAGTACAATGCTGAATGCAAGCTTCTTCATTTTTGTTCTGTATTGATCTGGGTTATATTAAGGATAATTTCAGGATAAGTGGCAAACACGAAGGCAAGAACAAAGGTATTTAACTCTTAGAGGTGTGTCAGTCTCTAAACCTGAAATCACTTCTACATTGTCCATCAACTGGTAAAAGCCAATAGAATATTTGAAAGTTTAAGGGATGCAGCTTTGTGAAATTATTTAGATCAGTCTGGGAATCTGACCAAAAGACATATATTCAGGGCAGACTTTGTATCAGAAGACAGATCAATGGATTCATTGAGCAATCTTCTGGTCATCACTCTTATTCAGAAAAAAAACTTTGCATGTGCAGGAGAAAGTTCCTGAAGTTTGACTATCTCATTGAATAACATTGTATTTCTTTGGATGAAAGGTTAAAATACGAAATGTACAGGTTTGGGGAGATTTTTTAATATAAATTAATTATGAACATTCTATACAGCTTTCATTCTTATCATATACCACCTCCTGTAACTGCAGTGTAGCAATTTGTTTTCCCTACATTTGCAAGTGAAAGAACAACTCAAAAATGGGCACTATGAGGCCTGTAATATTTCTGTTCTCTTAACAGGAGACATGCTTGTGTGAAAAGTTTAAATCTAGACCTGAGTTTCCTTACAATTTAGGGAGGGTCAGGAGAGCATTGCAGTTCTGCAGACCGGATGCAGAACTTCGGCTGAGATACTTGGGAGAAGGAAGTTGTGGATAGATATGTATCTCAGATTCTAATGCCTTTGTGTTTCAGGATGCATTCTGAATTTGGGTGTTGCCTTGTGCTAGTTCCATATTTAAACTTCCTCTGTGGTAAAACAATTACTTAGTTTGAGATTTTGGTGAGTGAAATGAAAATTATTCATGAGTTTTGAAAAGACAAGGTAGTGAAAGCTATAAAGAGGAAAATATACACAGAACACATATGAAGAGGATATGAAATTTGGAAGGCTGAAACTCCGGTTTCTCCAGCCCATAAACTGTATTTCCTTCATGTGTTCAAATAATGCAGGCAAGAAATGATTGTTGTGCAGTGTGCTGTCTCCCTTTGACAGGTCACTTTCTGAAAGGGAAAACAGCATGAAGTTATGCAGAAAGAATGGCAGTTTAGTGGCTATTCCTAAACGGATGGATATGGTACAAAAAAAGGATGGGGATGTGTGATGGTATCGGGGCTGTCCAACAGCAGCAGGCGTGCCACGCACACTGTCAGGAAGTCAGAGATCTCAGCAGGTGCTTGTGCCTGCATTCATCAGCCCTCTCTGCATGACATGATGCCCACATTGTGACTGCTCCTGTCCTAACTCCTAACTGCAATCCTTAATGAGAACACTGTGAACACTCCCTCTCTGTGTAGGCACTTGCACTGGTTTTGCCTGGGGGAGAGTTAATTTTCTTCACAGTAGCTGCTATGGGGCTGTGGTTTGGATTTGTGCTGGAAACAGTGTTGATAACACTGTTTGTTTTTTATTGCTGAGCAGAGCTTACACAGAGCCAAGGTCTTTTCTGATTCTTACCCCACCAGAGAGGAGGCCAGGGGTGCACAAGGAGCTGGGAGGGGACACAGCTGGACAGCTGACCACACTGACTAAAGGGGTATTCCAGTCCACATGGCATCATGCTCACATAAACAGCTGGGGGGAGAAGGAGAAAGTGAGAGACATTTGAGGGGATGGTGTTTGTCATCTCAAGGAAGCCTTGCATGTGATGGAGCCCTGCTCTCCTGGAGATAGATGGCTAAACACCTGCCTGCCTATGGGAAGCAGTGAATGAATTCCTCGTTTGGCTTTGCCTGTGTGTGTGGCTTTTGCTTTATCTGTTAAGATGTTTCTCTTTATCTCAGCCCCTGAGTTTTCTCTCTTTTCTCATTCTCTTTCCCCAGCCACTGGAGGGATTGAGTGAACAGCAGCGTGGTGCTTAGATGCTGGCTGTGGTTAAACCACAACACTGCAGAGTGACAGAGGCAGCATTTCAGTGAGAGGCTAGCAGAGTGTTACTCTGGGCTGCCTGCAGTGTCCAAAGTCAGGTGGGATAAAGGAAAGCTTGTTGACAAGGAAATTGTTGTTTCTTCTTTCATATCTCTCTCCTTGTCCCAAGAAGTTAGTTTCTAGAATTTTTTGTTGTTTCAGTGACACAGAAATATTATCTACCTTGACCTTTTTCTTTTTTTTCATTAAACTTGTCTGTAGGAAGATTGTCATACACAAAAACTTCAATTTATATTTTTGTTATATTATTACAACAGTTACATTGAATGAATATTGGTTTATATTGAAATGCTTTTCATTAGGTAATTTTATTGATGCATTTGGTGCTACCACAAGGAACTCCCAAGAAAAGGGAATGCTTTAGCTTAATATACTATGTATGAACACTTTCCAAACCTGCATGGCAATTGCTCATCCTTCTGTCTGAAGCAATGGTCTTTTGGCAGAGGCTTAATGGCTGCAATTCCATTGGGCAAGCTAAGGCTCTGTTTTTCACTTAGAGAGTTATTGTCTTAATTCTTTGTGTCTGGATGATCACAGAGAATGCTATTAATAATAGATTGGAGATGAAAAATAGGAGGGTCTATTCATCAAAGACCATATCCAAAGGATGTAGGAACTGTGGCCAGCTGGACTGATTGTTTTATGCAATGACTGTGTCATTTGTACAGCAGATGCCTAATAGTAGCTGCTGAAGTCACTGAACTGCATTTTTCTCTGGAATATGTAAGTATCTTACCAACTTTGCAAATTGCAAAGATACATTTTCATAGATGAGGCTGAGTTTCATAGATGAGACTGCTGTTAAGCAACTAAAGATGTTATATGACTTAATTTTATCGTATGACTCAAATCCAAATGCAGAAAAACTGGAATAGAGAAAAAGTTTGTACCAGAAGGTAGCATAAGAAGAAAGACTCAAAAAGGTTTTAGAAATATTTTTATTATGAAGGGTTCTTCTATCAAGTATCTGGCTATGGTTCCTAGATTTATCTGAAGGGGAGACATTTTTCATCATTTGAAGTGCTTTAAAATAGCTATCTTTTAAATACCCACTATTTGCTCTTCTACAGTCTGTGGTGGGAGAGGATTTTTTTGTTGTTCTGCAAACAGCATCATTTTCTCCTATACACAGACTCACAGGAGGAATACATCTTAGAGGAGGAGGGTTTGGGAAAGGTGTGGGAGTCAGACAACTGTTGTGCTGGAAGCAGCAGAAACCACAGGAACAAAAGAGCATGGAGCAAAGTATTTTGGAACAGAGTTTGCAAACAGTTACTGACGTGAGCAGGAACTGATAGATGGCCCAGATTAGTGTATGAATGTAATGGGACTTCATGCTCTACAAGATCAAAATAGCAAATGCCCCATTATGGCAATTATCAACTGGTAAAAGCGCAATAGATGAAGTTGATAAAGTACTGCCATGTTCATTAGCCTCACTATGTGGCAAATGTGTTATAGGTCACCATATGCTAATGCTTTACCTGACAAACAGAAAATGTTAATGGAAATTATGGAAAGACAAATTATAAGGAGGCCAATTCATGTTCAACCATTGCAAATCCAAGTAAATGTTCAGCCTACAAATACTTGGTGAATCTGTGGTCAGCATCCAAAATTCTTTCTTCTGATTCAAGTGTTGAGGGCATTTAGGGTAGGCAGCATCTTTCTTACAACTTGGCTACTCGGAGCCAAGACAGAACCATTTTGATTTTTTAACTCAGGGAAACAGATAGCTAATTCATCTGGCCTTGAAAAATATTGGAAGGCAAATAAATGATCAAGCATTGTCAAGCATTCTTCAGGGAAAAGCCATTTATAATCAAGATTTGCAAAACGAAAGAGAGAAATAACCTGGGTTGAACTAAACTGCAGCTTTTTAACAAGAAAACAAGAAAATAACCTGGGTTGAACTAAACTGCAGCTTTTTATTATGTACATGTGGGTCCCTGCCTTCTATCATATGTCTTAAGGTTTTGCATGTAACTATTTTACCTATGTTAGATTTTTGATGTAACATTTTATTAAAGTAATTACTTTTTGTTCTGCTCAGGAAAAAGCTTTTAGCTCATCAGGAAACAGTGGATTACAATAAGTTTTTAAGAATTTCACCATTTCCCTTTGTGGCTGAGGCGGGGTTTTAATATTCACTCAAAGGTCTGGGTAGAACAGAAGGTGTAGACTTTTACCAACATGGAATACATTCCCTCCAGAATGGTACTAGTTAACAAGCTATAGGGAGGAACGACTCTTTTCCAGATCTTTCTCAAATCCTTCCAGGCAAGTCCTTCCAAAACTCTAAAGAGCTCTTCAACCCTTACATTCAGAAGATCTAAGGGTTCTAATTACAACCAGGTCTTTACCACTGACACAGATGATGATGGTGAGACAATGAGATCTCAGTGTGTTCCTTCTGTTTTTTATTAACCTACAATGAGTGTTACAGACATAACTGACTTCTACTGATTGCATATGCCACCACAGGATACTATGATACTTAGGATACCAGCAAAAAAAATTAAATAAAATGCTAATTTGTGTAACTGATCTGATCTAAATTTGGTGCTCATTTCTAGTTTAAGGCCTCAGAACAGACATATACCTGTACAAACTCTTTGGAGTTATTACATTTACCTCAAGATTAAAGCCTATGTAATGCTGGTGCTCAGGAAAAATTATATGGTAGCTGGAGAGGAATAAAAACTCAACAGGATAAAACAGCACAATAACAGGAAAAATGAGGATGTAAAAAGGAGTGGGTTGTTTTTGAGGTTAGTGGAATGGGGCTCTATGGCTAAACCCAGCTGGCCTGGAGGAAGAGAAAAATAGGGTAAATAAAAATATGTAAATAAGAAGCATTGCCAATTAAGTTTTAACATGATTTGAACAAGAAAGTAGCAATATTTAATAAAAATCTAAGTATTAACTGGCAGGGGCAAAGATATGTAAGCAGGGAGTTCTTAAATAACCAGCACATATATTTGGTATTCTCAGGAATGTATTTCTTCCAAGGAGAATTTCAAAACATAACACCATAATTTTAACAGTTCTCTCATTCTCTGGACCAGATTTTCTTCCTTTTTTTGAATTTCTGCATGCTTTAATAGCTTCAAAAATGTTGCAGAGGGACAGTTAAATTGTTCTGTAGTTAACACTTGCAGATAGAAATTAGGAGAGATTTGGGAGAAAGAAAAACAAATTTCTGAATAAAGAAAGAAAAAGTAGTAATAGAGATCAAAGTATGCTCTGGGGCAAGCAGTTCTTTATGACTGCAGCAGGTGCAGCAGGTGATGTAGCTTTGCTGTGCAATGAGGGTAGGGTAGGATGCTGTGCACCATCCCGAAGTGCCTTGGCATAGGAGTGTCACCTAAGCCACACATACTGCCTTGCCACAGTTTGTAGGAATTGAAGAAAATTATCTTGTGACAAACTTAGGGGCCAGAGAGGCTTATCAAATTCCTTTGAGCTTTTTCTAAATAATGCCACCAAAGTGACTACTCCAGCCTTTAGACCAGTGCAGCCTCTGTGGGTAGGCTGAACTACAGGACACTTTGGGACAGTGAATGTCTCCTGTCCTTTGCCTTTTGTTCAGATGGGAAATTGCTCATTAGTGAATACTAACACTGACTCAAGCTCACAAACTTCTCATAATTCATATTCTCTGTCAAATGGGGCTTGAGAGCCTTGGGCAATTCATGAGCCATTGAAGTTGCTCTGCTGCTATCGTGTCACACAGTGTGTTATGGATTAGCAGTGGCACTGTGGCAGTGGCACTGTGGTCTGCTCCTCAGCCACCAGAGTGATGTGGTGGGACAGAAGGGCTACAGAAAGATTCAGCTGCCCATCTAAACTGGCCTTAGCTGGGAGAAGGAGGCAGTGGGACCTTGTGGGTCTAGTGTAACCTCCTGCCTGTGGACCTGTGCTGATGTCCCCTCTCTTCAGAAGTCAGGGGAGTTGCTTTTTGTAATATAGTGATTTTGGTATCCTGCTCAAAGACTCTGAAATATTATGTACATTGAATAACATATGTAATAGATATTGCATATCATTAATATGATATGGCCAAATTAAATTTTAATTTCATTTATTTTGAAGTTAAAACCAATTTAAGATGTCAAATGATTAGGATACACTTTGTAGATTAGACTTTTGCATATTATCCAAACAGAAAATCCAGCAATTAGACATGGAGCCAGAGAATTGCACAACCACAGTTATGGGATCTAGAGCGGTTCACAGAAATATTTTAGAGTTTTTAAATCTGTGTTCCAACTGCTGCCCTAGAACTCTATGTTCACATTCATAGTACCATCTATGTCTAACCTAGGTGTTTGAGTCAATATGAAGCCAGTGCATTTTCACATAATTCCAGACTTTGGAGTCTGTTGGAACCAAGGGCTGCAGTACCTTTGTGCTCCCTCTTCTGTGCAGGGCTGCATAAAACTGAGGGCAATCAGGGTCACACAGTCAGCTGCTTTTGATGCATTTCCTCTTCTTTAAATTCATGGTGTTAAGAATATAATCCACATGGTGGCCAGGTGGCATGAACTTTAAATCTTCCAGATGTTACTTTTAACTGTTTCTAAGAAAAATATCTCATCACTGCTTCCCATAAAAAGTCATAAGCCTCTCCCCAGTTTAGTTGAAATGGGAGAGGAAGTTAGCTATGAATTTTAGAGTTTACTTTTTGGGGTAAGTAGAGTGTGATAAAAGCATTTAGAATGTAATTGGTGAAGTGAACCCAAACAGAACAACATTCTTTGTGAAACAAAACATAACATTGCCCTATCTTATTACTCAGGTCAGACTGCAAAATGTTTTTACTGTGACTGTAACAGATTCTGCCATTAGCAGATGCATATGCAGAGTACATGCATGCTGACCTAGGAGATAATTAACAGGAACAGAAAATAGTGTGATCAAAAGCCTGTGGTGCCTCCCTGCTACATTGTATCATCACTTCTGGGTGTCTTAGAATGCAGTATTATCAACCAGGATTGGGTTTAATCCCAAGCCTCAGGCTCTGCCAGCTTCTGCATTGCTCTATAAATCATCCTTTCTTAGCAGAGTTTGGTAGGGTATGAAAGAGGTGTTCATATCTAAGCTTCAAAGTCAGCACTTGCTGATGCAATTAAGTAATCTACAGCTCTCAAAGCTGAAGTTAGTTGTTTATTTTTAGGTGAAACTACTTTTCATTTAAAAGTGCTGACTTATCAAAACTGGAGTGTTTTGTGGGAAGATGTTTTAGCAAAAATTGAATAGAATGGTCTGCTGAGGAGGCATGAGGAGAATCTGCCAGCTTCATGGAGCAAGGGGCAGTGGCAAGTTGAGAATCCACAGCTCTGGAGCCAGGCATGCAGCTCTTTGCAAACTTGGCTTTTCTGTTCTCAGCTTTTATAAACTTCACCTCAGGACTGCCAGCAGTGGGGAAATCCTTAGAGTTCAGCCCTGAACTGCCCAGTCACCCCAAACATTGGTGTAGCAAGGCTTGGGGAACATGAGGGAGCTTTGTGGAAAGGTAAAAACACAAAGAGATTTGTACTTTTGAAAATCATGATTTTGAAATTTCTTTGCTGTGACAATTTGAGTTTTTAGGCTGGAAGAGAAGAGGCTTTTCACATTCTCTCAGCAGAAAATTCTAGTGACTAGACAATAATATCTGCAAATGTATGTATACAGCATTAGCTTCCCTTTTCCTTAGCTGTCTGCATAGGGTTTCTTAAACCCTACCTATTTCAGACACGAAAAGAGAAGTTATGAGAAACACAGCAGCAGTCACCAAGGGAAAATGCTGTCAAGCAGTATGGTATGGACAAACCAAATAGAAATCCCACACTGTAGTTATACCATTTTTGAAAGGAATTTAAGAATTGCATGCATTAGTAGATGCTATTCACAGGAGTTTTGGGGTACATACACACCCTTGTCCCTCTCTCTACATCTCTGGGTTGCTGCATTTAAGACTTGCAGTTTCCCCTTGTTGTATTTGCCTTTGGACAAAGAACAAGCAGAGCATCTTCTCTGTTCCTCTGAACAGTGCCTCTAAAGATCTAGAGTCAGAAGCTGTGAAATAACTACTCTCAGTTCCCTGAACAAGCTTGCTATTGCACTGTCTCCTTTGTTCTTACGCAAGGACAGTACTCATCTCTGTAATTTGCTTGGCAGCCAAACCACAACCTCCTACTATTCAAGGCATTTTGAAACTATAAAGCATTGTTTTAAATATTGTTTTATACTGAAGAGTTATATAAAATAAGAGAGATACTTACAAAGCTAACTTAAATAGTTCTCTACACAATTAAACTACTATAATTACAATGCTAAGGTAATATTTGTATGACTTACCCAGAATGAGCTTTTATTTTTTCCCCTGAAGCTCTAATTCTCTTTTAAAGTGACACAATGATGTCATTCTTGGCTAGGCTACTGTACTATGTTTACTAGGACTTGAAATTTTTAGTATTTAGGTACTTTGATCAGTAAAGAGTGAAGATTTGATTGATACAGGATGGATCTGTGCTGCCTTTCAGACTTGGCTTCCTGTCTCTTATAAGCACTTTCTATGGTGTTCAGTGCAGTTTACTGTTTTGGTGTCTGTGTTCAAGATGCTTCAGGACCTGCCCCAGTTTATCTAAAACATCTTGTAAAGTGCCAGGAGGAAGAGTGTGAGGAGCAAGCTTAGAAGAGGAGCAACAATTATCAAAAGGGAGCTCCTCACTTTCTTGAGGCTGCTGGCCACCAATTTATTCTAATCTTGTGCTGCTTTCCCAATAATTACACTGGAAATCTTGCTGTGATTATCAGACATTCCTTGAACTATGCTGGGCAACAACATAAGAATTTTAATTCTTGATTGGCCAAAATATACCTGTTTCTACAGTGGGAAATTGGAAAGGAATGTGAGAAAAGTGCACATGTAGAATTGCAGTTCCTAATACATGTTCCTGTCTTCTGGTAATCTGAAGTTCATGAATGTCTAAAGACAGAGTTGGTGTGATATTAGTTTTTAAAATGAGAAATATTTTTATCTTTTTACAAACATAGGAGCCTGTTTGGAGAAGTAGAGGAGTATATAGGGGTTCCTCACTTTTGATCTAGATTTTCCTTCTTTCATTGGATGCAAAATTTCCAAAGTCTGAGTCAGGCCATGAAGTTCTTCTCTCAACCAGGAGTTTGGAAAGTACTTATTCAGAAAATTTCTTATGATTCTTAATGGCTAATTATATGTGGAATTTAATACTGGCATACCAGGAACTAGAATGAATGCCTTTAATGTTCAAAATGTTATAATTTTCCCTTCTATCTTTCTAGTATTTAAATAGTTTATTTTCATATTGCCTACAATACTCTTGCATTTGTGTAAGTGTTGCTACTACTGGTCTTTTATGGCTGAAATAATGAAAGCTGTATTCAAATTTCAGTTTAATTTTGGGATAATTAAACCATATTTCTGCATTTTTCTCAATAGTGAAGGATATTTGACTCCCAAATTATAAAACAGTTGGACATATTTTACTATTTTAGTGCCACATATATTCCCTTGTCTATCCTTGAATGCAAATAAGTTTTTTAAAGAAAGCCAATGCTGTGAATATCATGTAATGTCATGTGAACTTTGCACTGCAGATAAATGGAGTGTGGTGACATTTCCACAGCTGTGGGAGAATAATCTGGAAAGGTTAGGCAGGATTACCTTTTTTTTGTTGTTGTTTAAATACATAAAACTGATCAGTCAGTGGAGGTCATCCATTTTGGGCTTGGGCTCACTGGACCACATCCAAAACCTACCTCTACCCACTTGTATCCACCTGTGGGGACAGAAAACTCTGGTTTCTGAGTACAGAGGCCAAGCAATGTTAGCTTCAAAGTAGAATTTAAAACAGATGGTGCTCCATGCTGACACTGACCTTCAGCACCCTCTCATGGCTTTTCTCGTCACCCTGTGCACTGGTTGGGATATGACCCCATGTACAGACCAGCTGCATTTCTTTGGTTTGTTCTGTTCTGTGCCCTCTGCCTGCCGCATGTTGCCTCTGGTTTTATACAGAAATTATTGTCTCTCTGGCTGAGGGCAGCATAGAGGAATTGGAAGGGTGCCTGCCAACGTCATCGGCAAAATCTGGGCATGAATGGAAATCAGAGTCAATTAATAAATAATACTATTAATATTTCGCTAAATACACTGTTTGCTCTCTGCTCTTTTACTGTTTCTAGTATAAAGCCTTTCATTTATCTCATCGCACGTCCAAAGCCCAGCAGCACCACTCCAGAGAAGCAACCCCTGTGCTGATCCGGGGACTGCACAGACCCCACTCCCGGTCCCAACCCGCCAGCCGGAGGCTGCCCGTGTTTCAGCACACGGACACCCGAGCTGGACCACAGAGCAGAACAGAGATCATCACAAACATGAACCTGAGGAGCTCATGCAGCTCCGTGCCGGGCCGACAGCCGCTGTCGGGCGGCGCTGCGGGGTTGCGCGGGTGCGGGGGGACACCTCGTGGGCAGCGTGGGAAGCTCGCCCGCTCCGGCCGCTGGCAGCCCGCGCCTGCCTCCCGCCGCCGGGCACCCGCCGGGGACCCCCGGACGTGCCCGGCCTCGCTGGACGGAGAGGAGAGACCTCCCTGCTCCCAGCTGAGCCGGGGGAGCTGCGGGAGCCCAGGGCTTATGGAAAATCGCATTTCTGCAATGGGTGTGCATTGACAGAGACTTAGTCTCTGACATACATCCGGGAGCCACGGCCATCAGTCTCAACAAAGTTCAGGCACGAAACTGAGTTAGGGGACGTATAGTCTGGGTATCAGGAAAAGGTTTTTCACCCGGAGGGTGTTTGGGCACTGGAACAGGCTTCCCAGGGAAGTGGTCACAGCACTAAGCTTGACAGATCTCAAGAAGCATTTGGAAAATGCTCTGAGGCACAGGGTGTGAGACGTGTCCTGCGCAGGGCCAGGAGTTGGACGCAATGATCCTGATGAGTCCCTTCCAATTCAGCTTATTTTATGATTCTATTAAAGTTGTTTCATGTGGAGTGTGTTTTGTGTCACCAGGGAAGTGGACAGTGTGTAACTTGCATCAGGACACAGGGATAAAAACCTGCATTGGAAATGTAACCCAAGGCAGGGAGCACAACAAAACCTCTCAGCTTCTCTGGATGCTGTTGGCATTCAGTGATTTGAATGCTACACCTTAAGTACCATGTTCAGTTTTGGGTCCCTCTCAACAAGACAAGAGCTTGAAGTTCTAGAGCGTGTCCAGAGTAGAACAATGGAGCTGGTGAATTGGCTGGAGCACAAGTCTGATGAGGAGCAGCTGAGGGAGCTGGGGTGGTTTAGCCTGGAGAAAAGGAGCCACAGGTGGGATCTTATTGACCTCTACAACCACCTGAAAGTAGGTTGTATCAAGGTGAAGATCAGTCTCTTCTCCTAAATTACAGGTGGTATGACAAATGGAAATGGCCTCAAGTTCCACCAGGGTAGGTTTAGATTGGATATTAGGAAAAATTTCTTCACTGCATAGTCAGACATTGAAAAAGTTGCCCAGGCAAGTGATGGAATTACCATCCCTGGAAGTGTTCAATAAACATATAAATGTGGCACCTGGGGACATGGTTTAGTCGTGAACATGGCAGTGCTGGGTTAAGGATTGGACTCAAAGACCTTAAGGGTCTTTTCCAACATTAATAATTCTGTGATTCTATGAATATGACTGTGAACCAAGAATGGAGCCTGCAGTGTGGTCGCACAGGCCTTACCCAGGCTGGCCTTACAGGCCTTCGAGCTGAATAGGGTTAAGATGAAAGGGGATCAGGCTGACAAGGGACCAGGTTGAATGGGCTGCAGGAGTAACCGGGGGCTCCTTAATGTGCTGCAGGAGTAACCGGGGGCAGGAGGCAGCTGGGACACACTGGAAGCAGTGCAGTGTGGTGGCCTGGCTAAGGAGGAGGGATAAGCAGCAGGTCCGTGGGACTGTCTGCCCACAGAGGTTGCTCAGAGCTGATGGCGCCACCAGCTGTCTGCGTTTGTCCGGCTGTCCTCACACTGACAGACATCGGGCTCTTTGCAGCATCAGGAACAGGAGCAAAAAAGCAATCATTTATCAGGATGGACTGTCATGTGCCTGCTGGGGATGTCCTTGGCAGAGAGAGCCTTGCAAGTACTGTTTCTACTCGTGTCTGACACACTGAATCTGTGCTGCACGGATGTCGCACAGGGACCGGCACCGTATGCGCACGCTATGGGCAATCACTGATTTCTGCTCACAGACATCTTGTACAGTTCTGTCTACCCAGACACATGGAACCCCAAACACAGTAAATCCTCAAAGGTAAATGTGTCCAAGGGGAAAAGGAGAATCTGGGAAAACACACTGTCAAAAATTACAGTAATTTTAACCAGGGATATGGAAGGATGGAAGAAAGAGCAAAATGGAGGAACAGCAATGAAAAAGCATACTGGGCTTTTCTGGGAAATGGTAGTAGAAAGCCCTGCTCTGCACTTTAAAAGGTGATTACTAAAACTGCACTTAGCTTTCTGTGTGCTTTCTCCACATTCTTCATATGCCCTTTTGTGTTAAGGAGTATCTACATTGTGTTTCTTCAAAGTCTACCACAATAAGGCTGATTTTTCTCAGTTTTATATCTATTTCTAAAAATAGATAAGTATGGTCACATGCCACATTTTGACACTCAAAGCTGAGATTAGTCACATGAAGGGCATGCTGACTGAACTTGGTAAAGTCTTCTTTGTATAGATCTGACAAAGACTAACATGGAAAATGTAGACCCTCATGTTTAATCTCAATTTAATTCTGTAGATGGGGTAAACAGATGTGCACCTTACTGTTCCAATCACTGAAATTAAACATTTGTTTTGATATATCAGCTCACTATAGTAGAAATAAATATTTTGCTATATTATTTCATTTGCTGTCCAAAGGTATTTTGTTTAAACTTCCACACCACAATCCTGTTTAAAGCTCTTCACTGCAAATCCCAAGACTGGGGTGACACTCACTGTTCTGTGCACACTTTTTATATCAGTGAGCACTACCACCTAAGTCTTTCCTTGCACGCTGTGCCACTGCCTCTATTAACATGATATAAACACCTGACCATCTAATTTTCATATTCTTATACAATATTGAATGCAATGAGATCCTGAGGCTACGGGAACTACCACAGTAGTGCAGAAGTAATTACAGGAACACCAGTAATGCAATTAGTGGCCACGAATTTTGCTGACGTGATGTACCCTTAGCAGCATGTCCAGCTCCTGTGGCATTGTGCAGCTGAGAGTCATGGATAGAAATTTTAAGACAATTTTCTGATGGAGATTGCTGCTGCCTAAAAGATCACCTTGAAACCTTGATCCTTGCAGCTTAAAATAACTTGAACTTTTCTTCAGAATTCTATACAGATTTCAGCTAGGGTGCCGTCATTAATCTGTCTGGAAAAATATGTACACGGATACTAATGAAAAAAAATTCTGCTCAGTCTACTTCCATCTAGGATTTAGTTTCAGTATATATCTTAGGGAAGACAAAAACATTTGCCTCTGATACTGGTATGGATACAGGAACATGGATAGCTTTGTTTTATGATGTTTTATGAGCATTTCTTCTACTTCCTGTTACAGGCTTTATATATATATATGTATATACACATATATATACATATATACATATATTTGGTATATATATATATACCAAATATATATATTTTTACCCTTTTGCTACTGTTAGAACTCTTCATATGACATTGAAATGTAACATTTTCTTGGTCTGTCTTTGATCTTCAAACATTAATTTTTGAGTTGCATTTTTAAAATTAGAATTTTTTTCAATTTATTTTCCAGGTGGAAAGACTATCCCACTAACAAGTTCTTGTTTATTGTCCTCTACATTTATTATTTAGTAGACTCTCCAAAATCATGTGTTCTTTTCTCCATTATCAGTTTAAATTCCAGGACTTCTTTTACTTTCTTCTTCCAGCGACTGTGTTTTAAACCATTTTCTTTCAATCTGTACAATTTGGTTGTACTGCAGGTTGTGTACATTTCTCAGAGAGAGATATTGTATATTTCACAAGGAGACAAAATAAGGGTAATCAGTAGGTGATTTTTTTGCCAAGACAAAGAGGGCAACTGTAGGAGTTAGAAAAACAAATGTGAAATCAGGCCAAACTGCAAAGAACTGCAGTTCTTTCAGCTGCAGAGAATGGTAGGTCCTCTGCTAGTCTGCTATTGCTTGATTTACTAACATACAGACCATAGATAACAATATACACATATTTAACATGTCTAATCACATTTGCAACAGAAAACAGACTTATTTTGCACAGTCATGGCCTAAATGTTTATGTCATATCCCAATAAGTTTGGGCATGTCTTTCTTTGTGTCTCGCACATTTATGCTGAAAGAAATGCATGAAATGAGACCGTTCTGTTTCAGGTTTTGTATAACAGATTCTTTGTGTTATGTAATATATTTAACCTATAAAGCAAAGATAGACAGAATTCAAATATCTGTAGGGCACAGCTGTATGCAGTTTGAGTCTGTGCTTTCACAGAAAAAACAGTGTCTCACACTGAACTGCTGGTAGGGAAATTACTACACTGGTTTAGCTCACCTACAATCTGAGCTCCATTCCATCCACCCTGTAGCCTTTGGTATCTCTTACCACCAAAATAGCACAGGAGTCTAAAGCATGAAGTGTTACCAGTGCCACAGCAGACAAAGCTGTCACGTAGTTCCAGAAGCGTTGCCTGGGGCTATGTGCTTTGCCCATGTAGGAGGTGCTGTAGCCAGTGCACTGGTGGGCACAGTGTAGCTCAGGATTTGGTGTGTTGTGGCCTCCCAGCTGGTTTAAAGCCTGATACATTAGTTTGCACTGTTTGAGTTCAATGATAGTAGCTTAAGCTGCTGTACCGGAGTCCGAAGTGCAATGGCTGAGAGCCACCGCACACAACAGCTGCTGCTGTTGCCTCACCTGTGGGCAAGAATGTTCCAGAAAGTTATAACACAGATCTATGAGAATGAAACTCCCCATGTGCTGCAAATATGCCTTTTGGCATATTTGAACCTGCATGGTAATTTTTCAGGAGATGTTTGCCATGGCTGCTGGTCCCAGAGTACTGACTGAATGGGTAGGGATAGCTGGAAAGGACCACTGAACAAGCTCTTGTCCATTGGTGGTGTTGACAACATGTCACCAGACCTGTGTGAGACTGTTTTGTAACAAACGGCTGCATTTTAATACATTTGTTTTATTTCTGTGTCTGAAAAAATTTATTTTTGAAAGCAAAGCCTGCAGCCTATTCCCTCTTAATACAAATGAATCACTTTGGTATTCCTTTTTAGATTAATCCAGCAGTTGTGATAATGACATTTTTGAAAGTGGCTGCTGCCTAATGCTGTGTAATTTTTTTTTAGTAACGATTGATCCATAAAATAGAATTCATACCATTCTTAATACACATTCTAACTAGAAGGAGTGATGGTGTGTGTGCAAAGCAGACATATCAAGAAGTGTCTGAGTCCTTGTTTCAAGGGGCATATTAAGGCCGTGGATGCAGCAAAAGTAGGTATTCTCCTTTGGCTGGACTGGAATTTCAGTTGTTATCAGTTACAGAGAATTGAGTCTATGATCCAAACAAGAGCCAGACTCCAAAGGAAGCTATTGGAAATTAAAAGTAGAATGATATTATATATGAATACTTTACTTCTGTTCTAGACAGTGAATTAAAAGAAGTCAAGAGAAACAGAGACAGTGTGGGAAATTCCCTGCCTATGCTTGGGGCGTTCTCTGTAATAAAGTAAAATGCAGTTCTGGATAGTTTTTCACTTGTAGGATCTTAGGCCAGTGTAACACAGTTTGAAAAAAAACTCAGTTGTGGCACAGTTTATAAATTAAAAGAAGCATATATGTAACTTTTTATTTATAAATTGTCTTTATAAAATGAAGACCCACTTGGTCAAACACACTTGGCTCAAGTTCTTATATACAGGATATGCTTGCAGATAGCTATTATTAAAGAAAATATAAGGAAGTTAGGATGAGTCAGAAGAGGAAAAAGCTCCTCTTTATTCTTGAGTATTGTACTTAAATGTATTAAGTACTTCAGTAAACAGTGTCTTTGTTTTTTGCTGGGGGTGGAGAACTAGAACATTCCTTTCAGCACTGTGAAATATTCATGTCATCTGCTGCAACAAGGGTATCTATGCAGGCATTTTACTAGCAGCACCACTTGGCCACTGGGGCAACGATTTAGACTGATTCCTGCCTATTACAGTAACATTATTCCAGCTGTGTCTTTTCAAGAAGTTCAAGAATATATTTTTGGTCCTGGATGGAAACTACATTCTCCTGTAATCCAAGGATCCAGTGAATACAGACATTGGCATAATTTTTAATTTTTGCATCTGCTGGTTTAATAGCTTTTAAAAGTCATACATTAGGTCTAATTTGGTATGTACAGGTCTTAACAACAGTTGTGCTTTAAAAGCAACCTGTTCTACTCAGTACAATAAAGTGTGCTGTCAAGAGCTGGTAGGTCCGCTGAGCTACAAAGACTTTCCTGGGCTGTGACATTCTCTTCCATTAGCCTGTGAACTGCTTTCAGAAGGCTGCCAGTTAAAAGGGGTCAGTTCTGCTGTGGCCTACTGAGCACGCATAGGACCCAGTCCTTTGTTTGTAGGCAGATATTAATATCTGAAAGACCAACAGCAGAAGAACAAAGGTGGGGTTTGGACAGTTTTCCTAAATTTTTTTTGCTCTTAGAGTTATAATGAAAGAAAATGAATATAACCATAAAGAGTGTTACATCTCTAACATTACTGCTATTTCTCCTCTACATGCTCCTGAGGGGCCTTCCTTAATAAGGGACCCCAGTCCTGGAGAGCCCAGCTCCAGATTTGGTTCTGCTTTCCTGGGACACTTGCTGAGCAGCAGAATCTCTACAGGTGAAAACAGTGCCTTCAACTGTAATTGTTGACTTTGTACCAAATGCAAAGCCAGCCTGGATGGAGAAACTGGTGGTCTAAAGTCAACAAAGTGGAGTTTTGTAGAAGTAAGTGTAGAAGATTATAATAAGACAAAATCAAGTACAAAATCTCCGATGCCTGGCAAGGTAGCAGAGCTGCAGAACAGTGTCTGGTGCTTATGGGTCACAAACTGAAAAAAAGCCAGTCAGTGAAATACTGTGATATAGAAAATCAATCTCCCTCTGGGATATATTAGCAAAAGTGTCACTGAACTGAGCAGAATTTGCTCTTTGCAATGCTGGTGTGACATTATTTGGAGAGGTCAAAGCACCAGACATTAAAAGGAAGGCATGCCCAAAAAGAGCAAAGAGAATAGTCAGAGGCATTTTTAAAGTGCGATTTGTGAGAAATGAAAGAAGAAAGGATTTGTTAACTTTTGGAAGAGAAATAACTCTGACTGGGGAGAAGTAATGCTGATAACCTTTCAACTCAGTAAAGTTTAAAAGATTATTATAAGGAAAGAGAAGAGTGATCAATTGTTCTCATTGCTCATCACTATAAACCAAGGAAAATGGCAGCTGAAGTTTCAGCAAACGCTACTTTGGTTAAGTATCAGGAAAAAATCAAGCCACCAGGTTTTTCAGTCTACTGGGTCAGTTCCCATAATAAACACAACCTACAAAGAACTGCTTGCATGTCATCCCACTTCTCTCTGAGATGCAGCAATACTCCCCTGTATCCCTTTCCATAGGATCCAGACATGGACTTGTGGCATCTGAAACAAACCTGTGAAAATTGGAACTGCTGGTGAATGTAACCATTGTTTTCCCAGTTTGTTTGTGTCTTGATTTCTTTTTGAAAGTCTGCGTCTCTTTTCCTACCTCCTGGACTGTGTCTGAAGTAAATAGAGATGACTTGAAGGACTTAATGCTGGCAGCCTGGAAGGCAAATAATTCTGTGCCTGGGACTGTAACCAGGCAGCTTAGTCAATATCAGCTTCAGTAAATCAGTAACACTCACTGCTCTCAGCAAAAATCACTTCTTTCTCTAAAAGAGCACATTCTTGGAAATCTACCCTGAAACCCCCCTTCAAAACATTCCAGAGAATTAATTTGCATCTCTCTGGCCTTGAACTCCCTTTCCCCCACTCCAATAAGTTACAAAATTTGGGCTGCTAAAAAGACCACTGTAGCAGTTGCAGCAAAAGTCATTACTAGAAATCTGTGCTTAGCTCTTTTTGAATTAATAAACTAGGTGGTGGGTTTTTTTGAGCTGGGGACAGAAGAATATGCAGTACTGTTTTGATGGGGTATAATATATATGAGAATAATCTGTATATAGTGATAAACAGGCTCTCAAATCGGTTATTATTCCTGTTTCTTTGGCAGGCGTAAAGGTGGGGTGCTGTGCAAACAAGGATGATGTTCAGGTGTATATTTTAAATGGTGTGATGGAAATGGCAGGAAAGTCTTGGTTCTGCCCAGGATCTGTGCAGGTGGAAGATGACTTGTTTTACAAGTCATTGTCCACACAGAACTGTCACCTTGGGATCCCAGCGCAAGTAAACTCTCTAATCTTTGACTGACTCTTTAAAAGATATCACTAGAAACTGAAACACACTATTTCATGCAAGAAAGGTTTCCTACATTTTGGATTTAGAGAGTCTTGACTGCTGAAATGTTGCTTTCATACAGCCTTCTCTGCTAAAAATTGGTTTTCCCCAAATGATCCCGAACTTTCTGAAATAACCTGACAAATCCTTATTCCTGCAGAACTTTTTTCCCTTATTTTTGGTGTTATCATTGGTAAACATACCTCTAGGCTGGTATTAAGTGGCAAACTTTTGACATACTTCTAATAACTTTAACACCTGCATTTTTTTTTTTCACAGCAGAGAAAATACCACTGAAAAATATTTATAGTGATCATCATTTCAGATGCTTTTACAATAAGTCCAGAGGACTTACAAAAAAGTGTTGATCTTTTCTGTGGGCCTCCATAACTGCCGTGAGTCTAACTGCAGTAAGTCACAGCTCCCAAGGGGACTTTGATCATATAGAGTCAAATGCAGAGAGAGCAAAGATAAGCCTAGGAGCTAAAAACCACTGAATCCAGCCTTAAAATTAACAATTACAAAAGCTGTATCTATTTAGAGCTTTGATTTAACTAAGTCTCTCAGAGCACAGATCAATCGTAGGCAGGGCATCAAAGCCTATCACCATGGTGTCTAAGTGAGGATGGTTATCCCAGCCTTATTCTTCCCTGCATTAACCTAGACACACAGTGGGATCAAACTCTCTTGTTAAACACTCAGCCATTCCTCCCTTTGTATCTACAAATGACAGGCAAGGGACAGAAACAGATATGTCTTGCAGTCCACAACAGCATATCAATATCCCAATCTGCATAGCACACAACAGGGGTCACCTTGCAGATGGATTAGTGTGCCAGCTCCCTGTTGCAGCTAGGTAATACAATGAGTTACACAGAAGTTAATTAGCAAAGCAAAGAAAGCAGAGAACCTGAAAGACTCTGATGTTCTGTTTAAATACTATAATCCTCTGATGTCCTGCAGATTTACAGCAAGACTCATGGGTTCCTCTTGTTTATGGGATGGGGATGGGTTACTGCTTGGTGAATTTGACTCTTAGATACATAGCTGAATAATCTATAAAGCATATTTATAAGACAGGGTAATGCTTCATGAATCAGTCCCAGAGCTACATGTCATTCAGTGTCCTTTTGATTTATTCTGTTAAGATAGCATTTAATAGGATTGTCAGATTGTTCCTGAGCTTGGCTAGCCAAGGCCAGATTTCCAAAAGGAAAGACTTGAAACAGTTTGGGAGTTCAGGCCTATTTAAAATATTCTAATTTCTTTGTTTTACTTGCCTGGGTATTGCAATCCTGTAGTTACTTTTATTCTTAGTAATAAAGTGTGAACTTTAACCTAGATGCCATATACAATCCAGCCTGGTATGACACAGAGAGTGAAATGTTTATTCTTAAAGGTCTTGTGTCCTTTTGTAGCATCCAGCCTGAATGCTGCAACTCTATAGAGCTGAGGAACAAGCTCTAGTCTTCTGCTACAAAGACTGCTTTTCAGCTGGGTGAGATGATGGTTGTACTTGTGGGCATCAGCTTTCCTTAATGGGGATCAGGTCTTTGTCATAGGATTGCAGGCATAGCAATAGGCATAGGATGAGAAAACAGATCTACACAACCTGGTGGACATCAGATGAATGCAGTGATAAGAAAGTAAAACCAAATGGTTTATGGACGTGGAATAGGAGCAGAGCTTAATTTCCGCCTTGTGTGGGCCATGACTCAAACGAACTGAGTCATAGCAATAACTAATACAGCTACACTCAATCTCATTTCCTTTGGATTAGCACTCCCATCACAAAAATGTGGCTACTGCTGTAGATGCTTTTATTGATAACCAGCAGTGTTCTCCACAGAAATTAAGCTCTTGGTTGATTTTTTGCAGCTGTGTCTCACTCTGGCCATCAGAAAATCCCAGGGTAGCAGAGGGACAGAGAGGGCTTAATAAAGACCAAATTTGTTCCCGTCAGATCAGTGTTGAGTGTGGGTGACAAGGTGGCAGAAGAAAAGTCACTATCAGTCATGCTCTAGCTCTTTTTTGGTAAAGCAGAAGTTAGTTCCTTACAGCAGAATGTGCGGCTTTCAAAAGTTTCAAAGGAAACTTTTGGAAAAAAAGTTTTATAAGGAAACTATATAAGGAAAAAAATCAGAAATGAGTCTGTCAAGAAAGGAGATAAATACCAGGGCACAGACAGTATGGCATAAAGGGGAGTGGGCAATATCATTCAGCTAGAAAAACAACATTTCCTTGTGATTTCAGGATCTGGGCTGCATGGCCTTTGATGTTTCATTCCTTTGGGCTTTCACCCCTTAGCTGCAAACTCCTCTTTTGATGGATACATTGTAGATGCAGTAGTGAAATTTTTTTCTGAAACATAAATGTTGATACCATGCATTGTTGTAAGAACTAAATGTTTACTTAAAATGAAAACTTCATGGAACTTCAGTCTATGACTGTTTGGATTTTCTGCCTAGAATTGGATTGCTAATGCAGAGATCACTGTCGGTTTGTGACAGAGGAATGACATAATCTGCAATATTTTTCTCTTCCACAAATGTTTTTGTGGCAAGTTGGAAATTGTACAAGCAGCCACTGGATGGCAATGTTTCACACACAATTTCAGTCTCAATGATTTAATAAAACTTGGAGTGCAGGTGCTCATCTGATTAAAACTTTCATCCAAATCCTAGTCTAACACTTATTTCAATTCCATGTTTGTGTCGCTGACAGAAATTGAACTGACAGTTGTATTATGGAGAGGCTACTGGCTCTGCATTGCTAAGGTTGAAACTTGTTTTCCATTATAAACTCAATCTTGGCTTCAACTCTGAAATTCTCAGTAAAGACTATTCCTTTTTCACATATTGGGACCACAATGAGCAGCAAAGAGAGATGTTTTGTTCCCATTTGAGATAAGTTAAGCAGGGTGTTTATTTGGTTCAGGTCTGTGGACACTCTGGTGTTAAAATGCATAAAACTTTTTGCAGTGTCTCTTCTCTGAAACTTTCTATTAAATTCAAGACCCCCAGAACAACACAGGCTGGATCTGTAAGGCTTATTGAGTAAAATGGGAAGTGAAGATCCTGCAGCTGACTTCACCCTTCCTTCCTTCTATTTGCTTGCAGTGAAATTCACCTAACATTTCTGAACATTTTCAGAAAATGAAAATCTAGTGACAAGTAACACAGTGACAGGTGCAGGTGTTCTGAGGAAGCAATTTTTTACACTCATCTGTCAGTATTCATGCTGAGAGCACACACACCTGGATTCAGCTAGGAAATAAACACAGCACAAATCGCGTGACTTGGCTGGCATATTAGAGCTGACCAACAGAGATCAAAACAAAAATGCTGAATGCTTAGATAATTAAGGTGGCATATCCATACACTGGGGTTTCTTACTCCTTAAAAAAAGTAACATTGGAAGACAATATGAGATAAGAAAGTTGAAAATCCTGATCATTAGAAGTATTCATTGTGAAAAATCAAAACACTAAAATCCCTGATGATATTATTTACTTTGCTTCATTCACCATGTTGCAAAAGCCTCCTTTCTCTTCATACACCTGCTCTTGTTATCTATTGCTGCCCAGCACATATCTGACAGGTATGCCATATGCTAGGCCAGCAAACAGAAAATCTCCGTGCAAAAGAAATTATCCACAAATCTTTGTTTCTTGTTTTGGTGCAGGTTTGGGTAATAATTGTGGGAAATATGTTTACAGTACATTCCTCCCTGCCTGAGTCAATTTAGTGTGGTGTTTACTGCATCTGAGGAACTTGGCTCCTTTGGAAGATGATTGTCTCTTGAGATATTTCTTGATGCTACAATCATCCAGGAATGGATACACTTTCTACTCTGCCACTGGTTTTGAGCAACAAGCTTTTTATACTTGCCCTCAGAGAATTCAGAATAGCTCTATATGGGAAAAATCCAATCTCATTCCTATATTGGCACAACCTTTGATTCCTTTGCTTTACTTCTACAGATCATAGAGAATGCTCCTAGCGCTTTTGTGTAACAGATAAAAAGGTACACAGAGGGGAAGACTGAAAGCCTGGTGCTGTTGTGGAAGAAAGCTAAGATTAGAACTACACCTGAAGATCATTTCCACTTTCAAGCATTCTCAGTTTAGTCTTACAATGTGTACCCTAACACTGTAATATCTCTCTTAGACAGTTAAAGTGCTCTTATATTTACTTCTCTGATACTGACATGCACTCTCACACTGTACACAAGCTTCTGTCCTGGAAGTACACGATTTCTTTTCCTTTGCTGCTGTGTACAGCTAAATTTAGAAGGTGAATCTGTACTTGATCAAACTTTTTCAAACTTGGCACTTCCACATTTTTTGATCATAAACAGTGATATGCCAGAAAAATATGTTATAACACAAATCTGAGCTGTGGCCAGACAGTAGGGCAGCAAATAAAAAATAAATTAGACTTACATTACCTAGACCATTCAGAGAAAATGATGTAACCTAGTCTTAGTAGTAGCATAGTGATACCATTTGCGTCACTGAAATTCATTAATAAGGTCACCATTTCTCTAAGGAACTATTGCTTCAGGTGTTAGTAATATGAGTGTGAATATTTGTTTTGACAGAACTTTCATCAGTTTGGATATATTTAAGTAAGTTATTTAAAAAGGGAAATACATTAAAATTACAAAACAGTAATGAAAGCAGATCATTAAAAACCTTAACATTTTACCAAAATATGTTTTAAAGGTAATATTTAAAGGGTTTTAAATATTATAAGGAGTTTTTTGTTAACAAGTTAGCAAGTTTTGTTAACTGACAGCCTCAGAGCTCAGGTTCTTGGCTGATGCAGTAGGTCAGTCATACAGAAAGGGTAAGTCTCAATAGCACTCAACAGCCATTTACGTACCCTCCTCAAAATACCCAGAGCCTGACATTTTTAAGTTAATGATTTTATTGAAATGAGTGAGTTCAGGTCTAATGTACAGCTGTAGCCATGCATCCAAATCTGGATATCAGGGAATATACATTGCATCCCTTATATCAGAGAATTCACATTGCACATTTTGTGTATGTGGAACAGGTAAATAGTGACCAGCTACAAACATTTTATTGTAAATACCCTGCCCAAAATCAGATAGGAGCCCTTTGTCAGGGACACAGGAATACTCTGTGCTACTGAAATAACAAGAGATTCAAATAATTTTTGTCATTCAAATGACTTTTGTCATTTGAAGGACTGTGGTCCTTCAGAATTGTCCAGCTCCCTGGCCTGCCTTGCACCTTCATCCCATGTGTGATGGCACCTACCACAAGGCACTTTATGCCACCCTCCACCCAGTGTCAGATGCATGCAGGCAGAATACAGTGTTCCTGTGGCTTTTCCTCTCTTTGACCAGATAGGGAGGCTGTGGGCAATAAGGGCATTTCAGAAATATGTCCTTTCCTTGCCTGTTGATGGTTGTGGGAGGAATAAGAACATCTCAAAAACAGATAGAGAAGACAAAAATCCCTGTAAATAGAAGAGCAAAAGAAGTGGAATATGAAACCTTGCAACCACTGAGGTCAGAGGCAAGTTTCTCAGGAAATCTATGAGACCAGTCCTTCTGCAACAAGATTGGGAGGCAGAGAGAGATGGAAGCTTGAAAATTTTCAAAAAGAAGCTGGCTTTTTATTTTCTTAGTTGCACTGCAAATTAGATGTGGGAAATATCAAATACTTCATGCCTTGGCAGAAGCTTGTTTTTCCCTATGGGAAATGAAATAGAGAAGAATTTGTTTGAAAACTTGTAAAATGAAGAGGATGTTTTAGGGTTTTGTAAGCCAAAGACCAAATGTTTTGAAGGCCAAAAAGGGAATATTTTTAAATTTTATTTTGTCAGCAGCAACTATATGTTTTACTAGGCAACAAAAGCCTTCAACATCTATTTTTTGCACCTTCATTTCCTAGTGGAATATTTTCATGCATTTATTTCCCCATTATTGCCACAGTCTCCAGTAAACTCTTTATTTTGCTATTTCCTCTTTCATTTTTTTTGGTCTACACCAGAGTTTGCAAAGGTAGAGATTTGGGTTTTTTTTTTTTTTTCAGAGAAGCTCTGTCAGGCTTATAAAGAAAAGTTGGAAAGTGTATCCAAGGTGTCAGAGAGTCAAATGCTAAATGGTTGTGGCCCCTCTCTCACTGCTGCTCTCCTGCCTAGAGCTGTGATTTTGTATTCACATTCAGTTTTCAGAGTAGACAAGATTTCTGGTTGCACTTTGCACTGGTAATCTGTAGCTGTGATACCACTTAGCAGTTCATAATTTTTTAAAACAATCCCTTCAATTTTAATCCAATAGCTTCTTGTCAACACCCTGTGCAATTGTACTGTTTCTTCGCTTTGCTTGACAACATCTTGAAAAAACCTTTAGCTGTAAATCTATAAAGAAAGCCTAATTCCCAACTTAATTCCAGACACAAGACGATAAATAGAAAACTAGAAAACTATATACCTGTTTACTGATCTCTAGGACAGACTTGAAGATGGTAACCATTGCAGAGATTGACTGCAGCCTCAGCAACTTTGATAGTAAATAGAAAGTTTAAAATCACCAGCTGCAGCATTTTCAGAATCTAAAAAATAGTGGAAGTGCAAAACATCTTTCAGTTTGAGGCTACAGAGAACAGCATCTGTTACATTATGACTTACAAATATGAGAAGAAAGACAAACCAAAGACATTTGTATATTTAGGAAGGCTTTATTTTGGATCAGAGGAACATATTTCTCATATGAAAGAAAGCAAAATTACTATAAAATGTCCAAGAAATTTGTCATAACCTGCCTAGTTAATAGAATAGTCAGGGTTTTTTTTCCTTAAACAAAAGAGGATTGGTTCTTTGGAGAACCTAGTCTTAGACAGAGTACAGATTCACAGCCTGGTTTTGGATGCTTAAGTGGCAACAGAATTTGAGTTAATGACCTGGGAGAGCCAGAGGTTAGTGCTTCAGTGGTTTCCAAAAGCTCCATCAGCAGGAGTCTTGATCTTTTGCTTATATTTTTCTTTTTTGTGAGGTGCCAGATGCCTGTCATGCTGTATAAAGAAACAAAACATCTTCACTGATCAGGACAGTGAGAAGTAAAAATGCATGTTGATAACACCAAAATGCTAGAATGAATTTTTTTCTGCAGTGCTAGCGTTAACCTGTCTGAACAGTGGTTGGAAGCAAAGCAATGAGAGGCAAAAACTCCTCTTGAAAAGCCCTACTCTATGTAAGGAATTTGCATCTTGCTTCTTGAAGCAATTCAAACTTTTTGTACAAAATTATGCTAATGATGGATTTGTCAAGAGGTCTGTTGAAGACACTGGCAATTGCCTGGATAACTCCAGGGCAACTCTGGTAATCATACTTGTGTAGCTACAGCATTGTGAGAGAAATATAATTAAGAAATATAATCCAAAAATAATATTATTCTATGCAGGAAAAAGACAATCTTGTTCAGTGAGTCCAGACCTCTAGTATATCTTGCTTTTCCTTTTTCCATGATTCTGACTTTTCCATTCAAATTACATTGTTTAATACAACCATTACTTTTATATTTGCTTAATTTGTTTGCTGGAATCTGAGAAGGGATCAGTGGGTGGCTGATTTCCCCACTGAAATGTTTATATCATCTTGTCTGGATTCAGTAGGTCTAAGGAAGTTTGATCATCACTCCTTGTCAGCAGTTCTGTGAAAGCCTCACAGGAGACAGATATGGTTTTAAGGTATTTCTCATAATCAAGTTAACAGATCACTGTGACTATGGTCACGGCTAAGGCACTCCAAAGACAGCTCACTCCTCAGTTCAGCATGTGGTCCATGCTGGCTTTGCAGGACAATCCTTTGATGCCTGTAATCAATAACTCTTTTTTCCAGGAAACGGTTGGAGCAACATTCACCCACCAACTCTGGAGAGAGGATAGATGAAAAGTACTTCTACACAGCACCTTTTCTTTTCTGCAACTTATTGTTTTCATTCAAAGCTACTGACTGAAGTCCAGCTATACACTCTGGAGCTTGTCGGATTTCTTTGCCAGGGGACCCTCTTGTTTGCATAATGGGATCAGCTGGTCTTGGCAGGTTATGTGATGCTGGCAGCTGCCTCTTTTCAAACAGCTTTAGTGTCTCCTAGTCCCTGCCAATTGCAAGGTTGAGACACAAAGTCTTTTGGGAGCTCAGCCATTATTAAGCAACATGGAGAAACCCTCTTGTTTTAAAAATTTGAAGTGAATGAGAAGGGTGATTGACTACTTTACGGCTATCTCTACCAGCAATTTTGCTAATCCAGAGAAAGATCGGTGAAAAAAAGGGAATAAAGTGGGTCTACTTTTCATATGTTTTAAATGGTTAAGAATTTCTTTCCAAATATGTTTTCACCACTGGAATAGCACAGAAAAAGGTTTCACAAACATTTACTACTTTCCAGCTGAGTGTTAATTATGTAAGTCGCATGCATTGTTTCTGCTTTCTGGTTGAGTGGCTTAGGTAACCACCCATTTCAATAAAAATTATAACAATCAACCTTAAATGTGTTGGAATTTTTTATGTTTGCTTTCTGAATAACTCAGCATTCAAAGGTGAAAATCAATGTTTTGAACATCAGTGGAAGTGAAGCTTGACTGCATGAATATTTACTGACAGCTAAGATGTCAGATTGGCAAATCATATGAATCAAATTTGGGGTTGCTTTTTGCTATTGTTAATAATAAGTGGTTGTGGGACAGTATTACTTAGTATTCTTTCAGTGTTCAAAATATAGCGAAAGCATACAACTAAGAGAGTGTGAACTTCAAAGTTACACTGTAAGCATAAAACACAGGGGGCTTACTAGCTTTGGAACAAATATTTGCAAAATTTTCCCTCTTTTTTCCCTGTCCCTTTTGTCTCTCACTCTTACAAAAATACACTCTTTTCCCAATTATGCCTCTATGAAAAAATGATGTAAAGTTACCACTTCATATTCCCCAAGATAGAGCTGAATAGAGCTTTTAATTTCTCTAACCTCTACAAGTGCTTTGTCTTAGAAAGAAGGGAGGAATCAAACCACACTGATCACATCTGTGATGTCAAAAGATTCAGTTCTATTTCTGATGAACTTTTATAATTACATCTGCAGAGGGATCTGCTACAAAAAACTCTCTCTTTGAGCTAGAATGGAAACCTATCAGTGGCTTGTGTTCTTCATAGAAGTAGCAGGGTTGGATAAACATCCCTAAAACTTTTCTATGTGCATTGGCAAACTTAGTATTTAACTCTTTAGATGCTGTTTAAAAACTTCCAGCCAGATTATTTTTTCAAAATTTAAGTTCTGTGAAAAGAACTGTCTGGAAAGATTGCTTATTGAAAGCTCATATCGTAAGTAAATTTTCATAAACCGATGAGTAAATCCATAAGTAAAAAAAAACCAGACCACTGGATTTAAATAAAAAAGGTAAGCTTTTAAAGTAGAAATAGTTTAAAAGTTATAATATGTAATCAAGGCATAAAATCATGCACGGAAAACTATATACTCAATCCAAAGGGTTAGAACATGACATTCCAAACACTGAATCCCTTCTGTGGATTAAGCATAAAATGCAGACAGGAATTTATTTTTTAATAAGCTGTCAACACAATGTTTGAAATAATGCATACATTCAAAAAATCCATAGTCAAATAATAACAGGGTAAAAAAATTAATATACCTTTTCCACTGGCAAGAACAGTTTGTCACTCAGAGGCAGAATCAGCCACAGAATTACCAGCAAAGTGAAAGAAAGCTTCAGCAGCCTTCACTACCAGTGGCTAGCAAAATGCACACTCCTACATTACCTCATGTGGTTGCAAAACCCTGTGTTTAAGCCAGGGGTGTTTCCATCCATTCAAGGATCAGTTCAAATTTTTTTAAAAATTTATTTATTTATTTATTTATTTATTTATTTATTTATTTAACGAGGTAGGTGAAGACCCTCATAACAGAGGCATGCACTAACTGCAATGTTAGAAAAGAGTGAAGTTCATAACCCCTAGTAAGATTACAGTAATGCACCATATGAAATCAGAGTGAGAAGAGACAGATGGTACAGAGCTTGGTCAAAAGTCAAAGGAAATCAATGGCAGATCATCTGCAGACTTCAGGGGGGTGGGATTGAAACCGAAACATCTAATCTCAACTCTGACCCTCACTTTGCCTGTAAATTTGGACTAGGTATTTCTATTTTATAGCCTTCATTTCTTTCTGAAATGGTTGCAAGGCTTTAGTTAGTGTTTCAGAAGAGTGGCAAAACCTTAAATGAAAATATGAAAAATTATGGAAATATGAACCATTATTAACAAAAATATGGGGTTTTTACCTTAATTGAAAACAAGTAGCAGGAAGAGGAGGATATGTATAAAGTGCACTTAAACCTCTGACTTACAAATTCAATTAGAGAGATATTGCAGGAGTATATATGAAATATATAAGAGTACTGAAGAAAAGCAATAAAGCATCCAAAACCACCCAAATGTCTGTCATACAAAAACGTCCTCCCTCCCCCCCCCATCCCAAACCCACAGGTACTGAATATATTGGCAAAACAAAGAGAGAAAGCAAGCCAGCACTTGCAAATGTAAACAACAAACAAACTTTGCAAACAAAGCAAGCCAGCATTTGTAAAAATAAAACCATTCAGGGAATCTCAATGAATAATAATACGACTACTTATCACTTACATAAGGAAGGAAACACTTTTGCCAAGGGCTCAGTGCTAGTGCAATTTAGCAAAACTGTGGGCGGAGAAAAAGGGTTATTGTCAACATGGGTATCAAAAAGTTATTTGATTTCATATTGAGATATTAAAAATTTCCCTTTCTGAGTCTGGATCACCCATGTTTTACTAAGTGCTTTTACTAAGAGCTAATTAATCGTTCTGGTTGTTCAAATATGTATATATACATAATTGCATCTTTTTGCATAATTTTAGCCTTACTATTTTTGCAAATTAGAAATAATTTACTCAGACAGTTTAAGCCAAAAGGACATTTTAATTGAATTGGCATGATTCTTAGAACTGTATTTTACAACTGTAGTTTTCAGTAGTACTGATCTTGGGAAAGCATTCTCTGCACTTAGAGAAAATTCTGTAAAACCTGAGATGACAGTTTTCTAGAAATTTTGCTGTGCTCCTGAACCACCTCTTTTCAGGCATGTTTTTAGGTGCCCTCACAAAGGTTTTAGGTACTAAACACAAAATATTCTTGGGCCAATAAGGCTTTTCACAAGTGTAGTTCTGCCAGGTAGTTTTTTCATGCAGGCAAAAGTACAAGTCCTTTTGTCCACAAACTGCAGTATTGGAAAAAATTCTAAGCTATTTTTATATAGATCAATTCTCCCTATATATTAATAATAGATATTTAAAAAATTAAATCCAGAAGTTAACTCAAAAACATAGTTCTAATACATGTAATTAGGTGTAGTGTAACGTAAGTCTATAAAGTTACACTGATATGAGCTAAAGTCACTGTGGTACTTTTCTAACATTCTCTGACAGCTATATAATAAAAAGCATGTACGACAATAACATTTATTTTTTAAACAGGGTTAAATTCTGTCTATGTTAATGAAATCCTGAGAAATGTGACTGATGTATTTCAATTTCACATGAAGAGAGACTGGTTTATCCATGATAAGGTTGTATAACCCAAAAGGATTCCATCCACAGCTGTTGAATAGCGTACGTAAAAGATGGGATGTGGGAGCAGTCAAGTCCATTACAACACATATTGATGCCTCCCTTTGGCAATTTTACTATAGAAATCAAGAATTAGTGTGCCTGAAAATAATTATCCTCTCCTCACTAGAGATAGCCCTTCTGTACTGGGATAATACTATGTGGACAATGGCTGTGGGACTGCTTTTGTCATGCTCCTCATGCAATCTGTATTTGACTGACAAACAAAGACTTTCAAGGGCAGGAGTTCAGGTTTTTACAAGTGCTAGTTGTAAACCCACAAGGTAAAATCCTCTTCTCATAAGTGTCAAGATCCTCTGTTCTCCCTCAGGTATGAGCCATCTCAGAAGGTGGGTAGCAGAGAATAATGACTATGAAAGCACTGATGTAGCTTTGAGATGAGACTTTTGCTGTAAGAACACACAGTTCATTTAAGCAGAAAAGGACTCATTATCCTGCCTTCTGTGACAAAACTTTAAAGGCTAATTTTGTTTCAGTCCTTTTGTCTGTCTGTGGAAAACTAACCATTCTATATCACGATTGCTCTCATTTGCCTGAACAGGGTAATTTTTCCTGATTTTAACAACAATTAGATCTTTGTGCATTGCTGAAGCAGTTTGGATTTTTACAGCAAAACCTTCATACTTCAAGGAGTGAGGAAGCCTACAAAAAAAAAAAACAAAAAAACAAACCAAAAACAACTATCCAGTATCTTGCCCCATGTGGGGGATTACTTAAGCTCACTGCTATTACAACATTCCCTGTCCTGATGTACATGTTCTGCATCTGCTTTTTCTCCCTCTGAAAGGTCAGGGTGTGAGAGGGAATTCTTAAGGAAAGTTTAGGACCCAAACCCCAGTACAAGTCTGGAAGTTGCCTGCAGGCACATGCAACCCGGATGCTTTGCCTCGCCTGTTCTCCACAAACCCTCTCCAACACTCCATAACAAAGATCAGTAGAAAGAGCAGAGGGCTCAGAAGTTACTCTTTGCCTCAGGAAGGGAGCAGGCACATTGCCTGCTCCAATCATCAGCACTGCCTCGTGCTTTTTCAATAGAGTCCATGGAGTTTGTCAGCCAAGAAAGTCTCAATGGTTCTGAAAGAGGTCTGTCCCCAGAGGTACCAAGGCAGGTAAAAAATTAAACATGTCATGTTTTATCTCTGTGCCAATTTGTCTCTCCCTGACTTCAGACTGACACACTCCCCTGATTTTTCAAACACTGAAATATTTTGGCAATCTCTTCTGGCTCCCAATAGACACAATAACTGCATGTCTTGGCAGGCACACTCTGGACTGAGTGACCAAAGATGTAGGACAGAGCTCTCACTGGGAAGGCATTGGAGCCAATATCATGCTCTTGCTGGCGTGTGGGAAAGAGATCAGGTAAAACTTATGCTAGCTTAGACTCTTCCAGGCCTCAAGTCCTATTCATTTGAATAATTTTTGGAAATTTTTAGCACCTGTCCCTGGACTCTATTTTTCAAACGTGCTTTCCATTGAGCACTGAAATAAGCAGGTGGAGCTCAAAAAAGTTCAAACTCTTGGACTGAATTCTTCTGAAATTCTGGCTGCATTTCCAGGTGATGAGTATTCATGGATCTTGCTCTAAGAGCCTTTGAAAAATTACTGACTCTTGCAGTAGAATAAAAAATACAACTGAGATTCATTTTTGCACATACAAGGAACAGTACAGACAGATACTGTCTGAAACCTTTTCTTTCTCATCCTGCCAATGCCTTGACTCAAAAGTAATATGAAAATTGGTCTATCTGTGGCTTATTTCATCCAATAAAGCAAGCTACATTTAAGATGGTCTGCTCAGATAGGATCTGAGCTTTTAGCTCAAAGCCTCTTGGGCACTTAAGTGCCATTTTTATTCCGTTCTGTAAACACACTTATGAGAAAATTCCTGGAGGAGAAACTTGTTAGATACCCATGAAACGTCATTTTGGTCTTGTCTGGGTCAATAAAAAACTTCTGAGAGATCTGCTAATATGCTGCAAAACCTGTTAGTTGAAGATAGTAATTTTAGTGTTCCCTCTGGGTATGCTTCTCATTCTTTGAAAGAAGGGAATCATTCACACAGGAAGATATTAACAAAAAATGAGAGACCAATAAATGCACCTGTCAGTGTTCAGCAACAGCTAAAATTAATTCACAAATCCAAACAATCTGTAGAAAACTGAACACAATTACATAAGAAATTAAGTTATACAGTTGCCATGACCTTTAATCAATCATTCCAGCTGTTAATGTTAATTTTGTGATCTGAAAATCATAGTTCTATTTGCATTTTAATGGCTGTTAAATGAGAGTCATCAGGAAGAAATAGTGACAGCTTGGCCTTTTGATACCAAGTTCTTCCTTCCTAATATGATTTGGAAGATTTGGAATTCCTGTTCAGAAGGGGTTTTGTTTCAAGTCACAGCAGGCACATGGAGCCAATTTTGCAGAGGGAAAACTGGCAATTCAAAGCTACATACCTTTTTTAATCCATCTGCATCTATGAAAAGATCATATAAAACCAGGTGAAAAAGCTGTAATGGCAACTTTATTACCCTCAGACTAACAAAACCTCTATCATCTTTTAAAGCCCTTTTCACAGATATATGCTGGTTTAATATTTTTTCCGTGAGTGGGGATGTTTGTACTTAATGAACAGAATTTTTTGTCAAGTAGCCAATGAAATAAAACACAGAAAATGCAGGAAAACCACTGAATAACCATGAATTTTAGGATTAGTTCAATTAGTTTATTCTGCATTTACCTGATAAAACTGTTGCATACAGGTCAGCCTTGCAACATAAATACCATTCATTGGCTTATCTTGCAGAAAATGATGTTAGTGGTATTGTATGATATCAAAACTCTATTTAAATCTGATTACCATTCTGGAGTAACTGTTAACTTGTTGATCGCTTTAATTATTAATAAGATCTAAATGTCTGCCAACCTCTTGTGCTAGTAGTTTCCATTTTATCATTAATACATTTTCTTATTAATAGGAAGAACTTCACTGCTACATGACAATTTATTTGTATGCAAAGTGCACAGTCCTGATTAAAATGTGATGTTCTTCTTAAATCTTCATCTAAATATCCTACGAGACAGTCCCCAAGTGAATCTTTGCTTAAAAAAGGAGGTCTTGGAACTACATGTTCAGAAAAGGAAGCAGTGAGCTGTAGACAGATTTCAGAAATTGGAAAGCAAAGTCAGTATTAACAATGGAAGAAGAAAATGGTTTAGCTCTATCCAAAGTCCTTTTTATTTAAAGCAGGTACATTGTAAGAGGAAGAGACTTTCAGCAGATGTTTCTAGGCTGAGTTTCATAAAGGACTGAATAGCAATAGGGAAGAGGAACACTGATAAATGCCCTGCCTTTTATCACACAAGTAGGGCTTCTGTCCATAAAGGCAGTCTAATTTGAATGCAATGAACAGCACACCCTCTTCTTTCCCCAAGCACACAACCTATGCATTTTCTGCTTCTACATTACTTGTACAAATAAAACTTGTAAAGGTGGTATGCATGCTAGTGGGTCTGTACTCTGAAGTCAGAGCACTGACCAATGCAGGAAATTGTTGCAGGGCAGAAGGACTCCCATGCTCATTGTGACAAGCCTTGCCCTTTTGCAGACATACTGTCCTTATGCAGCAATACTGGTGCTATCCCAACTTCCCATTTTAAAAGCTAACCCAGAAAGAAGGCTTGGCTGAAATTTCAAATCAAAAGTAACAGTGTCAGGATGCCAATATTCTGGTTCTGCTGGTTTTCAGGAAGTTTGCTTCCTTAGAAATGTAAGGAAGCAAAGTCAAATTTTCTCTCTGGCCAGTGATGTTCCAGCCTGTAGTACGGGTTTGTACAATGTTGGTGCAGCCATGTGTGTGAGTGCATGCATGTGTGCACATGTGTAAATGTAAGTAAGCAGCAGCATGCGGTACAGGAATGGGAACAGATACCCCCAGTCTGAAATTCTGGCTCCATGGAACTCGGTGAGAGCTTTGCCCACACTTTTGCTGGAACCAGGCTGTCATCCTGCAGTGTGAAGTCCTTTAGGTCTTTAGACTTAGATTGGCTGAAGTGCAGGGCCCTGGGGGCTTCTCCAAGCTGGACAGAGTTAAGAACATTTGGTGTGAAATGTCTCTTCTTGTCCTATTTAAGTAGAAAGAGAGAAATCTCCAAAGCTCTGGAGGTCGATTTGGCCAAATGTTCAGAAGGTCTATGGCTAATTCTATTTCTCCTCTCTGGCCCTCTTCAGTTAAGTCATCAGGTCACAGATCTCCTGAGCACAAGCTCTTTTATACCTTTTTTCTAGTAATTTCAATTCTGATCAGGTTTGAAATAAGAACCATTTTTTTTCCCCAGGTACCTTAGAGGTTTTGTGCACATCAAGTAAATGGATAATAAACATTCTTCAAGAAGAATGGCACGTGAAAAGGATTCACCTAGATTCTTTGCTGAAGAATCAGACTTCTCCTTTTCTTCCCAGCCATATACATCTGTCCTGAATTTCCATTGCTGGATTAAAGGCATTAAAGAAATTCAAACAGTGTCATTACTTATTATTTTCCACCTGTTGATAAATTCTGGCATTTAAAATGTCCCTATTTTATTTTTGAGACAGAAAAATTCTGTCTCAATACCTATCATGTTCCTCAACAAACCTCAGAAATCAAGCCAGCAGATTAGCTCCAGGAGAACAGACAAATCTCAAAGGTATCTTTACAGCTATATTGCAGGTCAGAAGCTCACTGCAAATGGGACCCATTTTGTTGCTCAGAAATTGCTGAATTGCGGGGAATGTCTGCATTAATATCCTAAACAAATATATTCTTCCTATTATTCTTGATCATATCTTACTTGTATTGCCCTTTTCAAATATAGATAATTTAGCATTAAACTGAAATGGTTTCAACAAATCAGAGCCTAGGGTACTGCAGGGTTGGTTTTGGTTTGCCTGGTTTTTTTTTGGTTTTTTTTTTTTTTTTTTCCCCAGGTAGTCAGGGCTTTAAGTCACTTTTTTTCTCTGATTTCACCATTTTTTTCTGAACCCATCAGAATTGCTGCCTGCCCCTTTCAGACAGATTAGGGTTTAGGAAAAAAAATACTTTTCAAACTGTTTTTATCCTGATTTAAGATATTTATAACACTTGATAGTCAGCTTTTGGTTTTTTTTGGGTTGTTTTTTTTGCAATGATGTAGCCTGGGGACTAGCACATGATGCTGGATGAAAAATCTTTGTGCAAAAGTAAGCCAAATTTCGATTTCTTTTTTGAAAGCTTACCAGAAGCAATAATAGATGATGCACAGTTTGGTGTCATGTCCCTTCCTCTTTTTCATGAATATGTTCTTTTTTTTCTTCAGAAAACTCTAACTAAGTTTGTTCCATCTGATCATAGGTGTTTTTTAGAAGCCTTACATCATTAAGATGCACTGATGGGAGATGTGAAAAGGAATGTAATTTCTGTCCTGTTACCCAGGTTGTCAGCAGTTACACTAAAATACACTTAAAGGCCATCTGGCCCATGGAAGACAGTTTTCATACAAATAGGCTTATGCCAAAAGATTTATGAATACCAAGATAAGTAAGAAGACTGTTGAGACTGAAGGAGAATTCTCTTGGCAAAATACCAGCTACTGGGGGCTTTAATGTGATAGAAGAAGTGTGTTTCCTTATATCCCCTTTAGGAAGACAAGCTAATTGCAGTCCTGATTCCATGGCTGGAGAGGAGAGATTTGGGGATGGGCAACTTCCTGGTCAGGCAGGACCTTGAGTGGGATGATGGGAAAGAGTGTACAGAGTGTCCCAGGTGACTCAAAGAGTGGAGGAGTGGAGTCACAGTAAAACCCTGAGGGCAGCATTGCTGAGACTGCTGACCCTACATCCAGAAGTGAAAGACAAGAACTGGCCTTTTGTGCAGCTGCCTCCAAAACTGCTTTGGCAAATCTCTGTTGCAGGTCTGCTGGATTCATTACTCCTCAGCCTCCCACCCTCTCAGCTTTTCCCAAGAGGTCCTCTTGGTCTCCCAGCAGGGATTATTTACAAAGTTAGTAGCATCATTTTTTGTGGTAACTCTGAAAAGAGGGTAAATGTTAGATACTTAACCAGGACCATGCTACCACATCCCCCAAAGAGGAGGTTAGAGTTTCCTTAGCCACTTGGTGGAAGAATTTATCATGTCCTGTTTAAATGGTAAATTTGGAATAGTTTTTGGTGTCCTGGTTGAATGACTTTCCACACAGTAGGATTTTTCACTTGCCTTAGGAATTCATCTTTGAAGATGGGTCTGGAATATGAGGCTTTGCAGACTTAATGGTAGTAGAAAAAGCTCCAAAGAATGTAATAAAGTGAATGAACAACAAAGTAAATGGCAGTTAAATAAGTGACATAAATCTTCAGAGAGAGAAGATGTCTCAGCGGAGAACCAAATTTAATGGAGGAAAGAATTTTATCAGGAATTTAAACAGAATCTGGAGGAAGGAAGGTTAAAGTCAACTAATCAATAAACGTTTAGAAAGTTGCCATTTCCCCAAGTCTCCTAACACTCACAAAGTCCTAATCTCAGTTTCTTAAGCTATATAGCAGAGCTGAGGTTGCAGGACAAAATAGTATATCTGGCCTGGTGCTGGCAGACTGAAATGAAATTCCCTATATTTTCTTCATCCCTAGGACCTACAAGTAGGTTAAGCTGATTTACCAGGGCTGAACTTCTGTCAGGATAGCCCTGGAGGCTATAAAACAAACAAGGTCTGCATTGTTATTCAGAAAACTGCATTTAATAATTAAGAATGCAGATGATTTCAGCTAGAGATATATTTTAAGTAACTTTCCTGCTTTTGGTTTTAGACTAATAGATAGGAGTGTAGCACAAAACTATAATAAATATAACTCTGCATTACACAAAACACTATTAATAAGTTGCTTCTAGTGACAATGTTATTGCTCCTTATATGTGAGGACATACTGCAGGTGTCACAGGTAATTTCTTAGAGCAATGTTCAGAATATTTACTGATAAGTCTGACAGGATTGTTTTGGATGGGAAAATTCAGAAATAGTCTCTCTTCTGAATTTTATATAACTGATAATAAAGAGGTTAAAAGAAATTCTCCACCACTGCAGAAGTATTTACAGTGAAGTGCAGTTTTACCAGCACAAGAGTAAGTAAAATCCATTTTAGACTAGGCTAACATACAGCACACTGTATGTGAGTATTCCTGGTTCGGAAACTTTTGCAGTATGATTGTACTCCTGTTATACAATCTGAAACATTTGACAGCTTTTGGGGGAGCTTTTCATTCATTGGCATAATGGTTCAATGTGTTATGGAAATAACTTAGATTAATTTATATTCAAGGGCTTTGGAAGGACTTTTATGTAGAAAGGTGCTCAGATGCAAATTTTCAGCATATCTAAATTCACTTGACTTATTTTTCTCTTAAAATGAATTATCAAACACTAGGATAATATTATGGGGAAAAATGCATGTTTTAACCAGAAACAGTCATCTTATCACGGAGTGGTATTCACATACATCCTCTTACAGTGAAAAGATAAGATATTTTTCTGCATTTATTTTGCATATATCCAAGAATATGTGTGTGTTTTGCTGTACATTCATTATTTAAAACTTCAGTCCTGAAACAGGACAGTAACAAATATCTCCAGACCCAAGTCTGAGAGCAGCCTGTTAACAGCCAACTTCTGAAAGTGATCTAAAATCCAAGTGCAGACGTAGACCATCCTGAGAGCTAGTACATCTTATGAGGATGTGGGGCAGAATATGGCATCCAAAGCAGAAGTCATAAAAGATTGCTTTGCTGGAAGATGAGTGGGTGCTAATTAACATGCTCTCTCAAGTGTCTTTATAATTTCCATTGTGTAATGCCCAGAAGAGGATGGTGATCAGCTACAAAGTCACCTAGATCAAAAGATCCAAAGTGTTTTCAGCTGTAAAAAAATTAGTGCAATGTTGATTCCCTGTTTGACCCTTATGCTTCACTGGTATCAGGAAGCAGTGGAGCCCAGAGGCCCCCCCTCTCAGTCTCCATCAATACCAAGCCATGCTTTCATCCACTCAGAAATCTTAGGAGATGATAACCGCTGTTCTCTTGGCTCTTCCAAGTCAGAGACCACAGAAAACATCTAAACAAACAAATCTAACTCTGGAGAAGTCTAGGGCCTCAATTTCTGTCACTAGGAAGTCTTCAAGAAATATTGGCACATGTGTCTAGTGAAGAAGTCCTTTCCATAAGAACAAGCTTCTGGTCAACCAACCCACTAAAACCATCATAGGATACAAAACAATTTGATGATAGACCATAGGACTTATCCCACCACCAACTTTCATCCACTCATTCATTGTGGCCTTGAATCCACAGTCTGGATTAGTCTGGATTATCCAAAAGTCTCTTGGAGATTTCTGAGGATTTACTAATTGTTGATGTTTGTGTACATTTACAGAAGACTCCAGTGAATCCGTGAAGCTAATTAAAGGCAAATGGGTCTCTATTTAAAGAAGTGAAAAATGTAAATGTGAAGTTGGGGATCTGCTTCAGTCAAATGAGCACAGAGAAGAAGGGAGAAAAACATAATAAGTCTCTGGAAATCCCACTGCAGAAAAGCTGACTTACAGCCAGGACAGGAGAAATGAATGAATTCTGAATTTTTCTCTTCTGAATGCTCAAATATTTTCAATGTGAGTCTAAAATAAACTTTTAAATGAAACTTCAATATACCACTGAGTAGTTCAAGGAAGTTCCTGTGAATATAATAGACCACAGCTAGGATCCAAAGCGTCAAATTCAATCCAAGAGTCTGTGCTGCCACCCCTGCAGCTCAAAGTGAAGTAATGTCCCTCAGGCACTAGCTGTGTCTTGATTATGCCCTACATATATAGTACTAGCTACCGAAAGCCAACACATAGGTGGCCAAGGAAGCAGATATGGGTATCACTTTGAAGGGTTGCCTTTTTGACAGCTCAATAACCTACCCAGAAACATCCAAAACACCATTTTCTGAGGATCTCATAATGACTCAGGTTCCTAGGAAGTTATATAGACCCTGTTTACCCCAGCAGCACAGATGTGTATAGAGCCAAAAAATTCTCACTCATCTGCCGTTTTTATTGGTGCTCTGTTTGTGCTTCTCAGGCTAAATCGCAGGCACATGTCACAAATCCTCTGAGATTCACAAACTGCAAAATTTAAACACTGCAGGTTCAATATGCCTCTGCTGAGGAGGCAGTCTTTCTGATCTCTTTTGCACACACAGCAGCAGAAGTGGAAGGATGTGAGGAAATGAAAGTCTTTTTCTCCCAAAAATGGGTTGGTTGACTGAATTCCATGGTCTTCTGCACAGGTCTGTCCTACCATCATTTCCCTGTAATGATTAATCCCTGATCCCTCTCTACTCAGCTGCCTTGAGGCTCCCTGCAAACTCCACCATCACTTGCTTATGCAGGATGTAAGCTTTACACACTCTCCACAGTTTCCCAGGGGATGCTTCTAACCCCAAGTGGTTTATAGCTGAATGTGTATTTGCAAATTGATAATTTTGCATCATGCTGCTTAGCCCTGAGCAGTGCTGTTTTAGGACTTAATTCCCCCATGGGCACCTGAGCAGAAACTACAAAGACTGGAATTAGAGCAGAGTGCTGGTGCTGACGGCCTCAGAGGTAGCTGCTGGCAGCCCAGAGTAGCAGGGAAGACTTTGGGTCCTGGGACGTGATGGACAAGCTGCTGCAAACAGCTGAGACATTCATTTCTTCCCATTCACTGCCTAATGAAAGGCAGAATCTGACCTCTGGGACTGGAGCCTCTCCCCAGGATACAGAGAGCCACACTGCACTCTCAGAGCTTTACTCTCAGTGGAGTAGCCCAGCATAGCCAAGTGTGCCATGCACAACATTCAGCCTCAGCAGGAAAGCACATCTATAGGCATTGCCCTGCACTGACAAACAGAGTATGCACCGGCTTTGCTGTCAGGAAACCTTCCAGAACTTTAAAGTGGGGACACAGGCAACTCTTCCCTGCCAGCTGTAGAGCTGCTCTCCCACAGCAACCATCGTGCCTCAGGGCTGCAGTGCTTTCCCCTCCAGACAAGAAAACATAACAAGAGAGAGGAAAGGGATAGTCTAAACAGGACAGCAACTAGGAGGGAGTGAAAGATGAAGGATACTAGGAAGCAAGATGTAGTTCAGCCTTAGGAAGTCACATTTATATTGAGCAGTGCTGGAGCTGGCTGGGAAGAAGAGCAAGTGAATAGCTCACGTGTAAATAATAGCTGGGTAGTTATTGTGCTAAAGGACTTGGAAATTCTCACTGATGAGAGGAAGTCTGATGTAGCTGTCATTGCAGAGCATTGACAGGGTGATTCATGTGAATGGAATCTTTGAAATCAGTGCGTGGTTCTTGTAGGAAGGACTGAGGGGGAGGGATGGCACCCTGCACTACCCCCTTTACAAAGATCAGCAGCTGGAGGAGTGTGAAAACATGCAAATGATAAACTCAAGAAAGGGGATGAGGGAGTGAGGAGTAATGAAGGGATGAGATCTGCTACAAAACACTAAATCAAACCAGAAAGTAGGATGAATTATTCCTAAAGCATCTGTCTGCACTGAAGGATAAAAATTGCATTATTATAGAGAACTCAAGTTTGGAGGATCTCATGCAATTGGTAGTAAAACATTACAAGTTCTAGAGATTGATATTTTTTTTTCTTTCCATGAAAAGAGATTGCATGTGACAGCAATCTCCTTTTGGAGACTCATTCTAACATTAATACTAGGACTACAAGTTGTTGATCACCTAAGGCTTATGTGATCTGATTACATTCATTATGGATAAAAGACAGTTCTAACTAGTAATATTTATATTTGGAGCATCACAGAAATGAACTTCTCATCCTTAATGGATATTACAGAGAATTCGCCCACAGGGTGGATAAAAGGCAGAAAAAAATGCCTGAAAATCATGAGCTGTTTAAGAAGTTTGCTAGATGGGCAAGAAGCCATGGCCTAGAGTCACGAACAGGGGCAACTTTGGAAGAAAGCTCAGGGTAGAGAGAAGAAGCCCCTAATAACAGATTTCTTAAAGCACAAAGGGCTATAAAGGGACAGTGAACTGTTGCACAGAGACAGCCACAGCATATGGCTTCTAGCACAGCACATGGATGTCCTTGGATATTGGCAATGTTTCTACAGCTCATCAGGCCTTTCAGAGGGAGCTGCTGCAGAAATCCATCCTCTAGGAGGATGACTCTGGCTGAAAGACAAGGATAACCCATGCAGCAGCAGTGTTGGGCTGCCCTCAAAAAGTTAGCAGTTGCTTCCAGCCTAACAAAAATTCTGACACTGGGAAAAACAAGTAGCTTTGGTGTCACTTGAGAAACTACACTTTACTCCGTGAATGGAGATCCTGTGTTTTAAACAAAGGAAATTTTAACTGGAGGAAAGCAACTTAAATTTAGAAACAAAAAAAATCTAACCCAACAGCAGTGGCAAATCAGGGAGTCCTCATGGTTCAACTGTACAAATAATATGTGAAACATCTGGTTACAGACTAACCTCCAGCAGTCTTTCATCTCACTCTTCTCATGCGCCTGACTGGTCAACAAATGACTGCCCTTTCCTAGGATGCTTTCCTCCCACCCTTTGGTTTGTTGAAGCCCCACTCGGGGTCTAGCATCATTAGCTGACAAAGTCCAGCATGTGAACTCAGGCAGGATCTCCTCCAGCCCTGAGGAGAAAGGATGTTGTGTTTCCGTGACAAGGCTCCTATGCCATTTGTCCCTGAGTGACGGTTTTCCAAGTGACTGTGTCTCTAGAAGCTTCCTGTTGCCAGCCTGGCCCGTTCTTCCAGGTCAAGTGCTCAGCGCCCATCCACCGGCACGACCCGGCATCGACGGTGCGGGCGCAGCCACGCGGCCCGAGACGCGCCTGAGCCGCGCCGGGCCGTGAGGGCGGCGGCGCCGCGGGGCCGCTCGGACACCAGGGGGCGCTGCCGCCCAGAGGCCCCGGCGGGCCGCGCCCCGGCCGCCCGTGCGCGGGGAGGGCCGCGCGCAGCCACGCGGGCCGGTGGCGCACTGCGACACCCGCGCGCCGGCCCTCAGCGCGCCGCGCCGCACCGCACCGCACCGCACCGCACCGCACCGCACCGCACCGCACCGCCCGCACTGCACCGCCCGCACCGCCCGCACTGCACCGCCCGCACCGCACCGCCCGCACCGCACCGCCCGCACCGCCCGCACCGCACCGCACCGCCACGGCCCTAACCGCACCGCACTGCACCGCATCCACTGCCCGCACCGCCACGGCCCGCCCCGCGCGGCCGGCCCGGCAACAGAGGCACAGGTGCCCTGGCGCGCTGAGTCCGATCCGACTCTGACACTTGTGCTGTGCTAAAGCGCCACAAACACGCGTGTTCGCGGTGCATCCCGACCAGAGGCACAATTCCCTCACCCTACCGACGCAGCGTTGGAGAGGGGGTTCAAGATACAGGGAGTCCTCACATCCTGCTCTCTGCCTCTGGGGTGAAAAGTGCAGGGCACTGATTTGTTTAAGCCTCTGTATGCTCAGGAATAATTCTCTTAAAAATATTCTTTCCTTGGAGAGGAAATTGATCCCCCTATGGGGATTTTTTAGAGATTTATTAAATTCCGAGTTTAGAGATGTTACAACTTATGAGTGTGTACAATGATGTGAATAAGTTTGGGCTTCTTTTTGGAGGTGAAAAATTCATCATATTCCATTAGAATTTGTTTCAGATGTACTTGCTCACTTTTAAAAATTTTTCCTTGTTTGAATACTCTATGATACATGTTAGCTGGCAAGAGTGATAGGTGAAAACCTAGTGATGTTTTGAATGATTGCAAGAGAATTCTCATCAAAAGTAATTTTTGGGATTAAAAAGCATTAGAACTGGCATTAGAATACTCTTTCTATAAGAATGTAATCTAATCAGGCAACAGAAAACTATCATCTGATACGCACTATCAATCAATATTAACCAATACAGCTCAACAAAGAATGTTGAGTGCTGCCATAAATTTCTCTGAACAAACTATAAATCAAGAATATATGCTTGGATCATATGACAAATAGATTCTAGCAGTGAATTGCATTGACGTGAAAAAAATTTTATATGGTTTGCCAACAATTCACAAAACAAGAGCTAAATTCATGTGGTCATTGTGAAAAAACCCAGCTCTAATTTTTGTAACTAGTTTTGCAAGTGCAATTATGTTTTCTGAAACATAGTATCCATTGTTATAGACAAGTAATTTTGATTCGATGAGATTCAAACTAAAAGCCCTTTATTTTTTTAAAAATTATTGCTGTGTATGTGGTGATGTTGCAGATCTCAGGTAACTGCCTTGTTGAATGTAATTAATGGCAATATATACTGATGGTCATGTAGGTCTAGAAATAATCACCTCATATGGACAGGAAAAATGGAACATAAAAATATTATCCAGCATTCATAAAATGGATATAACATTGACAGGCTTTCAAAACCCTATAAGAAATTCTTCTGATGCCAAAAGGTGTGCTTGGGGATCACAGCCTTGTTCCTAGTCACCTTGCTGTATTCCCAACATCTGTGCTAGATTCCCTATCCAGCACATGGAAAGATGTGCCTGCCTTGAGGTGGAGTCCAAGGAGACTCTGTGTCTCTCTTCCCTACTGTGAGAAGATGAAGATAGGCAACAGCTAACACTGCCAAATAGTGCACATGTCTAAAGAATGTTTGTCTCTTGGAAGCCTTAAAGAAGGCTCTGTGCATTCGGGAAGGCTCTTCCTTTCTGGAGATAGGCTAATGTGAAAAGCACATTCAGGCTTCTGAATAGCAGGATGCTCTGGGTACCTTGGTCCCAAGCTCTTCTTTGGTACTGACTACTAAATACTTCATAGATAACTGGGATCTCAGACTGCATATTTTCTGCTTTCAAAAAAGAGCTGAATTATATGAAGAAAGCATCAAGTTCCACTTTTCCTTCTCCCATTTCCAACAAGTATTTGATTATTCTGTACAGAACACAAGTTGCCTAGAGCAGAGTTAATCCAAACCCAGCTTGGGAGACAGTCCAAACTGCCAGTTAGGGCATCCTTGAGCCTGTCAGGCAGTGCAAGGGGTTCATCCCTTCTAGTACAGGTGAGTAATAGCAACAACTCAGTTGAATCCCAGGTAGAAAATCCCTGGGGTACCTCCACTGCAGCAAGCACTGCAGAAGAGCACAGCCCCTAGTCTGGGACTCCTGACTGTACTTCTGTCTGAGACAGGGTTGAGCTACTCACTGAGGCTGGGAGAGAGACTTACTGGATAAGTCAGAGTCAAATACTGGACCAGAAAAAGGTGATGTTTGAACTGTAAAATACACACAGCCTGCAGGTGCTTTGGAGTGAAAGGAACAGGGCTTACAAATACCTGCATTTTGGAAGCAAAATTTCAGCACTAGTGTGGACTTAGCCCTCTGCTTTCTAGAAAATAAAATATTTTTTTTGTTCAAATGTAGGGGTAACTTATAAAAGGAAAGGTGACCTTGATCTTACAACTAAAAACGAAGGGAAGAAAAAGGGGTTTGATGGTTAGGAATTTCATTTATACCTAGGTCAATCCCCCACAGATTTTTCATAGGTATTTTCAGACCTCAGGTGAGATGAGAAAGGCACATAAAGAACAGCCCAAACTCTCCTTATAGCCACTGAGTAGGTGAAAATGTTTATCAGAGGGAGAAAATCTGAGTATGTAAAGTTCCTTGTGCAGTCAAGGTGTCCTAGTTTTATTCCCACAAAAAAAGTCTACATATCAGTCAGAGATGACATGTCCTCCCCCACCTTACTTTGGCTGTGCTAAATTGCTTCAGGGTATATCGGTGCTGTTGTTGTAGCTCTGCTGCAGGTACAGGTGCTTGCCATTAATAAATACACTAATAAATACATGAGGCTCTAAGGTATTCTTAGCTAAATGAAACAAACTTTTCATAGAGGAAAAAAAGAACTTATTGGAAGGTTTTTATCTCCATGGCACTAGAACAAAGCCTATTTAAGAGTTTTTCAAAAACAGAACGAATATTTTAAAAGTGGGTTTGAGATGCCATGTTGAATGTTTTTTCTGCACAAGTACGCTAATGGACATACAAACAGTGATAGGTCGGACCCTGACTATTTTATACAGCAGAAATTTGTATTGCAATTCATGGAAATTTTGGCCTGAGCAGTCTGAGAGAAAAAAAATGTTGAAGAATGCATTTAGTGCCGGTAGCTCGAGGTGCAGCTGCAGTTTGAGCTGCAGATTGAGCTCTGGGTGGCTGGAGCCCCAAGCAAGGGTCTGTAAACTGGTGCCAACCCTTTGCACAACAAAGGACACAAGGGATTTGTTGCCCAGCTGGAGGACCAAACAATCAGAGACACGGCAGGAGCTGAGGACTCAGCTGGAAGACCCCAGATTCACTTACACTGACTGTAAGGGTATAAAAACACGGAATTTCCATGTTCAGGGTCCCTCCTCAGAGGCACCAGCTTGAGCTTATGCTGTTGTTGCACCATGACTAAATTGTTTTAAGGATTGGGATGTCTGAGACAGTGTTCTGGGAATCCTGGGGTCCTGGGGTCTGACTGAGTGTGGTGAGTACAGGGAGTCAAGCAGGGCACCTGTCAGGTACCGTGAAGGGATCTCAGGCCTAGCTCAGGTGATGGGGGTGGGACTGCCGGCATCAGGGAAGTTTCTGTAACAAAAATACAAAAGAAATTTTCGTTTATACTGAGAGAGAAATAGGCTCTGTCTTCCTCTGGCTCTGGGCCCCTCATATCAAGGTAGCTGATCCTCTGTGCATTCCTCATATACTGGCTGGAGGCAGCAAGCAGGGCAGCTTGCTCATCCAAGCTCTGCACAGGTGCTGGGAAGAGAAGGGAATTCACTTCAGATTTTTGCAACATAGGGGCTATCCCTGCTGGTCTGGCATGGGAAATCCTCTTCACTGCTCCCAGGACTGGCCCAAAGTCTCTCTGCTTGAAGAAAAAGATGAAGAGGGGACTGATCTGAGATTATTTGAATTACAACATAACCCATGGCTATTCCACATATCTGAGTTGGGACTTCAGTACTCTCAGAGGTAGAGAGTGAGGTGAATTCTGACCCTACAGGCTTCAGAGAATTTGAATATATCAAAAATTATATAAATTATTTAAAATATAAAATATAGCAGATAAAGTACAGCAGATAAAATTGAAACCATAGCTATCTGGCTGAGTCAGTCTGTTTTTCTGTACACACACATGGCAAATGCAGAGAAGATATTTGCTGTTAAGACAACACAGGAAAGCTCAGTCACTAGACGCTACAAAGATATTATAACAGTTTCAATTCTGAAGCAAAATTCTACCAATTTTAAGAGCCTTTAGAAGAAAAAAAAAAAAAAAAAGGAGTGAAAGCCCTAACAGTGAGCACCTGAGATGAGAGCTTCAACACTGGTGACATTTTATATTTGCAACTGTAAACAACATTGACAAGTGCCAAATGTGTGTTGGTGTGCACATCTATTTCTCCTTGGCCTGCTCCGTATCTACTAAGAGAAGGAGAAGTGAAGTTTTCAAGAGCCCACAGTCTACCACAATGTTTGAGTGAACCCAGACAGTGCTGATTGTTTTAGGCATGTCAGCTTTCCATGTGGGAGTCATCACTGCAGTCAGTCCTTTATGGCTCTTCTGTTACTAGATGCCCTGATGGGGATGGGAAAGTCTCCTGCATGACTGCTGTTGGATTTGCATTAGACTTGTTAAACATACAGGTCCCCTGTGTGATTATTCAGATAAGCTATCAGGTGATCCTGATTTAAGCATCTCGATACAAAGCAGAGCATTCAGGCTATTGCTGATATTTGGATTTGCAGCTGCTTGTGATGGGCTTGCTCATTACTGCCTGTTCAGTGCCATTAGTGGGTAGAGTGTACTACTGACACAAAGGCACACTTACCCTGAGGAGTCTGCCGTCAAAAGCAGACACCAGGATAGTGAAGGCTACAAATACTCAAAAAGTGCAGGAATGAGAGAATGAGGGCTATAACAACTGAAAGATTATGAGATATGCTTGTTATGTTCACCTTTTGCTAGTGCCTTGTTTTTTCAGTCTGTGCTGACACCTAACCTGAACGATCTTGCAAAAGAATCATGTTCTGAATTCATATAGCTTCTTGTGATAAGCTGTTGATGTGCTTCTGGTATTTTTAAGACACAGAGGAGACATGTCAGGGAAACAGAAGCTCGATTGCACTGCAGATAGAATATTCTAATCAGCGAGCAGCTTATCAGCACTCTTACCGGCAGCAAATGCTTCACAAATCCCGGAGAATGCCAGCTGAAAATCCCCATCATTACTGACATAACTTTCTTGATAAGCCTCCTCAACACTATGAGCTATTGTTTATACTGAGAAGTACTGCTGAGGTTCAGTGGAAAGGTGTGCAGAGCTTTTTCCCCCCAAACAAATGAAGTGCTGGATTTATGGGTGAGAAGCAGAGCTGCTGCCATTCACTGCTCTTATTCTATTCAATGGTCACAGCAAATGACACCCTTTCATTTTCCCTTCTTGCACTTCATAGTACAAAAGAAAAACTTAAGCCTAAACCAGCTATTTTTATTTTTGATTAAATCTGTTTCCCCTCTCCAGATGGTACGTGCCAGAGCACAACATTAACCTGAAACAAAATGAGCAACCAGAAGCAAGTGTGCCATTAGCTCAGCTCAGTGTCTGATGTGTTTATTTTCAGTGGATCTGTGAAGCAGGCTGACAAGCAGAATCTTTTGCTTCACATACCACTTACAGAACTCCAGTAGAGCAGGCACCATATGAAACAGTCAGTGAAAAAAGGTTCAGCAAGGCATGGCTTGCTTTTTTTTTTTTTTTTTTTTTTTTTTTTTGGCACAGTCAATCAAAACCTCTATCTATGAAAGAGACTCATCAGAGACAATATTAAGATAATTACATTGTAACTACAAATTGTCATAAGAGAGGTTTTATGACACAATTTAGCTGAATTTGATACTATTGACCTCAGAATGGTTTATCAAGGCAGGAGAAATAAAAGAAGATATGAGTACTCAAAGAGTGAGCAAACGGTGAGCTGTGTTTTCCAACTTCTTTGAGGTACGGTGGGATATTTGTATTTATAGTCATCAAAATGAAAAGTTCAGATTTTTAAGCTACTGATATTATATGGCTTTGTCTGTGGCAGTGAACCAGGCCAGGATATGGGTCTGCATATTAGCCTGGGATTATCCATACTGGAATTTGCATTACAAGGTCCTTGACGTGGTTTTGACCTGTGTCAATTATCATCCCTCCTAGGTTTCAGACAAAGCCCAAGGGCTAGCACAGGCTAAGGACCTGCCTGACTGCAAGGTCAGAAGTGATCCGTCATTCAGCAAAGAAATGTAGCCATACAAATGAGAGCAGTGGTGTGCCAGTGGTTCTCAGGGCTGGAGAATGATCCCTATTTACTAATATGGATGCGCGTTGTAATATCAGTTAGAGAAGGAGCAATGTCTGTCTTGTGTGCCAAAACCAATGTTCCAGTAAATAGCATTGATGACTGAACTTCCTGGCTGTGTTAGAGCATTCTACTCTGGTAAAGCCTCTCAGCAGCCATGGCTAATTATGAAATACTGACTTCCTTTGGACTAATTCCTGAACTGGATGTGCAGAAGGATGTGACAAGGATGTACACTCGTCAGATATGAGCCAGCTTGTACCCAGAGGTGATGTAGGTATGCCATGGTGTTGCAGCTCATGGGAAGAGCCTTAGCCTGTAAACACTGACATCATCCTTGTGTGGAAGTTTTGGTGTGGGTTTCTGCTGGTGGAAATGACTGTATGGTGCAGCTCCCATCAGCACATACTCTCCCAGGATTTATGTGTCAGCTTAACACATAAAGGGAGGTGACTTTTCTTAAGTATTTGCACACTGAAGAGCATGAGGGTGAGAGGCGGCTGTTCAAAGACTTCAGCTGCTATTGTAGTACAAGTATTAGATAACAGGAATCACCAACAATGAGAATTAAATTATCATCATCAACATGAAAGTCTAACTCACCTTGAGAAACAATGCCTCAAACACAGGCGAAACTGAAATATCCTTTGCTGCCTACAACTTCATTAAGGTGACATTTTCCACACTATGTACTGTGCAAACACAACTCAAACCCTTCCTGAGTTCTCTGCTGCTTTCAAAATGTGGCACCTCTTGGGACCTGGAATCTGCTGACACAGATGTTATAAAAGACTTTTTGTAGGATTGACAGCAAATAAAATATTCTGCTGCTTATTGCAAGCTTTTTGACGGCATAATTATGGGTACCCTTGCTCCAGGCTTCCTGACTGATTCCCACCTGACAGACAGCCTCATAGATTTTATGCATTCAACAAATGCATTGGCACTCTCCCTCATATTTCAGCATAAATCCAGGAATGGAACAGTCATCAGGTGACTGCCTATTTTGAAACTGTTGTACAGTTTTCACATTCCTGTCTTTACTGTGTTGTTACAGTAAATCTTGCTTTTGCCTCTCAGCTTTCTGAAACAAAACTAAAGGGCTGTGTCATAAACGTTAGAAACAGAAGACGAGAAGCATTGTTCAGCCAGGGTCCTGTGTGTGTACATTACTTTGAGCAATTCAACATTATTTTGGTAAAGGTAGCTTAAAAGGGAGTGGAGAGAAACTAGAAAACCAGAGCCTTCTCTTCACAGGTGTTGAGCTTCTTAAACTTCCATTAGCTTTCTAAAGGTCTCCATTTCTTTTAGGTTCAAGGTGCTCTGCGAACAAAAAGCACTTAAGAGAAACATGCTGCTTTTTAAATGGTAGAGGCCAATGACAGACAATAACAATTTGTGGAAGGACAAGGAAAGCTTTCCTGTAAAAAGACAAGAGAACCTCTGAAAAAAAAAAAAAAACAGGACAACCTGATTTTTCTGTGCTTATTTTAGCAGAATGTTCCAGAGCAGACTTATTAAAACCTCTCCACTAAATCTTGTTTCTAAGAAGGAATGGCATAATTTCTGATCATGCACACCATCTTTAGCTTTTACTTGAAGAACACTAAGCTGCTTTTGTAACTTTAATTGTGCAGTAAAGTATTCTTAGCTTCCTGATGTGGTACAAATGCTAGCAGTCAGCTTCCTACTGTACAAGTCTCTTCTTTTATCACATCTTCAACTTTTCTTATCTTTCTGAAATTATTGAATCTTGATATCACTCTCATTTGCCACAACCCCTAGCCTAGATTTCAAAAATCCCTCTCTTTTCAAAATAAGCTTTATACATTGTCATCATCACTTCTCACAAGATCCTGTCAGAGCAGCAAATTTCAGTGCTAACATGCAAAGTGTAACTCTTTGCTTTCCGTGACCTTGTGCCAGCGGTTAAGATCCAAGGAGGTTGTACCAGTGTCACACAGGTGAGTTCAGCTCATTAGATTTATGATCGCAAAGGCCTCCTTGCTATTTCTCTGAAGTGTGTATCCTCAGACATCTTTCTTGCTCCCACATACCATGGAGCCCCAGGGAGTGATCCCTTACCATGGGTGCTGTTTAAAGTCAGCAGCTGAGAATACAATGAGGAGTAGAGGCTTTTCTTCTTCTGATCTTGTCCCCAATACAACTCATACCTTTAGATTTGTAGTTACTTCCTCCTGAGTAATGTGGAAGCCTGATAATGGAGTTTGTGGTCCCGAGCCCTTCTAGTAGAGGGTTTCAAAAATTGTGCCACTACCTCAATATTACTTTTAATGTGATTGGTGTACAAAAGACAAAATATTGTAATTTTGCACCCTAGGCCTGCAGAGAGCAGGGCTAGATGCCCTTAAATCACACCAAAATTTCTAATGTTGTTGTTAAGGCAGTGGAAACATCAACTTTAATTTTGACCCTTCAGAAACCAATGGATAAGCTAAAGAACTGTCTGAGTATATGGCCTGGAGGTGACAAGTAACATAGAATTCACAGTTCCAAGTTTATTTCTTTGCACTGTACTGTGAAGTATTGGATAATGTAGCTGTCAACTCTCTTCCCATAAGGAACATTATTTAGGAGACGTGTTGTCTAAGCATGGGCAAAAAACCCTGAACTCATGTCTCTCAAGGGCTGTGGAAGAGGGCTCTACCCATGCTATTTCACCTATGTTCGTGCAAACAAGGACTGTAATAATCCCTCACCTTCATCCTGAAAGAACACTTCATTCCATGAGGATGAAAAAGAAGGAACTATTATTTGAGATTTCTTCTGTTAACCTTCATTTTCCATGTTCTAATTTTACTTCACCTTTCTAACTGTTAGATTTTTTTTTTTTTGGTAAAGAAAATAAATTCACAGGTACAGTAGGAGGATATCTAAGAGAATTAAAGACTTCCACTTGGCATACTGCTACTGTAATTTTAATTTCCTATTTAGGACTTGAGCATTACAGTCCAGAGCTCTCAATATGCAGGAAAGAAACTTGCCTAATCACAGTGATCCCTATGCACTGCACTCACTGTGAGACCTTTGCTGTCCCAGGAGCATGTACCTGACATTGAAAGATCTGAAATGAAACCCATATGTATGCATTTTAAAGAATGCTGCAGTACCCCTCTGGAAATAGCATTGTCATGGAATAAGTAAAAGATGGGGTGAAAAGATAATATCTCTGCTCCAAGGCTCCATTTTTTCATCAAAAGCAGAAAGACCCACTGAAGAGAAAAATCATGGATGTCCAACCCCGTTAAGTGAGCTCACAGTAGGAGTAATTTTTAAAATGAAAAGCATGCCCACTGTTCAGAGATACAAGCAGGAGAATGGCAGGGGAATCTACAAAAGGGGAAATGTGATGAAGAGAGACAGCAGGAAATCAAACTCCACTGAGAACAGCCACAAAGTTCCAGTGCAGTCCAGCCTGCAAAATAACAAATAAACTCTCATAAGATGAATAAACTGCTCAATGCACTGATCACAAAAGAATGAGTTGTACCTACAGGTACCTCACAGCCCTTTTAAATGGTAACAGTTAGAAGTCCAGATGTGAATACAAGCCTCCTTTTCTTTAATTCACATTTTACATGCTTTTGTAACAGCAACATATGGAATAAGGAGTTTGGTAACTCAGAAAAATCATTCTATTTCAAACAACTTGTATCACCATTAGAGTATTTTCATTTTCTTCTGATGTATTAATCCTTTGCAATGAGTGTCAACTAAAGGCCCAAATAACTGTAAAACTATATCCTGATATTACATTTATATGTAGGTATAATAAGTGAAGCCAGAAATTAGTGTAATCTCTACCTTAATCGGAAGTTGTCTGCTTGAGAAAATATTCTTGATTTGTAGGTGTTGTCCTGCCCACTTTCATTACTCGGGTGTAAAAATATTTTCATTATTTTAGCATGGGATATGAGCTTTCTAATAAGGAATCTTGAAATGTATTGTCTATATTTCACCTTTGAAATATCTGTGGCATTTATGTCAGGTATACCAAGATTTTTTTCAGGCAGATAAAGTAAGGAGATCTATTTTTAGATTTTTTTTTTTCAACTTTATTGCCCTCACCAATTTTAGAGGTAGCTACTGAATTCTTTTTGAAAATTTGAGAAAGCCTAAACTCGTTAGAGATGTGAGCTTTGACTGATCAGGCATAGTACATGGCTGTGAGGACCCAATTAGGAATTTAAAGGCATTGCTCAAAACAAGAAAGGTGGGTTGATTTCATTAGTATTGGCAGGTCATTGAGAAGTTCACCATGGAAAGAACTCATTTAGATAATAAATCCTTGCTGGTGTTTACTAGGTAAGGTTTGCTTCCTGTCCAAAAGAAAAGCTATTTCCTTTTTTTTAATTTTTTTTCCTTCCCAATAATGAAGGTGGCTTTAGGATTTTACACAAACATTGGATTATAGGTTTCACTGGAAAACTTTGGACAAACTACCTAGGCAGTAATTTGCACTAGTACAGGCACACTAGTCCAATACTAGTGTGTCACTTGAGCTTCAAATGCTGGATATTTCAGTGCTGGAGAGAACATCAGGAGTGCAAGGCAGGGATGTGTTTGCTACAGGTATTTGTGAATTCTTCCTGACCCAAAATCTTGGCTTGATTAAATAGTAGAAAACTGCATTTAACTTATTGCCTCCAATTAATTTGTGCAAATTGCTTAGTAATCCTAAATCATTACAGTGTTTAGAGTAATGACTTTGAATTTTTATTATGGAACATTTTCATTAATGCTCTTTCATGACTGGTTAGAGAATTCTTGCAAGAAAAAAATTATGCTGAGATAGTATTTTCTTCAGTTCCCATAAGTGTGGTACTTTAGGTTGGTGTATGTCTGCAGATGTCCTCTTCCACAAACACCCTGTGAGCAGCTGCCCCAGGATGTCCATGCAGTGTTTGAGTGGTCACTAATGAGATACTCTGCAGCATGTTGACCAGGATTCTGCAGAGCTGACACAAGTGGGGTCAAGTGAAGACTAAATCTCTCACTGAAACTTGTGAAACCCAGCAAGGCCACCATGGCAGTGACTGTGAATAGTGAATGTCTTGCTGGTTTTTTGTAGTGGAGCTACATATTTGGGAAGCCCTGCACTTAGACTCTTTCAAACTGTTCCCTTTTGTGTTGCTGCTGCCTTAGCTACAAGAGCTGGCCATTTCTGATGCAGATGGCTAATCTGCCACTGCTGCTCTGCAGCAAAACCAAGAGTTGAATGGCTTCCAAGACTGAATTTCCAAGTAGCTAAACCAAGCACCCCAATTTTGGGATCTTTTAGGAGTGCTGCAAACACTAAACTTTTGAGATGGTTTAAAATTGCACAGGATGAATTATCTCTACAGCTGAAAGTGATTGCCCTGGTGTCTTCAGCATATGGAAAATAAAGATGTGCTGAACTTTGATATTACTGGCATCAGCAACTGTACATCTAAGGATATTTATGATAGTTGCACCAATTTAGTGTGTGATCAAGATTTTGAGATTCCTATGATAATTAAGTTGGTAAGTATATGTCCAGGCACGTAATATTTCTGGCTTTGGAAGTAGGCTGAGCATGCAAATAAGCACTCTTTTAAATCCCTTACTTTGTTTAAAGCACTGGAGATCACTAGCTGTATTGTTCACTTTAATAGGTCAAGTAGACCTTCCTTCCTTCCTTCCTTCCTTCCTTCCTTCCTTCCTTCCTTCCTTCCTTCCTTCCTTCCTTCCTTCCTTCCTTCCTTCCTTCCTTCCTTCCTTCCTTCCTTCCTTCCTTCCTTCCTTCCTTCCTTCCTTCCTTCCTTCCTTCCTTCCTTCCTTCCTTCCTTCCTTCCTTCCTTCCTTCCTTCCTTCCTTCCTTCCTTCCTTCCTTCCTTCCTTCCTTCCTTCCTTCCTTCCTTCCTTCCTTCCTTCCTTCCTTCCTTCCTTCCTTCCTTCCTTCCTTCCTTCCTTCCTTCCTTCCTTCCTTCCTTCCTTCCTTCCTTCCTTCCTTCCTTCCTTCCTTCCTTCCTTCCTTCCTTCCTTCCTTCCTTCCTTCCTTCCTTCCTTCCTTCCTTCCTTCCTTCCTTCCTTCCTTCCTTCCTTCCTTCCTTCCTTCCTTCCTTCCTTCCTTCCTTCCTTCCTTCCTTCCTTCCTTCCTTCCTTCCTTCCTTCCTTCCTTCCTTCCTTCCTTCCTTCCTTCCTTCCTTCCTTCCTTCCTTCCTTCCTTCCTTCCTTCCTTCCTTCCTTCCTTCCTTCCTTCCTTCCTTCCTTCCTTCCTTCCTTCCTTCCTTCCTTCCTTCCTTCCTTCCTTCCTTCCTTCCTTCCTTCCTTCCTTCCTTCCTTCCTTCCTTCCTTCCTTCCTTCCTTCCTTCCTTCCTTCCTTCCTTCCTTCCTTCCTTCCTCCCTCCCTCCCTCCCTCCCTCCCTCCCTCCCTGCCTCCCTCCCTGCCTCCCTCCCTCCCACACAAGGTGTAGGCAATATTTTTTCCAGAGTGAGGTGAAAGCCAAATGAGGGAATGAAGTGTGCATTCATACCTGTATTTGTACACAAGACATAGGTATAGATATCATGTCCAAAAATACACATTGAAAGGATATGATTGTTTACAAAAGCAAGCCCTTAGAATTTAAGAAATACCAGAACCAACTTTGCCAGTGCATGTTTATTCTGTTCGCATTACAATGAGTGCTCCATCATACAGCTACATGTTTTTTATCCACAGGTGGCTGGGATGGATTAGGATCACTTGCTGGGCAGCTTTTCAATATTCTGTTTTATCTTCATAGTTCAGCACGTGGCCCCATGTCTCGGGTATTACACTCTATTCAAGCTGTGATCTGGATACATAATTATTAATTCCATCAGCAGCTTTTTGGTGGCAAGCACTGCTATTGTTTTCAGGTGACTCACAAAGAGCATTGAATTCTGTTTTCCCTTTCTAAGATCAAAGGACATTGTTATCTTAATTTTTCAGGTGGAAAAAAAAGAAGGAAAATTGTGGTCCACAGGTGCCACTAATTTCAGCCACCAAAGATTTCTGCTGATTACCCTTGTGGAAAGCCGATAGAGTTAGCCACAGCCTTTATGTGGTTCAGTGCTAGCAGAGCCTTGGCAGCAGCATCACAGCCACTTGGTGACAGGGAAAGCGCAGGAAGCCCAAAGCACTGGAGCCCCAAGTGCCTCCTCAACTCTTTGAGACAGACACACCATAGACAGACACAGGTTCATCTGTCACCCCCTCCACAGCCAATGATCCGTGAGCAGCCCACCTTGGCTCTAGCTGAAGAGGGCAGTGTCATCCCTGAGAGAGAGCCAAGCAGGGGCTCTGCTGCCAGCCCTGGTCACTGTCTCCAACTGAGCAGCAGCGGCCTTGGACAGCAGCTGCTGGGTGATGCTGAGTGGGGCCTGTTATATGTGTATATGATAACTGGTGCAAATAAAATTGTCGTATATTTTATAGTTATGTACTGTTAAAATATACTCTTATAAGAAGTTTTTAGAACGCACAAGCCAGTGACAGGGATTGCAACACAATGTCAAAACCACCTGGACGGGGAGAGAACCTCATTTACAATCAAATGAACGTGGCCAGCCCGGAGATGGATCGTCCATCAAGGTGATACTAGGAGGAACGCCCGGACAAGGTGATACTAGGAGGAACGCCCGGACGATGAATACGCGATAAATATCTGAGAGAGCCATGGGGGAGATACATCTCAATGCTGAATTCTGGGAATGCCATCATGGGTGCTTATCACTCTCCGGACATGTTTAATTCAACTCGCCACAGAGAAAGAACTCCACATGAATATGTGCAGTCTGAAAATGAAGAAAAGGGACTCTGCCTCGGGCAAGAAAAACCGTATAAAAATCGCTGGGACAGGACAATCGGTGTGAAGCATAGGGGACCCTCTGCTGTAGCGGTCAAACCTGTGTCTCACCCAGCGCTGATACCCGGGCTCGGCACTGACTCTTTTTATTGGATAGTGGCTTTTCGTTGTTATTCTCTAAATTTTTATTTGGACCATTTGATAAATTTTCTTTAATTAATAAATTGGAGCATTCATTTATAACAGGCCCACGCCCTGAAAGCACACATTCTTTCAGGAATCTAACTGCTTTTCTGTGCTTGGACTGTGATCTCTGGAAGGCACAGTCAGATTTGGGTTGATTTGCAAAGGAGTAGCAAATGCACTGTTAACCTTTCAAGATGAGGCTAGGATATATTTTTTTTTCTTAAAGTTGTTCTTAGAAAAAGAAACAAACCAACAGTCTGAAACTGGATATTTCCCTAAGTATACAGCCTCCAGGAAAATCTGCCTAGAATAATTCAGTCCAACAGGTTAAAGTCTAGCAAAAATGTTAGCAGATGAAGCAGGGAAATCCTGGATAGCTTTACTATTAAGTAGTTCCTGTAGTGGCCTCGCTGCTAATAAGGCAGATACACGCACGTATGCACCCACACACAGACTGTGTGTGCATGCACAAGCACAATAATTAGCAGGATGCTGGATGCCCTCTCATTTATTTTACTTGTTTTTTTCTGTAGAGCTTAATCTTGCAGACAGTTCGCTTTAATCGTGAGCTGGCGGAAACGGCAGGAGTTTGTATAAAATTGGTGTAACTTTTCAGCTGCTGAGAGCAGAACCCATCAGAAGGCAATGCTGAATAAATCCAGAAGAACACCATGGCATTAATTGTGCACCGTGCTGAGCATACCTACTGTGGCAGAAGGTGACTCCCACCCTAGTGATGGATGGAATCCTGACCAAACTAGGACCTCCTCATGTTTCACCAATGCAGAATTGCTTAAAGCCGCATGCTGTAGCCTAATTCAAATTACTTGAATTTAAATGGTAAACACAGACTCATACAGAAAAATTAAGTACAAAGCAAAGGAAAGGAACCTACTGCTGTCATTCGTCTTTTGAAATGCATTAACACCTTTGGAGGAAAATCTCGAGACATGGAGGAAAAAAAGAATTATTTGCTTAAAAAAAAAAGGTGTTAGGCCTTTTAAAAAGTGACCTGCCTTTTCTTTTTTAAATAATAATTATATCTTAATGCATAATATAAATGGGGGTAATGTATGTCTTATTAAGGGCTCAGATTTGCAAGGAGTGTGAAACAATAATTTAATCCTCCTGAATTATATTTTCAGTGTCAGTCCCATGCTTTTTATACATGTGCAAAATTAAGTGGAAACCACCTTAACTATTTTCCTTCTTATTAAACAGTAAAAATCTACAATTCAGTGAGACATTAAGCAGTTGGCATTTGTTGCTATACAATCCTGTTCCACAAACCCCACTGTGAATTCAGTGGGGCATTCGGCTCTAGCCAGCTTCTGTTATCAGTAACTCTACATGAAAGAACTTGCATTTTCCTGCTTACAAAACAAACAGAAGAATAATAAAGTTGTTCAGTGTTTTAAAACCTTAGTTTGAATTCCAGCTCTGAGATTTCAGTACTTAGTACTTACTGTTAAGATGCTCTCAAGTCCAAGAGTCTCTCACTGCTAAGTGCCTGTATGCTTTTATCTCCTACAGATGATCATATACAAGTTATCACAACTATTGGACATCAGTGAGATAACATCACTAAATTCTGATAGGGCTGTATCTGGATTAGGGAATTACGAATTGAAAAGCCAAACTGGACCCTTGGGTCTGAAGAGAGTGAGCAGTACAGGCTTCAAACACAAGGTAGAAAGATCAGATCCTCACACACTCCTCCCCTTATTTTTCTAGCAGGACCATTGCTTTTTAGGATGCATAGTTTTGAAGAATGGTAGGAGTTTTTGCCCCTTACAGAGTTTATTGACTAATACGCCTGTCAGCAGCACTCCGGTTGCAGGCAATGACCTCAAATCCTCTTTGGACTTAAGCTCCTTTTGGCCACCTGTGTGTTTGTGTGTTTTTGTGTTTGTGTGGTGCCTGTCACTGCCTCTCCTGTATGAACCCAGCTTGGCTCGAGGAGCCAGATTTTTTTCAGTGAAGGTGCTGGTGTTGCTCCTGAGATGACCAAGTGTGGTGGATTGAAGTTGCTCAGGGTGAAGTGTCTGGGCTGAACATGGTGGCATGGGGCTGCAGCATGTGGGAGGGGATCATGCTGGGGTGTCACTGGGGTATCCCTGGTAAGCCCTCCTGGCTTCTGGAAAGCTCAAAATTAAGATGATAAGAAGATGAGTCAAAGCTATTTTAATCTGTGGTCTCTGGCCTGTACTTAATTGTCCTGTGCTTCTCAAGCCATCCCTGTACTGCCACTGTGTCCAAGGCAGATCTCTCCATTCCCTTTTTTGATTTCTGGTAATTTGTCTGAAGAACAGCTTATTTGCCCTCTGTTATGGCTGGGAAACCACAGCCCTTCCCCACTTCCTTAGATCTCAGTGTCTGTCTCTATCCTACTCTACAGAAGAAGGTATTAATCAGCATTGTGGGAGCAATGTGACGCCATATTAAGCTGGAGAAATTCTTTCAAATGGGAGAAATTTCAATTTAGAAGATAAAATACCATTTTGGGGAAGCAAGTGCTCTGAGTTTGGACTTTGTCAGTGGAGGAGAGTCTTACGCTGATTGTATCCCACAATCAGTAATTGGGTGAGTTTGCACTGCTGAAACCAGGACAAGTTTTGCTGCTTATCTACAGATGGAAGTCCAGAAAGTTGTGTTTCTCTGCACTTGTATTTTTCAGCTTTTTTTTTTGACCAGATGAATTATTGCTGAAATAATTATCAAGAAAAAATGCATATATTTGCTTTTTACAGGAAAATGCTCCATTTCCTTCCCTTCTACACCCATAAATTCTACTTCTGCTCTACCTGCTCTGCTTCTTTGGAGACATCACATCAGAGCTAAGAGCATAGTTTTGCAGGTGGAGGGAAGGACCAGTCAGAAAAGTTGCAGAAGCTGTTGCATGGGATTTGTATTGCCCAACACAACATTGTGATTAGAAGGTTTCCAGGCTGTGCAAAAATTTAAAAACATTAATGATCCTGATTTCTGATGAATTTTAAAAGAATTTGTGCTAGTAAAACCAGTTTTGCTAACTGCTGACCAACAGTACTTTTGTTCATGGTTAGTTGTGGAAGTACAATGACAGACATGCAAATAGAAGCTGTATTTAAACCAGCACATGCCATTTAAGTACGTAGCTGATAACTATACAATTGGAGGCTTGTAACAACAATATTGTCAGGAAAGATCAGACACGGCGTGGAGGCAACTTTGAGGGTTGAAATTCTGCACTCTCTGATGCCTGTGAGAAGAGCTGGATCTTTTCCATGCAAAAACCTCTACTGCAGGGGTGAATGGGAAGAAAGGAAAAAGGTCATGGACTTCAGATAGTGGAGGATTGTAAGGACTCTAAGTATGCCAGAACAGCAAGGTGTCAGGGCCTTGGTTTTGTTCCTTGGTCTACAAAAGGACTTGTTCCAATTATGGAATACTGTGAAGACTGAGCATCAGCCCATTTGCACAATAATTGCAACTTTGAACTATCCTGTTTAGGTAAGACTTCTTAGGAAGAAAGTTGGTAAAGTGTATGGATTGCTGAGGATGGAGAAGAGCATTGTATTTTAGGAGGTGTCAGTTCCTGAGTCACTTCCCAAATTTCTGTTGCTGCGAAAGGGGACTCTGAAAGCCCTTTGTGAGTCCCTGATGTTGAAAACTAACCTTGACTTTCCTGGGTAGCAGAGTTTGAAGACCTTGTGGTAAGTCATTCACATGAGTATGATGATATTTCCTAGCCAATGAGATAGAGTTTCCAAAGTTTGTTAGAAATCTTGGGGCAAAAATGGATAGAGATATGTAGAGGAGTCCTTGGCCTGTCCAACCAGCCCACGATTCCTAGAAGTCGGCATGAACATCAGAGGACACTTTGATATACCCAAGATGGAGAAAACACTGGATAAATCTCTCCTCATCTGTCTATGTATTCATCGGCATGTCGCCAACTGAACACACAGAAAGCAGCTAGTTTATTAGTTCCTCAAAGAAGTATCTATTTCTTGGCAGGGAAAATACAGGCTGAGACACAGTGTGACACTCCACACCTGCCAGGAGCAGCAAGGAGATGGGCTTGGAGCAGCATCCACATCCAGCAGTTAACATCTGTCCTAGCTGCTGGTGCTACAGGGATGGGAGGATAGCTCTAGGGGCTGCCTGTAAGCTTGGCAGTGGGCAGAACTCCTGCTGTCTGCTGCCTGTCCCCAGCTGGCACCTCAGCACAGTCCTGCTCCGGGTGTGCACAGACCTTCCAATGCCAGGACGAGAGACTGTGAAGGGGTCTTGTCCTCTGTAATCCTTTGAAACAGGGATTATCAGTGCCAAAGATGCACAGAAATTCTTCTGGACAGCCTCGTCATTCCCATTTTACTGCCTCTCTGGAGGAGGCTGCCCAGCCCTGACACAGTTGCTGGGCTGACTGCACTTGTCTGACTTGCTCATTTTGCCAAGGGCTGAAGGCAGATCGATTGGGAAGAGTTAAGTCATTGGGCTGATGATACAGACTGGATGGAATGGAAATGGCATGGTGTGAACAGAACAGAACAAAACAGAATATATTTTTAGAGCTGATAGCTGCTTCACCACCCTATTCCCTGGCCTCCTGATCTTGAGGCCTACTCATCTGCCGTGGCAGAAAGATCGAGAGAGGTTAACTGTGGAATTAACCACTCCTCATACAACCAGCACAGTTTCTTCACCAGAGAGACATAAACAGCAAAGTAAGGAAAAGTGCTAGTGTGGATTCCTGGAGGAGTGGGGGAAATAAAGGGATTTTAGTGCCCTTAGACTGTGGGCTACAGTTAAGTGCCTTTGGGGCACTTAATCCTTGCAAAAAGGAAGATTTGACACAGAGAGGAGTGTGGAAGGAAGGAATTATTATTAATCAGGAAGTATTATTTAAATATCAGGATTACATGACAACTAGACAGTTAATTTGTTGTTCAGAAAAAAGAAAAAAATGACAATCACCCTGATTTTAAGAGCATCCCCTGTCTCAGGTGGTTAGCCAAAGGGCCCTTTTTTTATGCAGCTTGAGAAAGCATCATGGAGACTTTTATCAAATAATTGCATAAACAACAATGCTATCACAATAGCCAGACTTCTACAGTGCCTTGAGGTCCTCCCTGAGGAGCCTGCTGCAGGGCAGAGGGGCAGCGGCTGGGGAGACGTCGCCCATTCTTACAAAATTCTCTGTGGTTAAAAATTTTGCTGCTAAAGAAAAATAGAGCAAGACAGAACTAAACTTATTATGTGCATATTGCACAAGGCTATATAAATCAGCTCTGTACTTGCTTTGCCTTGCCTGTCCTTCCCCTACACCTCTTTGTCATTCAAAGTATGCTCATAGGAAACTTCAAGAGAATCTGCTAACAACATTATCAACATCAGGAGAGGCAGACAAACCAATGACACAGGATGCAAGTGAAAGGATACCACTGAGAAAAGCTACACAGATGGTTTTAGAGATTAAAAAAGCTGGCATTTCTAAAGCTCAGGATGGTTAAAAACAGAGATAGATAGATGGGGAGAGGGTGAGAGGGAGGAGTAACTTACTTATTCAATCCTTCTGGTCTGGTATTTCTGTAGGCCCCATCTGTACTTTGCAAGAATGAGTTTGTGCTTTTGGTTGCACTCCCAGCTTATTCTTCTTGGTGTTTATAGACTATCCCAAATGTCAAGTTCTTTTTTCACAAAGCCAGTTGATAGCTCCTTGCAGCAAGAATTGTTCTGTTCTGGGACTGTGCCAAGGCATTTTGCATTTTTAAAGTGATTTCCAGCCCAGAGAAGTCCTGTGAGTAATGACTTTGCTGTTCCTAGGGCAGAGAAGCACTGGGTCTCTCTCTTGGCCTGCCTGCCTTTCAGCTGGAAAAAAATCCTTAGTTATAGTCTTTGTTCATTCATTTTCTCTTTTCCTAAAATCACTTATTCTAGTAGTTCCCAAACCACGATCTCTTGTACCACATCAAACAATGCTTTTTTAGGGTGCTTTCCACTGCAGGCTTCAGGAAAGGGACATCATCTAAGAAATTTTGCTAGTGCAATATTTGAAAAAAAGTTATGGAAAAACAAACAGACCTTTTCTTTTTCAGAAGATTTATAGGATTACCAGCTGTGAGATTTCAACAGGAAGATAAAATTGGCAGGAGGGATTCCACAAGCCTTCTAAAATATTGCTCAAAGAATTCTCACTTCTCAATAAACCACCCCCAAAAAAGCCATCTCCTTCTTGCTAAGTAATTGACATTAAATGGGTGTTACTCCTGGGCACTTCCTGGCACCATCTGTCCCCTGGCTTTCCAGCCAGGTTCTGCACCCAAATATACCCCAACTTCCCTGTGCATACCTCATGTCTTACCTACAGTTCCAGCCAACAAGAAGGCAACAGACATCCTGAAATATTTTCCTTTCTCCCAGTCCCCTGGCTAGTTTGGCTTGTGCTAAAGTTTCACTTTTTCACCTACATGACATTCATGAAAGGCATCAAGTGTCCTTGGGTCCCCTGCAGCATCTTGCATGAAAGAGAGGCTATACCAGGCAGCCATTCATGGCATTCCATTTAATAACCCAAGCCAAAGTCATACTGCATCTCTGTCAGGGGCTCTGTTTAAGCGTTTGAGGCTGTGACAAGTGTTTGGTGCAAAAAAACACTTTTGAGGGAAAAAATTTTCTCTCTGAGGACTGGAATGAAATGAGCTTCTGAGAAGTAAATAGACTGACAGAAGTGTGTAGACAGACAAATGGGCGGGTGATAAAATTGGTCCTGTACCCTGTTTCTAACATATTTCAAAATAGCAGCTTTGGAAGATGGCACTTCCTTTTACAGTCCTTTTCAGAAATAATAAGTACAGTTAGCTGGAATTTTGGTCTAGATATTTAAACACCACATTGCCTTTTAGCAAAGGTTTGCCTCCCATCATTAAGTAATTAATTCAAGGTAAAAAGTGGAATAGAACCAGAGGGATGATATGGTAGTCTCAGATGCAAGTCTTATATTACAATTAGAAAGGTGTGGTTAGGCTTTTTCCAGAGTATTTTTTTGTTTTCTTGCTCTGTTACAGCTTGCAGAAAGTAGAGATTATAGCATGTATCTGCTGATCAATATTAAACTAGTAGAGTAAAATGTCAAGAAGAAAAAAAATTGAAATCATACTAGATTTCAACACCAACAGAGAAAATCCCAGCATTTGGGAAATGGCAGCAATAAAACTAGCAATTGTTATTTAGTTTTAAGTAATGAACTACATAAAAAACACAAAACTTGCCACATTGCCTCCCAAATGGAGCTTATTACACTGCTGCTCGAATGTTTGTACAATCTTTAATTTAAACATTTTCTCTTCAGGTCTTAATAATAGGCATGGGTTGTTGCAATTTACTCTCTCTTCAAAGGCAAAAAATGAAAGAGGAAAACAAAATACTTTAACTCAGATTTCAACAGAATTGACTCATTCAGCTAGAGGAGGGGTTGAAAGTCAGAAAATTTCACCCTCCGATTTATATTTCAGCCAGGTAAGGGCAGGATTAGCATGTGGACCCTCCAAAGCTGCTCCCCCAGTGAGAAGGAAGAGCCATTCATCACTGTTTACTGGGCTTTTGTTGTGCTGCAAACCCTCACAGAGAAGAAATATAAAGAGTAATTTGTATTTCTCAAAAGGAGACCAACATGCAATCACATAGATGCTACAAGGAGTTTTTTTTTATTATATTTTAATATATAAGCAACCGAGAAAAGCATTTAGAGGTGAATGTTAATATATTCCATTCCTCGTGGCCCACAGGATTCTCAATTCTCAGTTCAGTTTTTTCATTATATTTCTGGAATTACTGTGGTAGTTTACTGGTTTGAAGGATTTTAGAGTCATAAATAGCAGCAAATCTTAACCTTGAAACTTGAATGACAAAATAATCCTATTTGAAACAACACTTGAGTGGCACAGGGAAGATAAATAAATAAATAAATAAATAAATTCCATTTTTTTCCTGTACATGACTACTTCAAGCTCAAGTTGCTGTTCAAATTTGATCATCTGATAAAACACCAAATTTTTAAATGCCTGGCTCTGACTTTTTTATAAAGCAACAGATGTGGGCTCAGTGTTGATTCCTGGCCTTGGGTTCTGTGGATGCATGACCCTCTGTTTACCCCCTTCCTTTAGGGCACCAGTGCTTACGGCTTCACATGCATGCAGAAATAATTTTGAAAAAATTGGGTTCAGATGCTCACCTGAAAGGTAAATAAGGACATTTTTCTCTCAGACATTTTTCTCTTGGACTACATTTGATTTCTTTAAATATTTTTGTTCTTTGGGTTCTGGTGTGCCTTTGCAGTGAAGCATGGCTCTTTACTCAACCTGCCACACCAGAAGCAGGACCTGAATGAAAGGGCTGCTGGTTTGCAAGGGTCACAGCCGCCCTCTGGGCGTCTGCCCAGCATCTGGGCAGGTGTGATGGCCATATCAGGCCTGGGAAGAAGTATTTTGGGAGGTTGGAGGAGCAGAGAACCCTCCTTTACATCTTGTGTCTTTTCTCAGACGTGGCTATGAGGGCATTTCTCTGAAAGTCCCTGTCTGTCCTGGGATATCCTTGTCCATCCTGGGTAGCTGTGAGACCTCAGCTGCTTCTCTCAGTGACCCACTACATGGCTTTCTGTGGGAAATATAAAGCTACAGTCTGTGAGCTTTTTACACACTACTGGAGTGACATTTAATAGGGCACAACATACAGAAGGACAGATTAGAGACCATTGTACAAGGTTTAGTGTTAATTTTTGTTGTGCTGGTAAACTTTATCCTTCCTTATGGGGAACTCTCTCTCCTGGTGGTCCCCTCTGTACTAAACATTGAAAAAACAAAAATGTCCTTAGCACAGTAAAATAAACCAGACAGTAAAACATGATGCCACAAAAGAGGATGACCAGATAATCAGGCTCTGCCTTTCTGTACCTTAGCACCAGGCAGGGAAGCCAAGAGCTGGCTCGCCCTTTTGCACGGCAGCTGAGGGCACACTGCTCAAATCTGATGCCGCTTGGGCTGAAATCCCACAGCACACTCTGGAGTGTTAACATCTGCATTAAGGGGTCCTCTGGAGCATGCCAGGACAATCACCGTGCTTCAGACTTTGATATCCTTTTCCAGGAATGCATAAACCTTCTGGACAGGACACATTTCCAATGTAGCTGTGACAGCTGATAGAAGAAAAAAGGAACAAGGGACAATGACATCTGGAAAATGCATTCTGAAGAGTTGTTGCAAAGAATTTGGATTTGGTTTGCTTTTGCTAGGGAACTAGAGGAAGAATATGTGTTTAGTAAGGAGATACTATGCCAAGAAGTATATTAGAGGTATAGCACAGCTATGTAATATGTGAGGTAAAAATATTGCTGAAATTTTATCAGTACTGGCACCTAAATAGTGCTGTACATCCTTTAGGATCTGTTACAGATAGACTCATGCAACCACTGTAAAACATAATGAAATTACACCCTTCTTCCCCCTAGACTAGTCTAGGAAACAGCTGGGAGCACATTATTCATTTCTGTTTTATTTTTTGCATTGAGATTTTCTAACACATTCAAACTATTGGTCAGTCAGAAATCTGTAAGCCACAAGGCACTGACCACAAGAAATTAGGATAGGAAATTATTTTCCAAATTATGCCACAATTTTTCCTCATCTACAGTTAAATTAAAGGGAAGAAGCAATTAGAAAGATGTTACTTAAGCCTGAGTATATACAAGGCAAAGAGATAGTTCTTGCTGCGAACAATGAGGATCTATCAAATACTGAATGTTGAGGATAGACTCTTTAAAATCTAGGACCAATTTTACATCCAGAGAGAATAAATAATTTAAAAGATACTAGAAATTTCAATTATGAAAATTTCAATTATGAAAATTTAAGAAATGCTACCTATTGTTTTGAGGACATTATTCATTACTACTTATGCTGAAGGATAAAAATGTTGAACAAATTACATCAGCTGTGTGTGGCAAATTGAGGAAGGTGCTTCCTAAATCTAACGGGTTACCTAATGAAGTTCAGAGGTATTATGTTTGTAGATAGGCAGAAAAGTGCATTGTGATAAAATCAAACCTCAAGTGCTTACTGTTCTGAGAATCTAGCTGAGGGAAAAAATAATACATGCATGCACTCATACCTACCTACACATATCCTGTGTTTACAGGAAGCTTTAATGATAATCCATCATCAGCATTAATGGGGAAGCCTTCCAGCTACATCAAGTAACCGGGAGTGTGTGGGCCACAGCTGGAGGTACGAAACCAGCCTGCAGTTCATCATCATTTTCCTGGTAATTCCTTGCTTCTTTTTAATCAAGGGCCATTTTGTACCTTCATAAACTTGAGGACCAGATGGTGTTCTGGTCTCCCAGGTGAACACCAATACACAAGCCAGGGAATTTCAGGCAGTACTTCCTGCATCTTAGGATACTTTGTCCTTGCCTTAGAGTAGAGGGATAGCCTTTGGACCTTCAGGAATCTAAGTAGGCACCCAGCTATGCAGTGATTTCTGAAAGTGTTAATACTTTCCCCAAATTTAATCTTTGTTATTAGTAACTACATAAGCAAAAGGAAACAAAGAGATATTCAGTATAACTGTTAAAACTGAAGAGTTTTCTATCTTTTGGGGAGTGTTTTGAGTCTGGCTCAGATTAACTGTGATCAAAATACATTTCTATCCTTGGAAGGCAAAGAGAATGCTTTGGCCTCAGGCCTTTGCTCAGTGACAAAGGTTAGGTTTTTGCATCTGCAAATCTGACCTGAGGCTGCAGAACTTCTCAAACAGGAGAATGAGAAAAGCAAGGAGGAATTATCTGCAGCCAAAAGGCAAGCCTCCCACCACGAGTTAAAGCTTTTTTGCTTTCAGCTGCCGTCTCTTGTCTCATGTTGTCTGATCTAGCATCTAGCTGATAGAAACTCCCTGCAAAATGAGGCATAACAAAGGCAGGAGAGAAAGGCATCACTTCATTCTACATCACTGTTTATGCTCAGTGCCAGTGGGGAGAGGAAGGCATGGGCGTGCGCTCCGAAGGCTTTGCCCCTTTGCTAGGTCAAAAAGGAAGCGCTCCCAGGTGGGAGCCTTGAGAAAAAATACCAGTATTTATAGAGGCTATGAAACAGGGAGGAAAATTATATCTCATAAAAGAGGGGAGCCTCTGTTTGAGCCAGAACAAAGGCAGAAACTTAATACTGAATGAAGGATTTTCTCAGAAGGAAAAAGCAGAAGAGAGTGGTGTCCCTGCTTAGAAGAGAAGACCAAAAGGAAAGACAGGGCAAAGAACAGTTTCTCAGTTAGGGAGGCAAAAATAATCACAGTAGGAGAAATGGTGTAGTTTGCATCATAAAAGCAAGCCTAAATATGGAAGGTGAATTAAACTCCTTGAGAGAGGCAGTGGGACTTGGTGCTTGTTACAGCTAATGCCAAGCAATATTACTTTACCCCACCAGGTATTAGCGAATATTAATATTATGTCATTAGTGAGCTTTCAGCACCACTGTAGTATGTTATGCCTTTTCTGGGGTGAAATAAAAAAACTCAGTTTCTAGCCCAACTAATTTTATATCTTTTACAACCAACATATTTTCTTCTAAAAATAAAATACATCATATAAAAGTAGTAATTTACAGATAAAGCAACTATTTTCTGATGTTCTCATTGAGGCTATTTTATACACCTGTCTTCAATTCACTCTTTTGAAATTGTAAACCACAAATAAGTGTACTGGGACTGAGTAATTAGCCATAATTATTGTTTCTTTGTAATATTTTGGGATGTTGAGAAGATTTTTTTCATGAGGGTGTCTTTTGTGAGACAGGAAATATTCGTAATGATGCTGAAGCTTATGACTTGAACCTACACATCAACAGCAGCCTGCAGTGAGGAGAGAAAAAAAAGAATTATAGCAGAGTGTCTGCAGCAGCAGGTTTCACCAAGGACAAATACCAATATGGTTTAATCACTGCTTGGTTTTAAATATTTTTCATGAAATATTTGCATTTTTATGTCTGCTAAAGGCTTTGATAGTTCCAAGCTCTTTCATTTCCTAAATTTGCTATAATGGTGTGTATGTTTAAATACATCTGTGTGTATAATGATCTGTAACGTTGCTGATCCTCTGTGTATTGAATTAGACTTTTCACTGTTGTAAATAGGACTGATGTGAGATAAATAAACCAGGCCAAAGAGTATTGATACATGGAATTGATGTAAAACAGGTTAGAGGAGAAGCTAATAAACATACTTGAATGATTTGCAGTCTAATCCTATACAAAGCATTGGAAACCTAACTTGTGAGCACTGAAACAGTGAATCTCAGTTTAAGTATTAAAAGCAATGTTTCAAATTCTGTTGTGGTTTGTCCTCTCAACACTCCTTAATATTACACAAGATATGATTTTGCAGACTAAATATAAGCATTGGTGTTTATTTTAAAATTTGGTTTAATGTGAAATATGTTTTTCACAAGGATTTTTTAAAGAAATGAGTGGATTTCTCCATCTATTTGCAAATCTAAACTATTAAATTCAAACAGTAACTGTGAAAGTGTGAAAAGCTGTTTGCAGGTCTGCAGCCATCTCTAGTTTCATCAATTTGTTTTTCAGTCTTTGTTATTTCTTGTTTCTTATGTATCTCCTGGGACAGCTTCTTGCTTGAGGAGAGAATGTTAATAGCTCATTCATCCTCCAGGATGTTTCCTCACAACAATGAGAATACTCCCCAAATTTCATCTAATTCCTTTGCCTCTTCTCTGTAAAATTAAGGGAAAAATAGTCAAGAAACATGAATATAATCTGAATAAGGCTGTTCTGTAATAACAGCCTGGTTTTGCTTGGTTTGTGTAAAAGGATATTTAAATAGATTATAGGTTTCAAAAAACCATTAGTGAAATTCCAGTCCATTTTAGGTCTTAATTTCAGAATAGTGTAGGTGCTAAATGAAGTTCATCTGAGAAGGGATTTGTGCTTTGGGTTTTTTTTATTTCACTAACATATTAATCAAACTTGCAATTAAAGCTTGTGTACTTGTAGGTTAGTCTGCTGCAATATTTAAGAACTAGTTTTCATTTTCCTGGAACCATAAGATATTTCTTGGCCCATGCAGTATGATAATGCACTGCAGTGTTCATAGTGTTGTTTAAAAAAAGAAAAAAAATGAAATATGAGCATGAATGCAGACAAGTATTTGTACTCCATATGCATTCTAGAGAGAAATAAACTTGGAATTGGTGGAGAGCTTAAGTTTTCTTAGATATAAAATATGAGGAAAGCATCTATTATCTATCTGTCTACAATTTATAAGAAAAGATAATTTTCTTTGTTCAGGGCATATCTACCAGGGGAAATTAACTATGATAGCTATTCTGGATTAATTGTCCACACAGATCCTAGATTAATATCAAACAGAAGAAGGGCATTCTTATTCCAGAATTAAAGTGCATATGTAAGGAAAAATAATTTTGCAACTTGCAAACATTCTGTTCATGCCTGAATTAATCCAGATTAATTTCTTTACAGTCATCATACTCTCTTTTTGTTTTTAAGGAAAGGATTTAGAACTCTGTAATGGCTAGTGTCAAAGCCCTATCCAACCTGGCCTTGAACACTTCCAGAGATGGGGCATCCACAACTTGTCTGGGCAATGTTTCAGTGTTTTTCCATCCTCAGTAAATAATTTCGTCCCAATATCTTCAGTTTAAAGCCCTCTTTCAGAGCCTTTTTAACTCTTGTGCATTTTCAGATTCCTTACAAGGTCAGAGAGCAGTTCTCTATTCTCCCAATCCCTGTCTTTGCCTTGTGCTCCTTGGCCACTGTGGCTGGAGCACTGGCAGGTGAAGAATGCAGAAAAGTCATTGAGTACCTCAGCCTTCTCCATATGCTGGTTTCCCTGTCTTCTGTTTCCTTTTGAAGAGGAACCACATTTTCCCCTATCCTGCTTTCTGTAGGATTTTTTTTTTTTTGAGTTTGCCCAGGACCTCCTTGCTTATTCAAGCTGACTTCCTGGCATTTTTTGCATGACTTCCTCTTTGTTGGCATGTATTGTTCCTGAATCAGGAAAATGTGGTCCTTGAATATTGACCAGCTTTCTTTGACCATACTCTGTCCAGAAGATCCCTGAAGAGGCAAAGTCTGCTCTCCTGAAATCCAGTGTAGTGAGCTTCCCGTGTGCCCTCCTTGCTGCCTTAAGGAACTTGAACTCCACTACTTCATGGTCACCGCAGCCAAGGCTATCCTTGAATTTCACATCACCCACCAGACCCCCTGTTGGTCCAGCATGACACCTCTCCTTGTTGGATCTTCTATCCCTTGGAGAAGGAAGTTATCACCAAGGCAATCTGGTAACGTCCTGGATTGCTTGCACCTGACTGTACTGTCCTTCCAGCAGATGTCAGAGTGTTGAAATCCCCCACGAGGGTCAAGTTTTGTGAATGTGAGGCTGCTCCTGTCTGTCTATAGAGTACCTTACCTGCTTGGTCTTCCTGGTCAGGTGCCTTGTAGCAGACCCTCACTATTCTGTCACCTGTCATGGAGCTTCCTTTAATCCTGACCCATAAACTCTCGATCAGCTCCTCATGCATCCCCAGACACTGTTCCATGCATGTCAGCTGGTCATTGACACAGATGATGATGCCCACTCCTTGTCTCCCTTGTTCGTCCTTCCTAAAGAGCCTGTATCCTTCCACTCCGACTTTACCAGTCAAAGATCCATCCCACCACATCTCTGTGATGCCAGTAAGATCACAGCCCTGCAAACCTGTGCACATCTTTAACTCCTCTTCTTTGATTCTCAGGCATTTCAGGGGCCCCCATATCTGGAAAGACTGGAATTCCTCTGTGCTGGTCTTCAGGTGCTCTCCTGCTGACCTGCTACCACTCTTCACATTCTGGGTACTTATTGCTGACAGTGGCATCAAACTGATATGAGCAGGATGGGTTGAGATTCCCCTCCCCCAACAATTTTATTTTACCCCCCCTTCACCATCTTCATAGAAATTCCCTAAAGCTGGCTCTGAACTGTGAGAAAAGGAGAATTACCTGTGTAATGATTCAAACGACTTCCATGTATTTACGACTTTAGTTCCTATCTGATTCTGGAGTTATTGAGCATTGGGATCGTTGGAGCTGCACACAAGAGATATTAGCTCTGCTCTGAACCCATGTGGGAAAAAAAAAAAAGAAAACAACAAAATAATGTTCCCTGGAATAGATCTATAACAAAAAATAATATTAAATTCATAGTTAAGTTTGTTGTGATAGTCAAGCTGAGAATGTGACTTCTCTGTCAACATCTGTAGATATCTGTGAAATCTGTGAAATTACTGCACCTTTTATCTTTCTAGACTCTGATGGGTTATTTTTTTCTTTGTTAGCATAAATGACTACCTGGTAGGGGGACCAGCTTCTCATATTAGTTACTTGATTATTGTCTAGCATATTGTAGCTTAACCTAACTTTTCCTCCCCCTGTTCCCTCAAACAAAAAGCCTCTAAAAACCTATGGGAAATCAGGTGAGAAACTGTATTAGAGAAAATCAGTTCATATATATACAGACTAACAACCTTCTGACCTTTCTTGCCAGAATACACATGATAAGGGTAATTGCCAGCACTGTTATTTGTTCTCATTTTATTAAGTCTGTTTTTACAATAGGTATTTGAGATAACTACTCTGATGGCTATTTCTGCAGATGTCTGGTTTAAATATACCATAAAACATGCTGGGTGGTGTATCCACTAACACCATATAGTGATGAGAGTAGCAGATTAACATTAAACAATGTGTTAAAGGAGAAAATGTTTCTAAATTGCATTTTCTAGGGTTAGTTGCAACCACCAGAAATAATTAAAACTGCAATAATTAAGAAAGGATTTCCTTCCATATGCTGTTTAGTTTCCCCCTTTATTCAGTTTTTAAATTCTGGGATGCTTTCAGAGTAAGGATATTCAGATTTGTTGCTTCTGATGCTGTGGGAATATGTCTGTGCTTCCAGAGCTGGGAAGGAATCACAGATGTTCTGTCTCTGCTCCTTGTCCACTCCTTCATTATGCACAGACACTCTCTGCCCTTGCATGTTAGGTTATTTTATACACAAGTGAGATGAACAGCACCAAGATGAGTGTACATTATTGTTAAAAAATAAGGGATTTTATGTTTTCAATATTCCTACTCCAAATTTGCATATTTGAAAATCTCTTCTGTATCCTAAACCTAAGTGTTGGACCTACACTGCCAGGAAACAACTCAGGCTTTTAGCCTCTGGAAAGAGTCAATAGTCTTTAAATCTAAGAATCCATAATGCTTTTTATGAAACACACTTTAATATATTCTTCTAAGCAGTATCTCTCCCTTTTTTTCCCCCATAAATAACATTGAACACTTCATACTTTCTGTGTGCATTGCTTTGTTGCCATCATCACTGCCCTGGTTATATATTTCAGCTTTGGTGTTCTGCTTTAACTTTTTCTATAACTCCTAAACAATATTCTCCAGTTTCTTATTCCCTTTTCTCTTTTTTTATTTTTATTTTTTTACCCCATTATTGGATAATTTTTCTTTTCTATCTATTCCACCAAGTATTTTTCAACAACAGTATTTGATTTCTGTGATTTCCCTTTCTAGTAACTTGTATAGAGAAAACATACTTTGACAGATACTTCGGGCAGATAATGAGTATTTTGGAGATGGGTGATCATGTGGTACTTGAAATCCCTGCTGTAATGAGTAACAACCTTTCCCCAACTGGATGTGTTCCATTTCACTTTGTTTAAATGGCTGTCTCAGCTTTGCAGACTCTAGAGTAGGACTGAGTTCTTCTGAAAGGTTTTCAATTAGCACGGTATTCCCAAATTATCAAAGTAGAAATGTATTAGAAACAGGAAAAAAAAAAGCAAACAATTAACAATTTTATTTTAATATCCTTTAACAATTTTGGTTACTTAGCATAGCAAGAAACATAGTTTGAATGGAGTCTAACAAAATAATTTTGATAGTCCTGTGCTTGTCAACCGTTGTTTTTTCCCTTTAAGTCAATACAGAACATTGCTTTGATTTCGAAGCAATGAGCAGAAATAAGTGAAACATTTTAATTGAAAACTGAGCTTCAGTGTTCAACATAAGGAAAAAAAAAAAACAACCCCAAGCTGGAGAGAAGAAAATGTTTCCTTTGTATTAACAGATGATGAAAAGTTTTCTTGTCTTTGAGGAAACAATGATTTTCATTTCTCAGTACCATTGTATTATGACTCCTCACAACGCTCCAGAAATTATTTTTCCGTTACTTTGGATGTTCATGTTCTTTTAAAACCTGAGATCATGGGATGGTAGCACAACATCTGCCACACAGGAGACTGGCCCCTGAATTTAAACTGTTTGATGAAGTGGAAGCTCCTGGCGTGAAGAGGGTAATTATATTGGTTGAAACACAGCCCTTTGAGACTGGAACTGATGACTGCCTTCTGCAGGCTCCTGTCAGGTGGAAACAGGAACAGGCATTACTTTACTGAGAGGAAAGGTTTCAAGGGATTAATGTCCTGGTATCTGATTAATGTCCTGGTGACCTATATGAAGAGATTTGGTAAAAAGCTCTTCTCTTCTGAAATGGTAGATTTTTCTAGCTGTATTTCATTACTTCTCACTAGAGTTTAAAACCCACAAGGCTGATGCTCAAGTCAGCCAGCACCATTTTGCACCCACACCCTTTAGCAGAAATGCAGGGATTTAATGGGTAAAAGAGGGCTTTTGGACTTTACAAAGGTGATGTTTTTTCTATGATCCTTTTTCTGTCTTCTCTTACTTCATCCTGGACCTGGGTGTGGGGCAGTGGCAGAGTCTAGTTTTCCATGCAGAGCGGCCATTTGTCATCATCTGGAAAACCTTCCCAGAAGACAGGACTTTGGAGAGATGATGTGAGTTTGACAATGTTTCTTTCTTCCTTGACAGCTCATCAGCCTACTCCATAACTTTTACAAGAGATTTTCAGGACAGTGAAAAGCTACGGCATAGGATTTTCTTTAATGTATTTCACTGGGGCTTATTTTCAGTTGTAATAGCCCAGTCATCTCCTGAAACTCCAGTGCTTTCTTGTCAACTTGGGTGTGAAGGCAGTTAACTTTGGTGTCCTTTTCTCCTGGGCAAGTGGGATGGACTCAGCTAAACTTTTCATCAAAGTCAACTGATAAAAAAACAGAATTATGGGAACTGACACTTGGGTCTGAGATTTGGGGAAGGAAAGCAGGGGTTGTTATCCACTGGTTCTTAAAATCAATTCACTGCAGTTGTTAATTCCCGTGCTTACATTCTTGGGAGTGCTTCAGCTTCCTTCAGTGTGTGGTGGCTATTTGTGCCCTCAGTGTTGCATGGACATGTAACAAGAGACCAGTGAAGCCACAGAGGGCATGAGAGAAGCTGGAATACCTCAGGAACCATGGTTTTATAATGTGAGAGAAGGTGGGGGAATGAAGGTGCAGTCAGGTGAAGAGGAACAGGAGGAAGATAAAGGAGGAGATAATGAAGAAGTAGTTAGAGTAACACAAAGAGGAGTGGATGAAATGATCATGCAAGAAAGTGGAAACCCCAGACAAAGCCAGAGAAGGGACAGGGAAATTTGGCAGTCCCTCAATCCTGTGCAGTGACTGCCAAGAATACCACTGTGTTTACAATGACAGAGAAAGCTTCATACAAACTGTCTTTTGGGCACTGGAGGAGGAAGATCATTTCTTGCCATATTTACGCATTTAATACAGAAGGAAAATTCATCCAGGATGAGTTTTAGAGAATGATAATATTTTGCTCAACAGCTTTTAAAAAAGATGTTATTTTGAAATGGTCTAAATTTTAGCTGATCATGTGAATACAAAAATATAGTCTACAAAGTTACAAATTTGAGTAGAGTAGCAAATTGCTTTATGCAGTGATAAATATGATGAATCCCATTAAAAGCTTTTATATTTATAATGGATATGTCTTCAGAATAATAGAACAGGTTTATTAGATCAAGTTATATGCTGTCTATTTTTTGCTAGTGATAAATGTTTTTAAGGATTTCCTGTCTTTTTAGTATTTCTCTGTGACTAGTACTTCTCACAAAATTCTTGCTGCTGTGCAAATAGAATTAATATAGATGTTTTGAAACAGGTATGTTCCATCTTCTGTATAGCAAACAGTAGCAGGATCCAATAGAGAAAACAGGCGATTTTCGGATTTCTTAACACCTAATTAAATAAATCTTTTTCATGTAAACCAATTCCGTAGAAGAAAGATTTCATGGTGCCCCTGCACATACTAGTAATAGCTAGCTCTGTGTCTTGGAGATGCAGCATCTGACAGGTGTGCTGGTTTTGGCTGGGATAGAGTTATTTATCTCTGTGGTAGCTGGTATGGGGCTGTATTTTGGATTTGTGATGGGAACGGTATTGATAGCACAGGGCTGATTTAGCTGTTACTGAGCAGAGCTTACACAGAGCCAAGGCCTTTTCTGGTTCACACACTTTCTCCCCTCCACCCCACCAGCAAGGAGTCTGCGAGTGCACAAGGATCTGAGAGGGAAAACAGCAGGGAAGCTGACCTTGATGACCAAAGAGATATCCCCTACCCTATGGTGTTGTGGTCAGCATATAAAACTGGGGGAAGAAGAAGGAAGGGGTGGGGGATGTTCACAGTGATGATAATAGTCTTCCCAGGTCACCATTACACGTGATGGACCCCTGCTCTCCTGGAGATGGCTGAACACCTGCTCACCTGCTGCCCATGGTATGTGGTGAATGAATTCTTGCTTTGCTTGCGAGCATGACTTTTGCCTAACTCATTAAATTGTCTTTATCTCAGCCCATGAATTTTCCTCACTTTTATGCATCTCATCCTCTCCCCCAGCTTCTGTGAGAATGATTGATTGGCTGTGTGGGGGCTAGTTGCTTGCTGGGTTTAAACCATAACACAGGTTCACCTTCACTTTCAGCAATAGGCTTCTTTCAAATAAATATCACTTTCCCCAGGTACAAATGGATATTCAGAAAGCACAGACAAAAAGTCAAAACCCAAACGCATGAACAAACAGAAGCCTTGTGTAATTGTATTTCAGAAATGCCATGAGTGTGTTTTAAAAGTATATGACAACATGCAGGTTTTGTCCTGGTTTGATAGTATTGAAAGCTCATAACATGAACCAGGAAAGCTTTGAAGTACTGCCTCTAGACACAGCTTGTTATTGAAGAAACATATTGCTGCTGCTCAACAAGAAATTCCTCTATTGAACTCCTCTGCTCTAAGTTCCCCAGACAAATAAGCAGCAGCTGGACCTAACATGGGCCTTTCACATGCTGGAGAACATACCTGCTTTCACCCAGCTAAGGCACGAGCATTAATACACTGCAGCAGCTGGGAAAACACGTGTGTGCTGCCAATTAGGAAACCTTTCAAAGTGAGGCTTTGCAGCTCATCTGTGATCTGCAGACCTCAGCTTGGGAACTATTATTCTCTACTAATGGCACCTGTGGGCCAGGAGGGATGGGAAACTGGGGTTTGAGGGCGCAGAGTCTATTAAATGCTATGGCAACAGGTAGCAAAACAGTGTTCTCCCTCTCTCCCTAATTAGTAGCTGTTAGCATCTGGAGTTGGCTGTTGGTGGATGTAATTTGCTACACTTCATCATGTGATGGTGCAAGGATCAGTGAAGGGTGATACAAGGACCAGTCAAGAGCTAAAAGAAATATTAGGGATTAGCTTCTCTATACATACTTTGCAATGCCATGTTTAAAATAAAATCATGCTCCTGGAGGCATGGGAGTAATGTATCTAATGTTACAATATTTTCTACCCTGTCTTGATTGTTTTGGTTATGTGCTTTGCGTTCATTTGGCAGAAAAATACACACTGATCTTTTCATTTGTTTGAAATTTCCAGAAAATGAAATTGCCTGTTGAAAAGAAAATTCCCATGGTAGATCTGAGTGAACTCTTTCCACTTATATGAGTGATACAAATCCCTTGGAAAGGAGAGGTTTCAGGTAAGCTCTGGTCTTGTGGCATACTGACAGAGGGCTGGGGAGGTAGCCTTAGGTATGGGGTTGCTCCTGTCCATAGGGATAGGAAGGTTCCGTGCAATCAGTACAATGAAGTCAATAGTGAAGTCTTTCTTCTTAGCAAAGCTGAATGTTTTCAGACCACCATCTTTCTATTACATATGATTATTATTAAATAAATTTGACCTTTAAGGTTCAAAATTGTTTGAAGAGAGAGAAAGAAATGTATCTGAAGATGTAGTGTACTTGCAAATATATTTCCTCATTTCCTGGGGAAACGAAGATAAAAAGAAGAATTTCAGTCTAAAATATTGCATATATTTGGTATGTTTGAAGGCAGGAGTGACATTAGACCACGATGCTCAATTGCATTGATATTTTATGCTTGACTGTATTAATCTCTTTCATGCAGTGCTTGGTTACTACCAAAATCCACAATTTTCTCACTGACTGGCTGGAGAGGAAAAAGGAGCTGACACCAAGAGATGTCAAAGGAAAGATCTGTCAGCTGAAACTCTACCCAGAACCATTTTCTGTACAAAGTAAAATGGAGTGGTGAAGTACCAGAGTTTGCCAGGTATGATACTGACATGCTACAAAAAGAGCAATTATAGTTATGCATGTCTGGAGGTCCAAAGAATGTTCAGCCTCCTTCCTGCCTGCTTCAGTAACCAGGAGACAGCAGGAGACACATAAGTAGTTATGTACTTTTGTGAGACTTTACAAAAACTTGTGCATTTTATATGATCCTAATCTGCAAAAAATTATTCATGGCTTTGTTTCTATTGTTGTAAAAAATTCCAGTTATACATACTTGCAGAATGTAGATGTCTCATGATATATGCCAAGTACAGCCCCCAGGCTGTATCAAGTTATATCAGCTCTTTGCCATCAGCAGATGGACAATGTCTAGTGGTTTAAAAAGCACTTCTCTGATTATTCATGTACTTATATTTTCTTTTGTTGCTTTATGTGAGTTTGAATGAATGATGCAGCAGCTTTGCAGGAACTTATATATTATGAGAAATTATAAGAAAATAGAAATTTCTTCTAAAAGCAGAAGTCATAGTTTATTTATTAGGTAAACAATATGGGTTAATAGAAGGAGGGCTTTTCCATTTTTAACAGTGCCTAAATAGAAGTTCTAGATTTCAAACATCATCAACTTTGCAAAAATGGATTTTAATTTCTCTCTTTGTTTTTTAGTTTGTGTACTAGCTTGACTCTGAAGGCCTGAAAAAGAGTTAAAACTATCTTTTGAAAATACAGACAAAATTATAAAAGCAATGAGATCTAGGTGATGCTGGCCATTTGAAAATCCCACTAGATACCTATTTGTGTTTTTAGGCACCTGGAACAGAAATTCATCTTAAACTCTGCAAAACTATCAGTTACTCATTGGCATTTGTGACAGCAGATTTTGGGATCTGCAGGTGCACCAATAAGAAATCAGCATAATCTGCAGCAGCACAAATAGCTGTGTTATACAGAAGCTTTAAACTAGGGTGGGCTGCAGGAATGACTCAAAGCAAAAGACTTGTGAAGCTTGAGGAACAGAAGCTCCAAAAGGACCAGAGGGGAATATTTGATTAGGGGAGTTTTGGTTATCATTACTGTTTGGTGCATATGTTTTACAAAAGATATTTTTTTTTTCCCCAAGCCCAGATTCACCAGTTCAATGAATGGCAGTGGATTAAATCGTATTGACACATATGATAAAGCAATACTGCAGGAATTGCTTGGGATTCAAGCATTGTCTGTGAGACATACAGATTATAGAGGGGAGAAAAAACTTTATACAAACCACACAAAATAGTCTTAATCACTACACTGGCTTTTAGTGCCCAAATCCTTGAGAAGGAGAAGAATGGCAGACAAAGAGCAAATGAGAAGAAGGTGAAATAACACAAAATTAATCCTTATGTTTTCCCTTATCTCCAAGTCCTGCCTGTCATTTTTCTACATTAAAAATGTATTTCTGAAGTACCAATTCATTCAACAGATACATGATACGTATATCAAAGGTAGCCTAATGCTTTGCAGGACTAAGATGCTGCAGGATTTTCCTGGCTGAGATTATGGAAATTCATTTGCACTGCATTTTTAGCTCAGTGGCCCACTATACTTGCACCACTCTTTTAGCCTGTAAGAACAGTGACACTCGTTTTATGAGAATGAGAGTGTAAATCACTTACTTTTTAAGTTCAGTGTTTCCCCCTGGCATTCTCCTCTGACAGATTGGACTGAGCTGGGCCTTGAGGATTCTACTTCACCTCTAAGTCCCTAAGAGTGCTGCTGGCATGTTGTTGGTTTTTCTTTGCCTGCATGTTTAAGATAGCTCTTCTGAACGTCCAGTCATTGTCACTGAGCAGTGGTCTTTAAAATTCATGCAGAAAGCAATTATCTCTTGCCTGGAATGACATACAAGTTTGAAAAGCAGTTTTGGATTTCCTTCATTAATATATTCTGATGTGGGTTTTAAAAATCCTATTTAAAAGTTGAAACCAGATTAGTAAAAAGACAAATAAAAGATCTCAAAATCTGGCATGCATTTACTTTATCTGTAAAGGGTTTTCTAAAAGATGATGTTTTCTCAATATCCAAGGTGTCAGTCATGCCAAACACTGAAAGGCAGAGAACAGTCTAAGGTAGAGAAAATTTGGTCATTGTACAACTAGAAATAACAACATTTATTTGGTATTTTAATTGAGAGGTGCTTAGATTACTTTTTGTTTCTTTTGTGGTGGTAAATATACAGAATCTTAGCCAGGTTGTGAAGTGTGTTTTGGCTTCTTATATCTACAAATTCTTTAACAGAGAGCATTATCTTACCTTCTAATTCACCTTGTGTTATTTTAGAGATGGAAATAAACAATCTTTGTTTTAATTTAACCAGAAAGGCACAGCTGTCTACATAGGGACTGAATATATGATAAACTTTTAAGAGGAGCACACACATAGTCATTGTGAGAGTGGTACTGGTCATTTATTACCATTTTTGATTTACTGTACAATTTTGATATGTTCTGTACTGCAGTTGTTGGTAGATAACCAATGACATGGTGACTTATGATGCACAAAGGCATGAGCATTTTAATAGGGAAGTATTGTGGTTGTTACAGTCTTAGTATATTTCTTGAGTACTAGAAAAAGCAGGAATAGGAGACCTGTAGCACGGCTTAGTTAATTTGGAAAGTCAAATTCTGTCCTTTTGAAGAATTTTAATGACACAGAGAAGTGATGATATCACCCAAAAATATCTAGACATCGTTTAGTGGTGAACACAATGGTGTGGGGTTAACAGCTGGGTTCTATGCACTTGGAGGCCTTTTCCAGCCTTAATGATTCTCTCTTGAACTGCTGGGACAATTTTTTTTGCATTCCATTTACTTGATCTTATTATTTACTTTTATTTTTAAACAGAAAGGAGAAGAAGCAGAACAGTTGTTTCTTAGCATTATCATGTGGCTGTAAACATTAGCGTTCACTGAGGATAGCTATGAGGAGTAGTTAAGCTGTCTTGAGCAGAGCCTGAACACACTGTCATCTCTGCTGAATCAGCAAAATAAAACCACGTGCCTTGTGGATGTATGGGGAGAGGAATTTGCTGCTGCAAGAGTCTCTTCATGAGAAGCAGGGATGGATGGAGAGGGATGAAGGAGAGAGAAGCAGCACCAAGTGGAGCGATCAAGTTTTAAGTGTACAGCCCCAGAGGAGCTCTCAGAGAGAGCTTGGTGGCTGAATGGGAGCAGAGGTGGCTCCTAACATTTCCTGAAGAGTACCCCTCCAGGGAAGCAGTGCACAGGCCGGGCTTCTGCACCATCTGCTGTGCCAAAGGTAGATGCAGCTGCAAGTGTAGTTGAACTCATCACAGTGAAGGGAAGAGTGAGTGCTTAGACCACAGCAAATCTGCTGGAGCCTTCTTGAGGTGTAAGGCTGGGTTACTTCACAAGTGCAATGGACCTGAAGTGGAGGTTTATTTCTCTTGATATATGATATGTTTCAGTACCTTTGGAAACTTTTGCTTAGGCTCTCAGGTAACTGACTTAAAATGGAGGCACTGGCAGATTTTCAGCACACTTGGATATGTGGTGTTTTCAGGTAGGCACTTGTATGATTTCAGTTGACGGTCAACACAGCACAGCAGAGATGACCATCCATGTTCTTCCTGCAGGCACTGTGGTGCCTCCAAGGGCCCTCATGTATAGTCACAAAATTATAGAATCATTTAGGTTGGAAAAGACCCTTAAAGTCTTTGAGTCCAACTGTTACCCAGTGTTACCAAGCCCATCACTAAACCATGCCTCTAAGCACAGCATCTTCACATCTTCTAAATACCTCCAGGGATGACAGTTCCACCACTTTCCTGGGCTGCCTGTTCCAATGCTTGACAGCCCTTTCAGTGAAGAAATTTTTCCAAATATCCAATCTAAACCTCCTCTGGTGTTACTTGAGAAGAGAGACCCATGTTGTTTCATTCACCTCATTGCTAAGAATCTCAGTGCTTTTTCTACTTCCATCTTGCTGCAAACCATCTGGGCTGCCAAAAAGTCTGATATCCATCCCAGAAACACTTACCCCATTGCTAGCAAGGACTTTCTTGCATTTGTCCTGTTGGTAAGTGGGCTGCAACATGCTCATCTGTAAGAGTATCATGCAGACTTTAATGAAAGGTCTTGGGGCTGAATGAGGTTTTCTGTGTCCCCTCTGACCTCCCTGCAGCAGTGAAGGTGGGCAGGCTGAGGCTTGCAAAACCAAAAGTAGATGAATGATGTGAGAAGCGGAACAACCCATGGAGCTCACAGCAAGGGAGTAAAGCAATTAGCTGATTTCAGGATCTTTTCAACTGGTGCCAGCTACATTTTGTAGTTAATAGCTTGAAAACATTTTAGTGGGACCAAGTAATTCCTCAGACTTGTAATGATAGACACTGAGGTGCTAATTTGCAGAATGCAAAATGCAGCCAGATGACTTCTGGTTGAGAAGATACTTTGCCTTCAATTTTGGTTCCTATCAAGGTCTGTTTCTCAGCTTATATGCTCTCTGCAAGGTAGCCACATTAGATAATTAAGGCACAACAGTTTGGCATCAACTAGGACCAGCATCATAGCAGAGGTCTGCAAACCCATATGCCATCTGTTCTGCTCTCTTCAAAGTTTTTGGCTTTGTTATAATTTTGGCAGTCAACTCAAAAAGGAAGTGATTATTGAAATCTGAACTTATTTTTTTTGCCAGCAGACCACTCACTGCTTGCTTAACCTTGAAATACTCAAACAATCTCTACTCTGTTCCCAAGCAGTGTAGGTGTAATAAGGGTAAAATCACTTTGTGGTATTACATGAAGTGAATGGACATTTACTTGTACCAGCAGCACTTTTGTGACAGGACCGGGAAGATTCATACAGCCCTCAGACTGGAGGAGGAGGTTAGTAGTAAGAAAAGAATATCACCAAGTCAAGAGAACAGAAAAGTGGTGGAGGTAGAAATATTGTTAATGCAGACTGAAATTAAATCCAGACAAATCTGTGAAACCTTTTCCTTTTCCATTTGTCTCAATACTCTCCATGTTGCTGTCTCAAGGAATCACCTTATACATCTCTTTATATTATACTCCTATCAAAACTGAAGGTTTTTAATCACTCATCTGTAACAAACATGGAAATTGAATTAATAATGACAGATTAGAAAATTGTTTTTTATGGCCTCAGTCAGTCCTGGACACCTCTGGGGTTTTCCTTTGCTTTTTCCTGTTTTGCACATGTATGTTTTATTTTGTACATAATTTCTCTCCAACCAAGAGGACAGAAAACAGTAGAAGTATGAACATTGATAGTGCAGACTGAAATTAAATCCAGTCTCTTGCTATACAAGGGGTCTCTGTATTGTTAACATGGTTTATAAGATCCTCACCCAAGTCACAGGTTTCTCTTTTTGGCATTTTTAGCCTGATCTGACATTCCCTTATAGTGTTTTCTGTAAAGCAGAAGAGACATTGAATATAAACTTTAAAAAAAACACATCACCCATTCTCCCTCTCCCCTGAGAAGTTTACAAATTGCTAAAGAATGTGAAAAAAAAGTAGTTTGGTTTAGACCAGAGAACCATTCTCACTTCCATAACACAAATCACACTTTTGCGTGTGCATGTGATAAGACACCTGTGAATTGCCTCAGGGACTGTTTTCACCATTCTTCACCCTGATCCTGAACAAAGGGCGTGGGATGGCATCACTGAAGAGTTGGGACATGACTCTGTTCTGCTTGTATTTAGCTGAAGGTGCAAGCATGCTCATAACTCATTTTTCAGGTATTTAAAATCTTTTTACTCTTATTACTTAATTTCTAGGAGATTCACTGTGCAAAATCAAGTCTTACGTACAATGTCATGAGTATTATTTTAGGTGTGAAGCCAGAATGTACTTTAAATATCTTCACAAGCCACTGAGACTCAAAATATAAAACTTATGTTTAAATAAAAGGGAAAGAAAACTGCAAGGGTAAATAAAACATGTCTCAGCAGACTTTTCAGACAAACCTGCCTAAGCAAAAGACCTAGAATAGCTGTTTCTCCCATGTCTCCCAAATTTTCTGTTTTTTTTAAGGTTTATAGAAGGTGTTTTTCAACTTTGAATGCCTTAAGTCGAAAACATTCTGAAGAGAGTCACTTTTGTCTCCTTGGTTGATTTTTAGTTCCATGCTGCATCTTTTTGTAGAAAGAGAGTTTCTTTTAGTAGAGATCATTAATATTATTTTGATAAAATAAATTGAAAAAAAAAATAAAGTTCTTAGAATAATTTTTTTCTTGCTTGATGCCTGATTTTTATCAAATTTAGAAGCCAAGAGAAAGATGTCTTCTTGAACACAAGTCCCCTTTCACATTTTGTCTCTAGAATTAGCAGCAAGTCAAGAAAATAAGGAGATGACCAGCATGAATGAACAGGAAACTGCTGATTAAGTGCAGCAGATAAGGATGTGGAAGGAAGAAATAGGAACATCTACCCAGTGATAATAGGGAGACATTTCCTGAGCCTTCAGGGATTGAATTAAGAAAATTCAGCTGGAGCTGAAATTATCAGGGGATGTGAAGGGCAGATAGATGTAAGCTTGTAGCAAAAAAAAAAAAAAAACAAAAAAAAAAAAAAAAAAAAAAAAACAAAAAAAAAACAAACCCACAAAAAAATCCCAATAAATGAAAACAGGGGCCCCACGGCTCAGTGGAACAGGAAACCTACCTTTACCTCAGGTAAAGACTGAGATGCTGAATTCCCTTTTTTCTTCCTCATTTTTTACTGGAAAAATTTTCTGGAGGGACTTGTGGATTTCAGTGAAGAAGACGTTGAACTTGATTCAGCAGTGAGCCCTCAGAACCCAGAGACACACAGGCTGTACTAGCAAGAGTGCAGCCAGCAAAACTAGAAAGGGAAGCTGTTCTCTTCCCACACTTAGTACCAGTGAGACCATAGCTGCAGTCCTGGACCTAGTTTTACAGTCTCAAGTATTAGAAAGATACTGAGAGGAAGAAGAGCATTGTGAAGAGAATTAATACTAGGCACCAAGATCAGGTCATGCATTCTACCCTTAGCCCCTCAAGCTTTGCCTTCATTAAAAAACATTTCTTCAGACATTTTCACAGCTGGAAGAACAGTGTGCTCCCCAATATGCTGTAGGGGTCACCATAAAAGAGAGATTCTAAATAGCTACCAACAAATCTAAGAAAACTTCATCAGATGGATTGAAAACCTAGAATACCTATCGATTTCCACCACAGCTTCATTAATCACTTTCTGTAAAACACTAATTTCCTGGTCACAAGCAGCAGCATAAAGAACAGATGGAATACACACAAAACCAAGATCAGTGCACCCACCTCTGCAATAATTTATCCACCAATCAATAATTTGATTCAAAGCAAAAATTCAAAGCAAAAATGTTGGGGTATGCACTCAGAACCTGAAATGCAGTGCATTAACTTTGAGGAAATATTACATCTACCGAACCCACCCCCTCTCCAGAGCTCCCAAAAAAGGATCATCACCTGTAAGGCAATTCTGTGAAAATCTACCCCATATGTAACCAAACCACAACACTACCATATACAAACTGTCTTCATTTAAAAAATCACCTTGATTGTATGCAGCTACCTGTGTTACACCCCAGCCTTGAAAATAACTCTGAATTATCATCCACACTTGAAGAAAGTTGGCATTTATTTCCTTTATTGGAAAATAAATTGGCAGCACATTCCCTCTCACCCTCTCCACCCCCTCCATTCTCACTCAGTTGATTGCCCAAAGAAAATTTCCTGGAGTTCAACATGCACTACTGGTTCAGGGCATTGTTCAGGATGACTGGGAAATTTGGCAGGAGGTCCACTTGGCTAAGCAAGGAGCTTCTTAATGAACTAAAATGCAAAGCACATAAGAAGTGAAAACAAGGGCAAACGACAAAGGAAAAGTATAAAAGTACTGCTCAGACACGTTGGGACAAAACCAGGAAGACTAAAGCCCAGCTGGATTTAAAACTGGACAGGAACATAAAAACTAACAAGATGTGATTTTACAAGCATGTCAGAAGTGAAAAGAAACTCAGAGAAAGTGTGAGTTCATTTCTGAATGGAAGAAAACCTAGTGATGGAGAGTATGGAAAAGGCTGCTCAATGGCTTTTTGTCTCAGGGAAAACCTGCTCTCAGATGTCTGCACACATCAATATATGGGCTATATGGGAAGCCAACAGTGTATTAAAATCCATAGGTCTGAATGGGACTCCTCAACAGGTGCTGAAAAATATGGCTGATATGCTTGCAAGGCTTGCAATGATTTTTGAAAAATCTTAGTGTTTGGGGGGATCCCTGATGACTGGGCTGATGCTACCTCCAGCTTTAAGAAAGACAAGAAGCAGGATCTAAATAACTGCAGGCTGATCACCCTCACTTCAGTCCTTAGAAAAATAACAGAGCACATCAATTTCTGAACATAGGAATGACAGGTAGCAATGAGGAGCAGTCAACAGATTTATCAGAGCAAATCACAGTTCTGAACTTGGACTGAGGACTGAACTGCATTAAAAGTAGGGTGCAGGTGAGCTGGTGATTATTTCCCTCCTTTTGACACTCATGAGGTCACATCTAGAACATGAGTTTGACCACACCTATGCCACAGTATAAAAAACCCTGACATATTAAAGTGTGTCTTGGGGAGGGTCTCCAGGATGACTGGGAAGATCGTGGCCCAGAGAATAGAAGGCTACAGGGAAGTCTGTTGTTTTCTACCACCTAATAGGTAAGTATAAAGAATAGTATAATGTGTAAAGACTTCTTGCAAGTGCCTGGCAAAAGTGCATGCTATAGAAATAGCAGTTTTGGTCACTGGAATAATCAGACATATTCAAATCTCAGTTGGGCAGGTCCCTGAGCAATCTGGTCACACTTTTGAAGTCAGCCCTTCCTTGAGCAGGATCCTAGACAGTACTCTATCTTGAGTTCATTTCCAACCAAAACCCTCCAATATTTCTATGATTCTGTATTTAGACAACTTGATTTCTGTCTGTGGTGAAAGAACTGGTGATGTGGATACTGAGTGGTTCATGTAGGCTTGTATCCTTCCTATCTGGAAGCTGAAGAAGAATAGGCTGGACAAATGGACTCCTAAACGAACTGAAGATTGTCTGGGCCACCAGGCTGAAAAGATAGCAATCAATGTCTCAAGGTCAAGACAGCAGCCAGCAGGGTGCTCAAATGTTTGATACTGTCCAGCAGTATCTATCACCAGCAAAAGGGATGATGATGCAGAATGCACCTCCTAAAAGCTGTGGAAGGTTTGGTGGAGAGCACCATGACAGCCCTGAGCCTGTGGCATATGGTCAATAAAAAAAGATTGAAGGAACTGAGTTTGTTTAGTCTGTTAAAGAGGACCTATAGGGGGAGAATACAAGAGTAGTCTACAACAGCTTGAAGGGGAATTGCCAAGCCAACAGAGCCACAATCTTCTAGCATACAGCAGATGCTATAAAAACACGCAATGGCCACAAATCGCAGATTTAAAGATTCAGAGTGGACATCAGGAATGACATTCATTAGAACCATAGCAAACAGTGGAACAGCTTCCCCGAGAGATGTTGAATCTCTGTCTTTGCAAGTTTTTCAATACATGCTAAGCTAGACAGAGCCACAAAATGTGATTTGGTGCTTGCCATACACCTGCTTAAGCAGGACTTCGGACTAATTGAGCACTCTTCCAATCAAAATTCCTATGGCTCTGTGAGCCATACTGCATCTGAGCAACACATGTGAGACCTGCCAACATATCTCCATGTCCACAATGTTAAATGCACCACTACAGAAGCATCAAAACCTCTGATTCCTGCACAAACACATTTATGCACTGTCCAGTGAGGCAGCTTGCAGGCTGTTTCCATGGCAGTAAAAGTGCAATAGCCACACACTGGAAAAACACAGAGATGAACGGTAAATGACAGGAGCTTCCAGTTAGCAGAAGCTTAGGTTTTTTTTTTTTTTTTTTTCTTTCCAAAATAGCAGTTTCATCTGTGCCTCTTCAGGCCTAACCATCCAGGGAGATGTGCAAAGCACCTTCAGAAGAGGAGTGTAGGAAGTATAATACACACCCCAGCTAGATACTAAAAATTACAGATTAAATAGAGAGATTGGCTTTATAGCACATTGTAATTCCCTCCCCAAGTCCCTCTATTTTTCACAGGCAATGAATTACCTTTCTTTTTCTCTTTTTGCCCACCAGAAGCTAATGACCTTACCAGCTTTTTCATTGTTCACACTACCCATATGCTCCTCAGGTACGCTCCACTTTCTTGCCCAGATAGTCTAACTATTTAACATAATCAAGTTAACCTCAGACCACTGTTGCCTTTAACACTGAAGATGCTGCATTTATTTCAACTTTGAAAAATGAGCCTTATAGCTGAAAGGCTGTCTGCTTTGTCCAGCTATCTGCTGGGTATAATAAAAGATATTCTCTTCCCCTACAAACCTTTCACCAGTTATATCCATAGATTATCACGATTCAACAACAATGCCACTTTTCTGAATTAAATAATTTGAAAGAACCATGTTTTCAAAGAAATTGCATAATCTTGTCTTCCAATGCCACCCATTTACATGTGTGGAGACACATGCCCAGACTTTGCCTGTAAACGTCATTTTTCAGTGGAGCCAGGTGATATAAACCAAAGTTTAATTTACTCCAATTTGGAATGCTGCAGGTCTTAATCCTGGTATAGGTCAAAACTTACTTCTTACAATCTGCTGAAGGCTGATGAAAGTCAGCCTTTGAAAGTTACCTGTTTGTCTTTATGAACTGCATCAATCTCAGACTCCTCAGTCCAAACACAGGATTTTGTTGTAGCAGATTTTTGTGCAGACTTGGAAATTGCAGAGCTGACCAATTTATACCAGTCAGATGGTCTGTCAAACTTGTATTCTTTAAGGCTAGTGATCTTGATTGACAAGGAATCTTTTTAAACATTTAATTTTTAATTTTTTACTGATTTTAAATCAGCCCATTAGCTTGTTGCTGGAAATGCAAGGGAGCTTCTGAGGCTAAAAAGGAATAATGGTCCTCTCTTGATGGACTGTATCCCATATCATAGATAAGTCATTTCAATGCAAGACTAATTTAAGATGAAAATTTGAATACTGTGTTAAAAGGATTGAAACAAAGAATAGTTAAAATGCACCAAATTCTGCAACTTTTGTGCTTGTTTATAAACCAACCATAGTCTTGCCAGAAGCCAGCACCATCTTTGGAGCTGTTCTGGAGTTTTACTTTCAACAGTTTCACTGTAGGTCAAAGTTCACTACAAGCTGCTCCACTGTATAATGAACCAAGCCAGAGGGGTTGACTTAGTAGTTTCAGTATCCACTTTGAAATATCCAGACGCCCTGGAAACAAAGGTTTAAATTCCAACAGGGCTGACTCAACCCTTCTACTTTTTGAGGCAGATAAATGGTGTGCAGTGCACTAGACTACTTATGGACCTCTCTGGTAAGGAGAGACCTGAAAAAGAGACATGCGATCTACTCTGCACACATGAAAGGGCTTACTGCCTTTTTCTCAAGGACAAGTTTGTTTCAAATTCATGTCCAAAAGTTTTCAGCTCCAAGAGCTGTGCAGTTCAACCTGTATTGCTTTTCTGAGTGACTGTTACCCCCTGAGTTAGTAAGACTGACTGCACTTCAGCTTGATCCAAAACCCATCAAAATTAAGGTTGTTCTTTTAACCTTTATATTGATTTTTTTTTTTTGTGTGACACCTTCCATTAAACTCTAGGTGTCTCCCCCCAGCCCAAATATTATTAAAGACAATCCCTGTGGTACACTATATCAGAAGTACAAATGCATGTGTAGTGCCATATATTCATGACCTCTTGGATATGCAACTGTGCACACACCTAATATGAAAATGAAATCAAACAAATTTGATTCAGTCCTTCCAGATACCTCAGCCCACTTGTCCCAGTTGTGTAGCATATTAGCATTCATCTCACAGCAATTTGCCTACAGAAATTTTTCAAGATGAAAGTTTGATGCATACGAAGAATCTCAGGACAGAGCGGTTCCCTTAGCAACCTTGCAGCCGGCTCCAGCAGCCCTGACCCAGCTACAAAGCCCTTCACAAGCAGAGGAGACACACTTAATGACAGCTGGATGAAATTTGGGAGTACTGATAAACTGCCTTCTTATCTGGAAAACACCTTTGAGGAATATTATCTTTATTGACTTGCTTTAAAAAAAAAAAGCCCACAAACTGCTGCTACAAATTAGTACACAATAATAAGCAACAATACCAATTTATTAGTGTGCCCTCCCTCTCCACCAGTAAAGCACCTGGGGCACCAAATAACAGAGTAAAAATAAACACAGCATAATTAATTAACATTGATTACACTTCCTCCCCTCTAGACCTTCTTGAACATAGCTCTTTAGTCCTGCCTGTCTCATCAATGGCTCTCCTCATGCCATCTACACCAGCCCCTTGCCACATCCCCAGCTCTCCTTTTCCTCTGCAAGCTCTGGCCTTCCCTCATCTTGTGTCTTGGAGTCAGTGCACAGCTATGTCTTTTTCCTATTTTTGTACCTGCCTTCCCTCCCCTGCCACCATTTTATGAATAGAAGGCCACTTTTGTCTTTTGTTGGACAGGGAAATCAATTGTGGGTGTGACTGAATTTGAATAGCAAGGAAAGATTTTGAGAATAACATGGCAAATGTTGCTATGATTTCCCAGATGTTTCCTTTTGCAATGCTGAAAAAAATTATCAAATTTTGGCTTTTAATGACATATTCATTCACATGGTATCTCTGGGCCAGGTCTGAGCCTCCTACTTGTCTAAATTAAGAAAAATAAAATATCTCCTCTACAGAGAGGTTGATGGCATTGACCTCTCTGCTCAGTTACAATACAAGTTTCAACGTGAGTTTTGTAAATCTTCCCAACTTCACCCTAGGGCTGACTCATGGACAAAAGCAAGCTTTAGCAGGTAGGGATTGCAACAGAAAATTTTTGATGTGGTGGTGAATGTGCAAGTGGAATACAAGGGAGGTTTAAGAGAGCTTTGACACAACACAGCACAAGGAAAGACATTTTCTATAGGTCAAGGTAATCCCTTTCCATTGTCACAATAATACTAACAATCTAAGAATATTAAATTGTTATGTGTCAGGAAAAAAAGGCCTTTGGCGTCCTAACTTTCTCCAATGTGCTCCTTTTCATGCTTAGCCCCAGTTAACACATGCTAGTCTCTGCAAGGATTAATCAGCAAAATCCCCACTGAGGACTACTGTGCCAGTGGACAAACCCATGAGAAACTGGCAATGCCTTCCCGACTCTTAGAAATAAAAATAGGAAAGAAAAATGGTGGAAATTTTGTTATATGTTATAATGGGTATTGCATGATGTAAACAGCTACATGTTGCTGTTTATTGAATGAAGCTTGTATTTATCTCCATTACATTATTCATATTACTATAAGAGGGAATGATAATAAAAAAATCTTAGCAAGGTTTATAAAATTCTGATGGGGATGGACCTCCTGTATTCCAAGACAAAAGTTACATATGTAAACAGAAAATCTGCATGTCAAAGGGAGATATTCCTTTTCACAGTCTGTGTTAGGCAGGAAACTGTAGAAGTTGTGGCTGAAAAATGAGCACTGTGTACTCGTGCAAGACTGTGGCTGGAGATGTGACAGTGCATGTGACAGCAGCTTCAGCATTCCTTCACGCTGGGGTGAGCATGAGCCTTCTTTCCACAAATTTGAAGGCATTGTTTGTAGAAGAGATGATTTTTTTTTGGGACAAATACGCTCAGCCTAAACCACCACTCATTCTAAACCTCATACTGCATCTGTAGATGTTCAGAAGCAGATATTAGTAAGTTTAGATTAAATGCTGATAAATAGATCAAATTTGCTTCCACATCTCATGTTATTTAAAGTGATTTTCCCAGCTCACTTGACAGTCTCCAAAGCTAAAAGATATCCCTTATTGCATGTAGATACATATACACAGTTTGTCATTTCAAATCATCTGTTCACCTTTGGATCAGCTGGGCAAAGTTGAGGCACAGGCAGAGGAGGTGGCTGTAAAATCGCGATCAACCCTGGCTGCCACAGCTTTGGCACAAGTGCTGGGTTTTGCCTGTCCTTTCTCCTGGAAGGGATGGGAATAGGCTGTCTGAGCCATCTGAGCTATCCTCAGAGCAGACATCTCCCTCCCTACACAGCTGGATGTGCCACTGCCCTGTGGTTGGAGTCAGGATGTGGTGCTGGCGGAGATTTCACCAGCGTGGAGAGAGACAGGCAGGCGTGTCACAAGGCCACTCTCCAAATCTTTACTGTCCCCATCCTTCCCCACGCTGTTTGTGCGAGGGCACAGATTCATGGGGAGAAGGGAGGAGGAGGAGATAGCACACCTATACCACCACCTAGCACCATCAAAAAATCTTCTGGAGCATCCAAAAGCCACTGAAATTTTGCAGGCCTCTGCACCATTCAGTCCACTTCTTTCTCTCCTGTCTCCCCAGATATTGGCAATTCCTATCCCTGATATCTCTGCCCCAGCCAACGCATGACTTTCCACACAATCCCTACACTACACCTGGGTGTTGGTTGCACAGTGGGTTTGCCTGTGCATTTCTGACCTCTGAGCAAAGTACTCCTATATTGTCCCTCTGATGTCTTAGCTCTGACCATGCTCTACCCAGCCCAAGCTCTTGCTGAGAAGCCACGGGGAGCAAGTTGGAGCTGTCAGCTGTGCCCCAGCCCCACAGCACCACGATGCCAGCCCTGAAAAGCTGACAAAATCTCTGGCCACGAAAGCTGCTGCAAAAAAGAATTTACAGTCTTGACAGACAGGTTGAGCAGAGGTTTGTGAGGAGGGAAACAGGAAAGCAGAGAGAAGAAAAATGACAGCCCAACACAGAGGACATCAGTAACGTCTTCAGAGCTAGACGTGCTCAGATGGACCTGCATCTCAAAAAGGACAGGGTATGGCTAGCGGACCATGACTCACAGAATGAAGGGCTGCAAGATTTTATGATAAACCACATGATCCTCACAAATGTTGAATTTAACTCTCTAAACATCTAGCTAAAAAAAAAAAAAAAAAAGATTTTACAGCCTGAATAAAACATTAAGAGATATTAAATATTTGCAATGGTCCCTTCTAAGTTTATATGCCCTGACTGTTGAAAATTTTAGGCAGGGATGTGCCACTTCTGAAGTAGGCCAAAATAACTACAGTGATGGTGAAATATATATGGGATATGAGAAAAGGCATCCTTGCTAATACAGTGCTCTAAATTCAAATTGATTGAAGAATTTAAGGAAGATACTTGCAATTTTTCATGGAATGGAAATTTAAAGGGGAAAAAATGTATCTTTCTCAGATATCCCAGGTTTGTGTTGTTTTGCTGATTAGAAAGAGCCCAATTTGTTTTATGATACCATTTGTTACTGTACCACAAGGTCCCAATAAACATTTTAATAAACATCATAACCCAAGAACTCATCATCTCTGGTTATGTCTCCATAAAAATTTATGACAGAATCATTCTGCCAGGGTTTCTGACTGAAGAACTTAACTTAGATGGTTATTTATTAATTTTGTCTGGGGGGTACATATTTGTAGAACAGGTGGATGCAGCTGGCTAATCACATCCTCCCCATACATCCATAGTGGAAGCCATCTAGACTTTGGACATTGTGTGCCTTCTGCCTCCCACAGTGGCCTGGTGCAAAAGGGGATGAGCAGTGGAGGGGGTACAAGCCTGAGCCTGAACTGCAGTTCAAGCCTGTGGATGAGATACTGTCCGTACCTGGACATCGCCCTGCTGGCTACAAGTGCTGCAGAGTGACTCCTTCTAAACACCAGAAGGTGAATTGCAGTCCAGGCCTGCTGCCTATTGCTTCAGATGTATCTAGAACCTGCCTGACCTTTATGGTTTAAACACTGATAAGAAAATACTTGAACTGACTTTACTCCACAACCCAATTCTGTTCTTTCCTCCCAGTTCATAGCTTCAGCTGATAGTTTTGCACCCAGTTATGTTGAAGCAGTGGGATTACTTTAATGTATGTCTTAACAATACTTAATGTCATCAAAAACTTTGAAATAAGCTCTGGTATAAAGGCTTTCCCAGACTACAGAAGTGAAGGAGTAGTTCTTCCAGCACTGGAGACTGGACCTGCCTGTGGCTCTGGGCTTGGTGAGAACCAACAGCACCAGTGGAGCAATTCATAAGTGGGGACAGAATAAGCAAGCAAGAAAGGATCTTTCTGAAAGCTATGGTGAGGAGATCAGACACAGTGAGAGCCCAGTCCCAGTGCTCTGGGCAGGTGCTGGGTGTCCTCAGCTTCTATTTACAACAGCATGATGGGGGAGACTGGGAGCCTGCATGAACACTCAGCTCCATGCAGCAGCATCCCTGGCAGCTGCTGCTCAGTATCCTCTTTTTAACTTCCATTTTTCTTCAATTTCAATTGCAGCATGAAAAAGTAAAATAGGAGGAAGGGATTTGATGCACAGAGATAGTTCAGTTTCATAGTGGCAACTATCTGCCAAATTTCCAATATTAATTGGCCATATTTGTCTCCTCAATTGAAAAGAGACTTTATCAGGAATGTGATTTATATAAAAGATTGCTGGTTTTATACCTCTTTATACAAAGCAGACAATCTTGGCATAAATCAGCATTAAAGCATTTAAACAATAAGTTGTTAACTCATAAAACAGTCAGCTTCCACACAAGCCAAAATCAGTCACTGGCAGGTTCTGATCACTTGGTAGGTGTCTCCAGGCAATTTCTCTCACATCTGTGCCTTAAAAATAGTTTTATCTAAATGCATGGGGAATTTAGCTATGATTCGCATCAGGAAGAGGTCTATTTCCAGGCCATTTTTATAGCAAAGTCATAGTCACACACAGGTGTAGGTTTTTTATTGTGTTATTGGCTTGACTTTTTTTTTTTTTGTTTTGTTTTTGTTTCTTCTTTAAAGGAAATGTCACTGTTTTATTTTTCATGAGTATTGCACCATGGAGACCAAAGTATATGGGCTTCACCACTATGCCTTCATTTGTAAGTTGTTCTGTGGCTCAGTATATGACTGTTCTTTACTACATTGGCTTATGCAGCTTTTTCCTTCTTTATTTTCTTAACATTACTTCCTACTGTACAGCTTAAGACTAAAAATAAAGAATAAAATGACAATAAAGGCTCCCAGGGAAAAACAAAAGGGAGGAAACATGAAAAGGACTCGAGAAGAAAAGGGTATAAAAGCACAAAGTACAAAGGAACCTAGAGTTGAAAAGATTATAGAATTAAGGGGAAAAACGTGCTAATGTAATCTTAAAAAAAAAGAAGGGAAAAATTCAAATGAAAAGCCATCAAAAGGAAGATAAAAAGGAGGAACATTAAAAAAAAAAGGAGATATTTTTAGACAGCCTGTTTAACATGAGGGGCCACCCTCAGGAAAGCCAGATGTAGTTTACTGAAATTATGATCCTAATAAAATGTGTAACAGAACAGAGAGCACCATAAAAACAGTTTTAATGGAGAACACAAAATGATCTTCTCCTTCCTTGTTGGTAACACCTTTGCTTTGAGCAAAACTCCTGTAAAGGGTACTGGCATTCCCAGCTTGTTAGTTCTCTGCCAAAACAATACCTGTGCAGCTCATATATATTTTTCTACATCAAAAAATCACTTTTCCTACCTATAAAACATGGGTATTATTTTTGGACTTGTTTCTCTCTGGGGAGAACAGGTGTATTAAGGGCCAATGGGGACCAGTCCTCCAGTCCCCTGCATGTGGAGAGAGTGATGAGATGCAGCCCTGCAGAGTGAGAGCAGTGTCGCCAGCCCTGCCTGCCCATTGCCCTTTCCCCAGGCTCATCCCAACAGGTACCTTTATTTATGTGATGCTCTTAGCAGGGTTAAAATCGAATGGCCACTCTGAGGGCAGAAAGGGAGAATCAGTTCTGCTTAGTAAAACACAGTAATTAATTTCCTACATTACAATCTTTCATTACAGTGCTATATTTAAAGCTAAGAAGTTTTTTTTTTTTTCCTTTGTTCATAGCCCCTATTTACAAAAATGTCTACATTTCCTGAAATATTACATTTTTGCTGGAAATCATTACATATCTCTTAATTTCAGAGCAGAGCTGTAAAAAAAAGTGTAACACTTCTGTTCAAATGATATAAAAAAGTAAGAGAGTGAGTAGTCTTATTAGTTAAATCTTCATTTTCCATTTCTTTTTACTGGGGCCATAGTATAAAGCAGTTGAAAGGGCAGTTAGCTATATTAACAAAATAAACATTCATTAAGGACTATTAACCACAAAGGTGCAAACTGAGTTTTTGGCTTCAGGAGCCAGTAAGTTAAGTCACTAAGGCTACTGAAAACTGAAATATCACATGGTTCTTGCCTTGATTTAATCTTGCTTTAGATCAGAGGGGGACGGCTTAGATGCATGGTTGCATGCAGCCTGGAATTTTAGTTTTGTAAAACCAGAAGACAAAGAACCAAAAATAGCTTTTTAAAAGTATTTGTCATGGGGATTTCATTGGCATGTGTTGCATCAGCAGACACAGGTTGTCGATGCTAAACACACCATTAAGGGTTGGGAGTATGAAGCCCATGTTTTGCACTGCCACACAGAGCTCGGGCCAGGTTAGAGAAAGAGGTCGTCAGTGGAGCAACTTCTCGTTGGGTCTGCACATGTGCAGGGAAAGGCATTGACAAGGAAGGTAGGACACAGAAATATTCAGAAGTGATGGGTGCAGTTCCCAGACAAGCTGGGCAGCTGCTTGTGATATTCATGAAAACTTTCACAGCCAAATCCTACCATGGCTGACATAATCATTGCTAGGGTGAGAATAAGGGTGGGGGAGAAAGGCTGAAATCAGGGGAGTCAGTCAGCAAGGGAATTAAAGGTTAAAAATAGACCACTGTCAAGCTGTATTTGACATTTCCCACATGCAAACCCCTGGTAGTTTAGAGCACTCAGAAGCAGGTATAAAACCTCATTTCTACCCATGGTCTGATGTTGGAGTTGGGTTACATCTCTGACAAACCCAAGCCAAAAAGCCCTGGGAATAAGATTGCTGTCATCTAGGGAAGGACCCAAACACCTCTTGTCATGTGTGACACCATGCAACCAAGATGTGCAGCCAAACTAGAGAAGCAATGAAGACAAATCCTACAGCCATGGTCTGCCTGCCTTGTGGGCTAATGCGAGTTTGAGTAAGATCACTCATCAAATCCACTAGAGAAAAATGAGAGGAATAGAAAAATAGCCAGCTGATCACAAGTGGATCTTTGGTGAGCTATTTGGCAATATGCAGGTGGGACTGAATGGCATGCAGCAGGCAATTTCTCCCAGAAGGAGGTGTTTGGGGAGCAGACAGTAAAGGATGACGGAGAGAAAGCAACCGGAAGGTATTGGCTGGTTTACCAGTTCAGGACCCCAAGCCTGGGATTCCTCCTGAGTATGCATATCTATTAAGAGAGAACTGTGGCTCCCTCAGTTAAAAAAAAAATAGTTCTGTATTGGCATCAGTATAATGATTCTGTGTAAATGAAAATACATGAAGCATTTCCCAAATGGTCATGCATATGGTTATGCTTGACTTCAAAACTGGTGCATTTCTATGACCTGTCTCCCTGCACTCTGCCTTTTCCCAAGGGAAGAAATTCTCCGATTCTTTAGCACCTTTCTTTATGTTCCTAGTGTTAACTCCACTCTTCTTTAGCAACATATTCTCCTTTCTATAAGAAGTCTGAAAGCAAGCTCCCATGCGAAGAATGGTGTCAATATTCCCCTCCACAACCTCCTTGTCTTTAAACAGTAAAATTGTTGACACATGTCTCAGAATATGAATATTTGATCAAAATGAAGCTTCAGTGATTCCAGAAATTTCACGTCCCCAAGCATCTTTTTGGCAGATGGCCAGTAATCATCTACATTTTTTTCCATTTGGATCCACCTTGTTTCAGGTTTAATGCCCTTAGAATAGAACAACCATTATGGAAATTAGTTAGCAGCTGCTGTACATCAATGTTTAGAAAATTAATATTACCCACATTACACAGCACAGAAGCTGAATTTTAATGAAGCATGGAAACTACAAGCAAATTGGCCTTTCACCTCATCAGAGAAATAGTCAAACACTACTTTTTCTGAGAAAACTTATAATTTTTGCCAGAATTCTCTGGACATGATAACAGAAATACAGTATTTACATTATAACAAAAGGAATTAAATGCTTCAGCAGATTAAAGACAACAATAGAATCTAAACTATTACATCTTCTTACTGCTAAGCTTTAGAAATATTTTCTCTTAGTCATATGACAGGGGAAATTACAATGCTTTATAATAACAGCTCTAACACATGAAGAGAAATGATCAGATATATGCTGGGAGGAAAAGTGATCTAAGCAGTCAGTTGAGGTTTGAGGTTTCCTCTGGTTTTGGAGCCATTAGCAGCCCAAACCAAGAAGGCAGCAGCGTCAGTCTCTGACTGAGTTTTTGGTTGCTGGCTTCTTTGCTTTGCAGCTTTTCATCACCATTTTCTTCTCCTTTTTATTGAACTCTCAAAAATGTTCAATTCTGACCTCTGTAATTTAAATCATGTATCTTCTTTTATATTCTAAGACAGTTATAACTAGATCACAGGAAAAACAGAAGGGGTGAATTTATTATGCTCAAGCAATGTATCATGGACATTTTAATTTCAGCTAGAAGCATTTAGTTAATGCATTTGTCTCTTCTGTTTTAAAAAAATACAAAAACCGACTTAGAAAAACTTGCAGGGTCTTTCTGCAAAGACTTTCTAAAAATAATTTTATAGCCTTTTTAAAACACCATCCTAGCATGTGTTTCTGTGTATGTGCTTGTGTAATGTTGTGCAGTTTGTAAACACGCATCAAGACTGCCAGTATAAATTTACCTTGAGGGTACATTTATTCTATAAATGGCAGTGAGTACAAGGAAGTCTTTTAATGGAAAATTATGCAGTTTCTAGCAGAACTATTTATTGGAGTATAAAGTTAGAGGAACATGTCTGAATGCTGTAGTAGCCAAATTTAGGTTTTACTCACATTTAGTTGGCAATAAAAAAGGCCTGAAACTCTCAAAAGTTAATAAATGTGAAATAAAAAAAAAGGCATCAGGAAGACATTACAAGGCTCAAATAACTGTACTCTAAGCTGACTCACCCGGCTGCAGCAGGAATGCTTGGTGTGTAGGGATTCAAATTAATGGAACTTTGGATGAATAAGAAAGTCTGCTTATCATTTCCCTCAGACACAATGCTGATTAGAAGACTGCAGCAGAACCATAAAGTGCTATAAAATTTCTTAAAGGTCATCACATGTTGTAATAAACTGTAACCTAATTTATTTTTTCTTTAATGCTGACATGAATCTGCTAAAACTAAAAAAGCAGGTAACTTTCTCAATTAATGTCAAAATTTTCCATTTTATTTTATAGGTTGTTTTACCCATTCTAAGTTGAAATGATGCTTTATTATGGTATCATTTTATGAGCCCAAAGAGACATTTTGACATTTAGCATAATCTTCCAGAAAATCAGTAGAGAAATGGTTACAAAAGGTGTACTGAAACAAAATGTAGGAAAGATTACATTATAAATAGGAGTGGTGAATAAAGTATTGTTTTTTTCCCCACTTCAGACGTGGGGGCTGTATTTCCCCTGCTTTCTCTATACTCTTCAGCATTGTCTTTGAAATAAAAGGCAAGCAACTTGCAAGACACCTTTGAAAAGCAATAAAAATCCTTCTTCAGACTTCATTTTTGTCTTGTTATTTTACCTGTAACCATTTCATGACAGTCTAGTGCAGAGGTATTATGGATTTCAACTGCTATTTATGGGCAGTCTCTGCTCCTTGCTGGGGCACTGTGGATGAAGAGATGAGACATAAAGGGTTGAATAGTCTTATTTAAAGAGCCTCTTTGTCGTGGCCCTCTCTGTGACTGGGCACTCAAGTAACCCAATTCACAATGCAAGGGCTGGAGGATGCTTGCAGCTCCTCTCCCTCCACTGACCTTTGTCTCCTGCCTCTCTGCTGCTTCCCCACTCAGCTATAATTCATTGCCGTGGCTCACGGGCAGAGATGCAGAGCAGAGGTGAGTGACATCCTCTGCTTTGGCTCTTTCAAGGACATGGCCACACGGTGCTCCCCTGCTGGCCCCTTCCCTGGCTCCCAGCCACGGCTGCCAGCATGCTGGCCACATGCCCTGCACGTCTCGGAAGCCAAGGGGTGTTTAAAAATACCCCATAAGGTTCATTGAAGCCTAGTGCTTTAGGGATTGGCAGAGAATCAGTCCTTCCTAATTAAAAGTTTTAATTTACTTTTGAGCCACCCCTTAGGTCCCCGGAACAATCCCAGCTTACTCTATGTGTCTTCAGAAGGACATTTCTCATTTTCCTGTGCCCACTAGAGACCTAAGAGCTGGAAGTGACACTGGGAATATGCTTTCTTCTGGAGGTAGAGGTTGGAGGAGTGAAAGGCAGTGGCAGTGGTCTGGAAAGCTCCCCAGGAATCAGGGCTAAGCCCAGATGGGTCTCACTGTCCTTGGATCTTCATCTCTCTTCACTGGCAAGGAAGTGGGAGGTTGTACTTCACTATGTATTAATCACTAAATGCTGACGTCATGTCAGGGATTTCTCTGTTTTAACAGCAGCTGTTTCCAGGGACTCAGTAGCAGCTCACAGCTGCCCAAGACCGAACAGTGGCTTCTGTCTGCCAATGGACATCAAATGTTTTAAAGCATGGGATGTGTGTGTGGAGCCAGCAGTCCAGAAGGGTGAGGGGAGAGCTCTAAGGAAAGGCCGTTGCTGGTTCTGTGCAGGGGACCATGAACAGCTCAGTGCCAGAGGTGCCCTGTGCCATGTCTGGGGTTGGGAAGAGCTGGGCAGAGCAAGCTATGGAGGGCTGGATGTTCAGGGGGACACTGAGAACAAAAAATTTAATCCCCACACAGCTGACATGTTGTCTGGGATCCCCAGATAAACTGGGTTGGGCAGTGTTAGAAAAGGGACCAGGACCTACAGTGTGCACGGTGAGTGGCCAAGGACAACCATTCAGAAAGTCCACCACTGGGGAGAAGGTGTGGAGCTCACACCCAGAACAATGCCACTCTTTTCTTGCACTAGAAAAGGGCAAGTGGAGATAGTACCATCCCACTTCTGCACTCACTTTGGAGACCTGGACCTCAAGTCAGTCGGGCAGGGGAAAAAATCTTCACCAATCTCAGCACCACAGGAAGGGTGTTTAACTGCTGGGGGGTTGGAGAGGGATGTGGTTGATCACCATCATCTCCCCCTGCCAGGTACATGCTATTCAGGGTTTGGCATGGTGGAGCACCCGGTCCCTGCACGCTTGTCAAACTGCCAGCAGCAATTTTCTTTGGGAATTTAAACACTGCCAAGTGATACAGAGGACAGTGAAACAATCATTTTGGACAAATAAACTTTCTGCTGAGTGAATTACCTTTGGTTTCCCTGTAAACCTCAGGTATTTTCTGCTCTGGTGGTGCTTACTAGAAAGGCATGAAAATGCACTGATGGAACAAAAGGAAGGGAGAAAAAAAGAGAGAAAAGAGGAAAAAAGAGGAAGGCGTGGGTGTTGCACAGTTAAAGGCAAATGTTTGAAGAGAGGCCATATAATTGAAGTATAAGGCTGGAATCTCCATTGATCCAACAAGCCTCACAAGCTGCTTTCTCACCATGTGTTAAATCACCAGATCCCTTCCCTAGCACACCTTGTAATGCACAGCTAGCCAATTTTCATCCTAAACGATATGCTTGCAAAACCTCCAGTAGGCCTCATTAGCAGGGAGCTGCTAGCATGTGCAGATGCGTTGCACTGAACTTGTATTTCACAGGCACATTTAATGTCCTTGCTATGACTGCAGCTGCAATTTCGAAAGATTATACCAACCCCAAGTGACCTCAACTTTCTGTCTGCGCCAAGGGAGAGGACAGCAGTCACAGATCAGACAGGGCATGGGGGATTTCTGCTTTTCTGTGTTAATAAGAAGGCAGTATCTGAAGTGCCACTTTTGTAAAGAACACCGTGTTCAGTTTTCCTCCAGCCCTGATGCTGAACTGATCAATACTAAATCTAAATTATAACGATGGCCCCTGTGCAAATGTTATGTCAACATGTCTTAATGGCTTTGGCTTCCTGAGCAACCTTATTAGCTGCAACCTTCTCTGCTTCTGCTATTCTCTTACCTACTTCCACCTATGGAGCTCCATCTCTAACAATACTGACCACTTCTTTCATCCTTCTTGCTCTCTTCTGCCAGTGGTGGCTTCCATCCTGTTGGTCCCTGTCATGTGAGTGCTCTCTGACATGGACATGCAAGAAAAAGAGGGAAGAAAACAAAATTAATTCCCCTGCCTATTCTCTGATGAACCAAAGAAAGAAATAATTGCTGCTTTCTTTTAATAACACCACGTTTACAGAAATTTCCATAAAGATGATTCAGAAAGGAATGCATGGATTTCTTCTCTGTGGGGTGTCAAAAACAGTTTGCATTGTTCTGTAATGTAATGTTATTAGTGCTCCATCTAATTTATATTTGCATTTCCCTGTCTCCAGGGCAAATTTTTACAACTCACTGGCAAAGTACTAAATGAAGAAGTGCTGCAGTGCTAAAGAACATTTCCTAGCAAGCTTTCAAGCCATTCATTAATTGCCAAGGGGCCAAACCTGAAAGGTGTTGAAGGACTCCAAAGAAACCCTGAGTATTCTCCATCCTCATGTGGCGTGCAGAGCACACAGCGCCACAGCAGTGTTTGATCATTATGGTTGTAACATGGAAAGTGGAAATGTTCTCTGTCTGTAGCCTGAATTTGCTGTAAATGGGAAGGATTGCCTCCCCACTTACCACTGGAAAGGAAGTTGAAAGTGAAACAGATGCAGGTGAAAGATGTGTGACAGCTGGAAAATCACCATTCTTCTGAGGTGTCTCACTGCCAGGGCATGTGTCACATCCACATGTATGGTGGGATAGTTTAGGCAAACAAGCTTTCATTAATTGAATACTCACAAACTCTAGACTGTACAAATACTAGGTGTAGCAGAGTCTCTCCTGCCATTTACTGTGTAGGCACAGGGTCTCTATCCCATGGAACAATACAGGGAAGATAGGAAATAATTCTAATGTTATTAATGAATAATTCTGAAGTAGCTGTAGACTCTCCTTTGTGTGCACTGGGAAACAGATACCAAGAGAGGTAAATGACTTGCTCAAAAGTCAGATGGGAAGTGAGTAGCAGTGGGAAGGACACGAATCCCATGAATCTCAGTCATGTTTTTTATGCTCAAACCATTTTCCACTTTTCAGATATCATCTATATAACAAGTATAAATATCTGTATAAAAACCCCTACATAAATTAAATACCACCAAGTGGATTCTTAATTCTGAGACTAAGTGTGTAGCACTTCAAGAATTTGCTCAGCAGCTCGGGTCAAACTAATTTGGGTATAACAAAAAAAGCTGCAGACACGCCTGAATAGTCACCAAAGGACAATGGTTACTTTCTTCTTCCAGGAAAGAGCTCAGGCTTCACAGCCTGTGGGAGAAAAAAACGTACAAAAAATCACCAGGGCTGGGAGAAAAAGAAACATAATGTGAGGTTTCTGCTGTAAATACCTGATCAAAAGGCAAGAAAAGAAGAAAGCAGCAGCTTCCTAACCTTTCTGGGCAGCAGAAAATTGTGATGATTTCTGTGTCTGTGATGCCAAGGTGGCTGCTTTGCTTTCTAACAAGAGAGTATTATAGACCAATTAAAACAGGATAAGCTTGTTCCTCCTGTTCTTTAATGTCAATAATTCAAGACTGCGGTTTATGGCAAACTCCATTCACATCATGGGGAAGCTGCACCTGCTTAAACATCAGGTCTTAATTTAGATAAAAATCTTTACGGATGCACCTCAGATTCTGTTCCATTAAGATGACTCTACATGCTTCACTGGGTGCTAACCTTTCAGATATATTTGCAAAGCAGAAAAAAATGTAATATTTCAAGACTTAACCGTGTGTCTTACTTAGCAACTCAAGCTTTATGTTACAGTATTTTAAGAAAACCCTTAATTAATTCAAGGTAAGGAACCAGAATCACGTATTTTTTCTTAATAGGGATTCAAAGAATCCATCCACCTGTTCAAAATAGAGGATGAGCCAAAATTTCATGTTGGAGTAACAATTATATCTGTCAAAGAAACAGCTTTTCCTCCACTCCTCCCTTTATTTGTCCCATCCGTCCTGTTCTGGAGTGAAGATATAATCTGTAGAACAAGTCTTCAGCAAATCCAGCAAGTATCATTTGCAAAAATCACACCAAGTTAAAAACAGAAACTGATTTCCACTTCAGCAGCTTGAAGTTTAGGTCAGACGTGAAGCAATGCAGACACTTGTGTTTATAAATATTATTGAGCTCTAAGACATAGTGAAAGCTGTATTTTAAAATTGAGATAAACACTGGCCAGAGGAATATCTTGTTATGTAACTGTTGGGACTCCAAAAATAATGACAATGGCTTTCACAATGGGAAAGAACATCCATCTCGGGGCTGGCCTCTTCCTTTGTTTGCTCCTCCACAGATCCACCTCTTTCTGTTCCTCTGGCTTTGGTAGTCAGCAAGCAATTTTCTCTTTGGCAGGAGGGTTTCTGCAGGCTGGTGACAAACATCTGGCCACTCACAACAGTGAGATTCTCCATAAGGAAGAAAAACCTTATACAGCAGCCTCATAAATTATGTTTCTATATACTGGGCTCCTAAGGGCAATGGGATTGGTTGGAGACTATATAAAGCCGATAACATTCAGGACCAAGTCCCTGAGATAATAATTTAATAGTTGGGCCATGTTTTCAAGAGGAAGACTAGAAACTCACAGTAAAACATGGAAACTGACTTTCAGCTCAACATTTACAGCTTCTACAACCTGGGTACCTGCAGGCTTTGATTGTGACTTTCAGTAGACCCAAAGTCTGGCTCTGCATGAAGGGTGCTGAAATAAATCCCTGAAAATCATGCACATGGCAAGACAAAGGACCATGTGCCCTTTTTTTAGTTCACTTCCCTGGCTGCATATGTGTCCCCATGTTCTTTGAGGACTTTCTTTACTTGAATATTTGCTCCAGGTATAGTCCTGCAGTTCTGCCCCAGAGAAGACCCTCACCACAGTCTATGGATTTTGCTAAGCTGATCAAACAGACACCACACAAAGAATTTTTTCTGGTTGAGTCATGTGCGGAGGTTTCCATGCCTTTCCTCTGCCTCAATGCAGTATCTGCTGGCTTAGTTTGGACCAGATTCGTGGCACTTGGAACTAATGCTGCACTCAGAGAGAGAAAAATCCACTGATGTAATGCTTTCAGCTGCATAGGAACAAGGAACTGGTGTCTGGCAGTAATACCCAATGCCCCCACAGCCACTGCTTCAGTGGCTGACTAGGGCCATGGACATTTGGGACACAGTAGATAGGTCAGAGCAGTATTTGTTACAGGCATTCTGCCTTAAAAGTGCCCGAATTTTCACACAGGTTAGAAAGGGTGGCCAAACATTTGCAAATGAATCCCCTACAGTCCCTAGTCTAGACAAAACCAGTGAATGGATGTTTAAGTTGGATTTGGAGGATTTGGCAACCAGCCAGGCCACTTCCCTATTTGTAGTAAAGTGTTAAAAATAGGATAAGGTCCAGAAGGATCAGATCTGCCCTTCAAAAAAATCCATATAATTGAGGAGTTTCTCTCACTGACACGTTTCTATTTCTGTTGTCAAAAGGAAAGGAAAACTAATAATGTTGGGGTTTAATAACAGAATATCCCTGACATACAGAAGGTCTTTAGATTTTGATTGGGAGATTACAAGGTAGGCTGCTGTTACCTGTGCGTAGTAAATGGTGCAGAGTGAAATCATAACTGAAGGGCTGAGGTGCAGGTCAGACATGTCACAAATAAAAAAAAATAAAGGAATGAGAGAGCTATAATATCTTTCATTTCTCTTTCACCCTGCAGAGTTTTAGGAACAGTAATAAGTAAATAGGTTTACAGCTGTCCACAGATGAGGGGTTTTTGATCACCAATATGGCTATATTTTTCAGACATGATAAATTTAGGACCAGGGCTTTTTATTGATCAGAACTGGTCCAATTTCAGCCTTAATATCTCAACAGAAGATCATGATTACTGTCTAAAACACCAAAAAGAATTAAAGTGGTAAAATACCCATTATAGGACCTGATTTGCTGCTTTGCATCCTTATTATTGGTGGCAATCAAAAATAAACAAACAAAAAGTATTCATCTTAAAATGGAAGTTCAGTGCTATAAATAACAATTCCCTGTGAGATTTTTGAAAGATATGCATCCAGTTTACTGAAAAAACCCTATATTTTTCTTTCTGTCACCAGAGTAGAGACAATATAACTACACAGGAACATACTGCATTCTGACTCAAACACTTCCCTAGAGAATTTTCAGTTAAGTTTTTTTTTTTTTTTTTTTTACAATTTTTATAGTCAGCGATGATACTTAAAGCACAGAAATAACACAGATTAACTTGAAGTTATCAGGCTAAATCTCCACTCTTAATCAAAAAATCTTGAATTGACTTTAAAAATGAGTGAATTCATGTGGCATTTATGGTGCAGGAATATGTAGGGAGTATTTGGATATCATTTTTATAAGGAGACTTCTTATAGTAACTGAAGCTGCTACAAATTGAATTATGGAATATGAAAGTCCTTAAGGTTTATGGTAGAGTTTGTGACTGCTGAAATGAAGACAAAGAACTTGAGATAGCAGGTGTGCCAGCAGCACAGAGGCTAAGTATGATTCATTTTGTTGTAAAATTAAAATACAGTATTTTCTGCAAATATTTGAATTCCATTGTAGGTGAATAAATACTGTTTTTCTATTAATTCAAACTGAAAAAGATGCCTCTTTGCCTCTTTGACATTGAATAGACTATATTGCACTATAAAGTTTTAGTGCTGTTATTTCTTTTACCACTAATACTTTTACAGTTTCACAGCTATTACAGTGCCATGCTCCCTGGACTTGAAAATATGTTCTGTGCACTGATCCCACAGAATCTGTTTATGCGTTTCACTCTCCTGAGTTTGTTCATTAGAGCAGTAATTACTTGCAGGAGCAGAACTTGCCTTTTCAGGTCCTAAAACATGCTACTCTACTCTAATTAGGTTCTTTGAAGCCACCACATCCTGTAAATAATTCAAACATATCTGATTCATGCAAACACATCCAAATGACCTGTAAATATAATTTCATATGCAACAGATATTGGGATACCAATTCCTAGATTTCTTCAGCCTCTTCTGAAGTGCTGGAGATGCAACAGGGACTGCATCTTGTTGTACTGGGATCTTTTGGGGCACAAGAAGTGCCCTGGTGTCCCAGGCTCCTCCATGCCAGCACCAGGCAGGGCCCAGCTTTAGCTTCAGCAGCAAGACAACAGCTTGATATTCACAGAATCACACAATCACACAATAAGCTGAGTTGGAAGCAATCCACAAGGATAATCAAGTCCAGCTTCTGGCTCTGCACAAGACCATCCCCAAGAGTCACACCATGCCTGAGAGCATTGTCCAAACACTTCTTGAGCCCCGTCAGGCTTGGTGCTGTGACCATTTTCCATGGGGAGACCATTCCAGTGCTCTTGTGGGAGAAGAAATTTTTCTAATACCCAATCTAAACCTCCTCTGACACAACTTCAGGCCATTCCCTTGGGTCCTGTCACTGACTACCACAGATAAGAGATCAGTGCCTGCACATCTACTTCCTCAGGAGGCTGCAGACTGCCATGGGGTCTCCCTTCAGTCTCCTCCAGGCTGAACAGGCCAAGTGACCTCAGCTGCTTCTCATATGGCTTCCCCTCAAGGCCCTTCACCATCCTAGTGGCCCTCCTTTGGATCCTCTCTAACAGTTTAGAGTCTGTTTTTTATTGTGGCACCCAAAACAGTCCCCAGACTTGAGGTGAGGCCTCCCCAGTGCAGAGCAGAGGGGACAACCCCCTCCCTTGCCCAGCTGGCCATGCTGTGCCTGATGCCTCCCAGGACATGGCTGGCCCTCCTGGCTCATGTTCAATTTGCCACTGACCAAGACTTCCAGGTCCCTTTCCATGGCGCTGCTTTCCAGCCTCTCATTCCCCAGTCTGTATGTACCACACCAAGAGGGTTGCCCCATCCCAGGCGCAGAATCTGGCATTTTCCCATGTTGAACTGCCTGTGGCTGGTGACTGCCTATCTCTTTAATTTGCTGAGGTCTGTCTGCAGGGCCTCTCTGACTTCAAGAGGGTCAACGGCTCCTTCCAGTTTTGTATTATCTGCAGACTTGCTTAGTATCCCTTCCAGTCCCATGTCCTAGTCATTTATTAGCACAGATCCATTCGTCAAGCAAGAAGCTTAACTGAAGTTTTGCAAAAGGCTTTGAGATCTGTGGTGGATAAGGAGAGGAACAAACTGCGGATGCTTGAAGAGGTAAGGTCAAGGTAAGTGTCAGCTGAATGATAAATATGATGACTGATATTGCATTTAGTTACCACAGGAAGAAGTATTTACTTTTGAAATAAAATTGGAGACCTATTTAATGTTGGTGAGCACAGTGTCTCTGAAAGACACCACAATGGAAACTCTGACCTCTTCCCCCCCTACAAACAAATGCACCAAAGGTACCAGTAAAATACAGCAAAAGTAGTAGCCAGACCAACCCACATGCTGCCCACTGACCCTGAAGCAACTTCAAAGCCATAAAAGCTGTTCACTTCTATGGCCCGCCTAATCTCTGACCTGTCTATTTAAAAGGTGCTATTGAACATTACAGTAGTGCTTTGTTGTTGCTGTTGTGGGTTCTCTCTGTTCTCCTCCCCTTCCCCCCACCCCACCCCACCCCACCCCCTTTTTTTCTTTTCTTTTCTTCAAGCTAATCCCTACACTGGTATGAAGCAAGCCATCCCATTTCTCATATAGCACTAAAATATTCACGAGAAACAACTTGTTGTTAACATCAACTTAGGCTACAGTTGAACACCCAGACACGAACACCACCTGCTTGTCTTTCGAGTTAAGGGGACTATTTACGTGCTTCCAGCTACACGTTTTTAACACTTGTAGTGGATCAATTCCACTGAAGTGGTAGAACGTAAAGATCTACCTTAATGATCTTGATTCACACACGTCTTTTCTACTCGCTTAATTAATGTTAAACAACAGCTCCTTGAGAAAGCAAGAAAGTCCAAGCAGGGCTGATATCATCTAGATATTGAAAGTGAGTATAGAAAAGTATAAAAAAAACATTTAGTGAAGCAGAAGTTACAGAAATTATGATACACTGTTCATAATGATAGAGAAATGTGACAGTTTAAGATACCTTATGAAAATGTTTAAAAAATTGGATGGAGTACTTGCATTAAAATTACAGCTTGATTTTTAATTCCATTGGCACAGTTTCATTATTTAGACAATTCTAAGTCTTACCTCAGAAATATTTTGTGGTCATGTCTTCTGAAACTGTGGATATTCTCAGCTCAGTCAGAGAGAAAAAGAAAAGGGTTTTCTAACCAGGCGAGAGCCTGGGAAGCAGTTGAGAAAGAATGTAAATAATTCTCTAATCTATCTTGTTGTTCACATTGTTTATAGATATGTTCTGCTACTGTGTGTCATTCACTGCCCACCAATGGTGTGAGATGTTTTTACTCTAAGACCAATAAAATTAGTCTTCTCAATGTTCTCTATATATAGAGCGGTACATTTGAAATAAATCAGTTCATTTTCTTTGCCTTCTAATGTGGAGTTCTCTGTTCCCGTCCTGCTCAACAGCGTCATGAAACCACGCTGAAACCATACTGAAACCATTGCAGGGCTAGTGCTGATACCTTTTAACTCACCAGTAGGGATCTCAACAGTAGTAGATGTGTGAGCATGTTTGGATATGCTTTACATAATCAAAGTTTAAGGGAGTACAATTGCACAAATCAGTAGAGTTTTTCATTAGAAAGATAAACCTAACAAGACAAAAAGTATTTAGTGCTTAGGTTTTGAAGAACAGATAAAATGTTCCTGTACATCCTATAGGGACCTCTCTGATTTTTTTCTGTGACCTCTTTTCAAGCTCTAGCCAAGTCACCATGTGACAATCTCTGTGAGCTTGAGGATAGACAAAAAAGTGCCCAGTAAGTGCTGCCTACCACTCAAATGCACAAGAGCTCTGAAATGCATTCATTGAACTTGTTTTTATAACTCAAAGCCAATCTACTTTGTTCATCTTCCCTATGAAAATGACAGCTGAAGAACACAACTATATGAGAAGTTCTTACTACTTGCCTCATCAACAAAATCACAGGACACATGGGAGACAGGAAATTTTGTTCCTTCCAATTATATCCTAAAACTCTCCTTTCACTCAGTCCAACCTGCATGCACATGCCCACATCTGTGACCTTGGGAATAGCTGGGGAATTTGCCACTGTGTGTGTGCTTTCACTTCTGCTGTGCTGTGGGGCTGGATGCTGCTGTGTGCACCAGCCATGCTCACCACAAGGAGGGAAAGAGAAAGATTTTACAAAGGGTTATGAAGTTATTGTGGGATTGGATCCCATAACCTTGAAGGTAAGAGCTTTCCCTGCTCCACAACCAGAAAGACACTGGTTGGTACAATCAGGAAAGTAATCTACAGAAAGGTTGCAGTAGAATTAAGCAGTCTAAACATAATATTTTAGAAATCCTGAAGTTGCCTGTTTAAAATTAGCTATGTTTAAGGAATTGGTGAAATACAAATTATTTTAAGATGAAGCTGACCTATAACTGCAGTATACCACTTTGCCATTTTCTCTTAAAGAAATAAAACCCCCAAGTATATAACTTTGTAAAATAATGGAAATTTGGAGTCTGATAAATTTTTAAAAACAGCTAAAGAGATAATGAAAAGAAATACATGAATAATCTACATTTCAAAAGCCAAAACACAGCCATGCTGTGTTTCTTACAATTAGTTTTGCTGACACGCTCATCCTGTGCAGAACGTCGGAGATCCACCGTAACAGCGAACTTTCCAAGCACGTATTCTACAAAAGGCCATCTCATTACGCAGCCAATTAAAACGATTTGTTTGTTCATGATGGAATCTAATGTAGGGATTTGTTTTCTTCCAATAGATACCTTCTGCTAAGAAGCCAATTTGGCACAACTTTATAATTGTGCTAGTTCCACTGGGAGCTACAAAGAAGTTTGTGAAGCTCATAATTCTTTAGTGCAAATGAACGAACAATAAAGACAAGACACTTATGAAATTTTCCACAGTGAAAATTCAGAAACATTGTAGCATCCAAAGAAAATGTTGGAGATTAAAAACCTGACGACTGTGTTATATTGCCATCTTTATTGTATTACTGATGTTATAATATTTATGATATTATTATATTAACATATATATTATATGATCAGCTTTATTGTTGATGAGTCAATGAAGTCTTATTCTTGAGGATTTTAAGACCAACAAATTGATATTGCAAAACCTTGTTTTTTCCCAAGCAAGATACCAAAGATGCTGTAAAAGTTGTCACAGTGACAAAGTTTTGCTCTCCATTTCTCAAATAAACACATTAACCATCAGAGCCAGCCTGGGCATAAAATTCAGCAACTTATATAAACACATTTTAAAACTGCAAAGAGAAACCTGTAGAGCCTTATAGCCTTTGCTTGTAATGAATGTAAATAAAAATTTTCTCTGAGGCACTCAGAGCAATATGCACCCCACGCAGCATAGCCTGTTCATCGAAACTACAATAGGTACAAACCCGCCGATTTAAGCATGAGGCATGGAGGGAACAGGAGAAAAGAGGCTTCAGTTTTCTAAAAATTAAGCTGAAACTGAACCAGGCACATTTTCTGTGAAAAAAAATAAAAAGGGGTTTCTGTAGCTCACAGTGGAGTTGACTTTGGCACAGAAGCTTAGCCGGTGTCATTGCTGCAATAGAAGTAGCAGCAATGAAACATGAAACACTCAGGTATTTTTTTTGTTCCAAAGCTTGTTTTTTCCTTTCCTAATTTGGGCCAGGGGGGAAAGCAGTAGAACAAGGACCATCAGTATGATGAGGGACACAGACTGGATCTCCCAAAGCTGGTGGAGAGATTGATAGTCCTTGTTGCAGACCACATAATCCTGGAGGAAACGCTGAGAAAGCCTGACATGAAGAACTTATCATCCTTCTGGGCATGAGTGACTCTGCAGCAGTGTCAGCAAACTACATTATGGATGATTCTCACGCTGCTATCAAAGTGGTGAGAAAAGATGGATGCTGTTGGCAGTGATGGGGAGAGGATGTGACCCCTGATGGTCCTTACATGTTGTATTTATGGCCATCCAGAACCTCACACTCTTCTCTCTGGGACAATTGGTATGTCAGGAGAGACAAAAAAAAAAAAAAAAATACTAGTATAGAAATACTACTACTGGAAAAATAAATACTAGTACTGTAAGTATTCCCTTTCATCTCTTCTCCTTAGCCCTGTGAATCCCGCCCAAAAATGAAGAGAGTGAAAGAGGTCTCTGACAGCTCTGGAGAAGAGGTGCTGCACACCTGGAAGCTAAGGAGAACTCCTAGGGTGAGACACAAGTTTCATCACAAGTGATTCTGTGGCTGAGGCCTGAGGGTTTTATCCACACTGCAGTATTAATCAGAGAATCATGTTTTCTTTTCTTGGAGGCAAAAGTTTGGTTTATATCATTAGAAGATTAAAATTAGAAACTAAAAATGTGGTGTATGCTCACATACATCCAAAGGTAGGAATTTTCCTCAGGGTATTTAAATTGCCTCAAGCAGATCTCCTTTTATGGCCACAAATGTGTGGAACTAGCATTTCCCTTACCTTGTGACTTTATCATCTTTCAAATTAGTGAAAAGTAGCAGTCAAGTACCACAAACCCAGAAGTTTGTAACACTGCATTTTGGCTCAGTAAGTCAGAAGAAAAGATGGTTTGTTACAATATTTGAGCTATTTTCCTTTGGACAATAAATGCTGGTTTGAAACATCATTATTATTCTTATTGTGGAAAAAATTAGAATTCAAACTTGTAAAATATATGGCAGAAGCTGACAATATAATAAAATGAAGTTTTGGATCTGATGAATAGTTTATACTGTGGATGCTCATACAGGATAAAGAATGGAGTTAATGTTGAAAAAAATGAACTGGATACATCTCATTAAGGGCTTACTGTTGTATTTGCATTTTTGTTTAATACTCAAATCCTGAAGCACTGCAAATGAGCTGTAACTTTGCAGTCTTTAAAAAATAAATAAAGATTAGATAAATGCAGATGCTATGCAAATAGTCAAGCAGCAGCAAGCTACTGGGCAACCATTAACGAGTGCGGGGGAGTTACATAGGTGATCATGAAGACCTTTCCAGGAAAACTAAATGCCAAAGTGATGTGTAAGTTCCTTCTGCTTCTTTCCTTGAATTTGTCATACAGGCTATTCAGAGGTAATCTGGAGTTATGCCTTGTTAGGTGGGGAAAGTTGATGTAACTGTAGGTGGGGAAATACATGTAGCATTGCAGTCATGTACAGAAGAGACAGTGTAATTGCACAATGCCTGAATTATTGCGAAGGAAAAGAAACAACCTTTTCTGTTATTTCTAGTTCTTCTTCATTATCAAGTAACATATGAGTATCTCCTGGTTTTGCAATCATACCCAGACCTTCTAAAAATTACTTATGCTCAATCAGATGAGACAGTTGCTCATTTACACCCCAGATTACAAAAAGCATTTTAAAAATCTTTCTTTCACTATCCATTTATTTGTCTGCCCACATGTTCTTATTGGTTGTTCGTTATGAAAGAGATTTATAGTTTAAAACTCCTTCTTATTTATCCCCTTCCTTTTAATGAGTGACTATAAAATAAGCATCATTTTCCTAATGTGCATTTTGAGTGTCAGAAATAGGCAATTTAAATGTGAAGCTTCAAAGCGCTATTAATGCTGCAATTTAGTGACAAAATATCTCTGTTTTCAGTGCCTCTTGCCACTCTTTCTTCATTTCAGTGATGTATTGTATTATATCTCTGCCTGTAATAGTTAGTGCCCTAAATAGCCAGTTTATTTTTTGTATTTCTGTGCACATTAATACCCTTTGGTAATGGCTGGCTCTACCTTTGTTTGACAATCAGCCAAGAGGAATGCCACATAAGCCCCACATTGTGCCAGGCCCTTTGCGACACCTTTCTGGGATTGTGTCCCCATCCACTGCCTGTGGATGACTCCTGAATGCTAACTTGGAATAGCTCAGCCTGCCATAAATGGCTCCAGTCTCACCAGAGAGCGCCAACCACTGCTTTCTACCCCTGATGACAAGGGGGAAAAGCTGTCACAATGACTAACATGAAAACCTAAGTAATGATAGAGATTAGAGGGTTTCTTGATGATTAGCTCAGCTTCATCTGTTCTGAAGCCTTTAGAGAGGATGAACTCTGTCTCAAGAAAGGCACTGTTGCTCAGTGAGTTAAGCAGCCTCTTTTCTCAAACATGCTACAAACACAGGTAAGTTCTTAGCACTCAGTGTGTAGCAGGCATGGTTTCAGGGTGCCGGATTTCATGCCTGCCTGCATGAGGTACAATGTAAATTATCCAGCATCCTGCTGCTATTTGAAGATATTGAAAGGTTTTTTCTATTTTAAATGTGCACTCAAAATCCAGAGACTGTATCACCATGCCTGCATTAGATATACACTTGTGCTGAAAATATTTTCAGACAGATTCATATAAACAGGTCTTTTGTGAAAATATATTGTGGTGCTCTGAAAGCTGCAAAAAGACAAACTGTGCTTGTCAAAGCCCTTCACAGTCTTCTCACTTCTCCTCCCAGACTTCAAAGCCCATAACACAGAATAGGTGCCCTCATCATATACAAATTGTGTATATGATACAGGGATGGCTTAGTGTCAGTGTTGCCATTTCAGACTGAGGAAATAAACCTCAGAGTTGTGAAGTACCTGTCCTAGCATTGTAGAGCAGATCTATTACAAAATTTTCTTGCCCTGTGCTCTAATCCAGTATTGCTAATTGGCTGACCTAAATGCATTCCAGTGGTGGTGTCTCCAACAGCAAAATCAAGTAAATAGCAACATTTGCCACTGGAAAAAAATATCTTTTGCCCCAGATTTGATCCTGAATCTGACTCTTGTGTCCCAGCAGATCACAAGTCCAAGTCCACTTTTGTTGAAATTTTATCCTGTAGTTCAAATGTTGGAAGAAATGTAGGACAGAAATCTTTGGGGGGATAAGTACAGGGAAAAAATAGCCTCCTCCTCTGTCTGAGTGTTTAAAAAAGCCTGGAGGGTTATTCCTAGAAGAGGACAAAGATGTTCACTAATGATGTAAAATAAAAAAATCCCAAGGCCTTATGGGGAAAATGAATGATATATTGTGATCAACAGCTCATTTGGATGCCACAAGAGCAAATTTCCTTACAGCTTATCGAAAGGGTAATGTTCCACTGGTGTAGCAGAGGGTATGATGGGCTCACCTCTCATGGGTGGTGAGAGAGGTTGTTGCTGAACCAAGTTCCCTAAAGGGAAAATCAATGCTGTTGCACTCAGAAAAAAACATGTGGCACAATATTTGTAGAATCTACCCAGTCTTGTCAAATTTATTTCTACTTAGATGTATGTTTATCCAGTATTTTGCATTGGAACACACTTTAAAAAAAAATTCTCAAACTACTTTTTTTCCAGGAGTAGGAAGCCCTGGACCATCCCCAAAGCCAAAATGCACTCTGAAGGTCAGGGGAGACTGGCTGGATAGGAAGATTGTTAGCGTAGCTTGAAAATTGTTGGTGTAGACTATGGACTGGGCAATGCCATGGAATGAGCCTATGTAAATCTCCCAAAACTTCAAGATCCTGCACAAAATTTGGATCACCTGGCAGTTGAAATGCACTTGCCCTTTGTCCACTTTTTGAATTTTAAAGGACCATACGTGCCTGAAATTCTGCCATTATGACTCCAGTTTATACCCACCTGCTCCTCAGTCTTACACTAGGTTTTACTGTGAGAAGACTTAAGTTTGCATAGAGCCTGAAACAATAGCTTGACAAACATATATTCTCCACCTGAAATAAAATAAAAAAATCCTGAAATTTTCTAAGAGAAATACGGAATGTCACTTCGCTGAATGAATTCACCTGAAATAACAGATCAACCAGAAAATTGTTCTCTACATGCACCTGAATGCTCTTTGATTGCCACAGTCAGTCACCGACCAGCACATTAGTCTTTGAAAGGGGAAACTGCAGACTGACTGTTGAGACTAGAGGACATTAGGCCAGCAGGGCTTGTAGACACTCTGAAAGTTTCTCTCCTTGCTCATACAGTGATTCACTGCTGAGCATTTTGCAGTTTAAGTGGCCACAGAGAAGGCTGTCAACTATTTCCAAGTGCTAATCATCACACTTTTGTGGAGAATAAAAGAGGGACATAATAACAAGGAGTGCCTTAGAACAAGAAGATGAAGCTTGGCCATCAGAGCACCATTTCAGGCACACATACAAGATCCACAAACCCAGAGCTCCCAGTTCTTCAGGCTGGTCCTTCTGCATGGCAGGATTATCTTTTTGTTTCTCATGTGAAACAGTAATTTATATTTACTCATTTTATTTATGGGGTATATCGGTAATTTTCTTATTCTGGCATTTTAATTTTCTCTGATGAGATATATTTGTCAAAGAAAATCTACAAAAAACATCCTCTTGTAGCAGTGCCTCTCAAGAAGGGAGCAGTTGTTTTCCCTTTGAGTGAAGTTTGCACAGTGTTCTGAGAAGGGAAAGATCTTAATAACTCTGCCCATTTTATTCAAAAGCCACATAGACTGTACAAAAAATATTTCATATTTTTACCACATTTTCACCATATTCTTCAATAGGAAAGGAAAATCTAGAAATAAATGTGGAATGATGTAGTTCAAGTTTATTAAGTCTACTTGACCCATATGTCATATAATGACATTTTAATTTTACTGCCTGACATTTAACAAATCCTTAGCAATCCTGAACAAGTTAATGATTAAAAAAAGAAAAAAGAAATCTCTCTGTGGAGTTAACTAAAATACATGCAAATAAAATAAAATAATTAGCAGCATCTTTTGTTTTATCATATAAAATTGTTCACTAATATGATTTTTAATTGCATATTCAGCATGTATTTATCCACAGCCTTTTGACTAACAGCTTGCCCTATTTATTTAAATAGTGGTTGTTTCTTTAAATAGACAATAAAGAGAGACCAATATAATACTACTAATAATTTATAATATTCCTATCATGTATCAGACTTTTCCCTCCTTCGCACTACTGACCTGGAGAGCCTCTACTGCAGGAATAAAAATATTACGTTGCTTTTGCATATTTCCTACAATAGGATCATGTCCCTCCCAGCTATTTGCAAGAAGTCCTATAGGAACAATTATGAAATACTCCCATTCATTTGGCACAATGGCATATGGAAATTTCCTGCAACACTAATTACTATGGTTGCAATCTTTAGCCAAAAATGTCAGTGTCTAGGATTTAATTAGGCTGCAGCAGGATTTTAAAACTGACCTTCTAGTTTAGTTAATTAATTTTTCCAGTTCTTTTCTTTTTTCTTTTCTTTTTTTTTCAGAGAATCCTGTCACATCAGTTTTTAAGAGATTTTAATTAAAAAGAAATCACTACTTCTAATGCCAGCCAAATGTCTAAAAGCAGTTGTTAAAACATTTTTAGCAAATAAAGCAATGAGGTCAAGTCTCTATTGCTTCAGTGTGCCCTGCTAGCCATCCCCCATGAATGCTGGGATTGCCACCCAGGTATTGGTGAAAGGCAGTTTGCAAAGTGTAAAAGTGTAATGAAGTTCTTCCTCAATTAACTATTCTTCCCTATGCTTGCATCAGCACTCTCTGCTGATAATGATTTCTTTACAGGAATCTTTTGCAGTATTAATTAGAGACCTGTTTGAATCAAAATACAGAAACCAACATACTGAAAGTCTTGTAAAGATTGAATTGTTCTAAAATCTCCAGTGAGCATCTGGGACTGGCTTCTTGTTTGAACCAGAAATCTTGACATAAATTCAGTTTCAGAGTTATAAAGACAGAACTCCAAGAAAGATTTTTTTTGTTCAGTTTTATCTTGACATGAGCCAAAATATGCCTTTTATTCTAGCCCCTTTCTTTGTGACAGTTACTCTGCTGAGAAGTTACACATTACTCTTTCCTGTGGAGAAAATTAAAAACAAGCTATCTAGCAGTCCCAGCTCTGCAGCCCATTCCAGCTACTGAACTGTGTCATACTGTTTTAAAAGAAGAACTATAGTACATCCCCTGAAATGGAAGCAGCTGTGGCTTTTTAGGTGCCGAGGAATCAATAAAAGGATGAAAAAGTACATGGACGTGCCTGAGACTGCTCTTGACACCTGCAGCCAGACACAATTACAAGCTATAGGGTACTATAATGTAGGGGCTTTACAGCTAGGATTTAGTCATCAGGAGAATGCATGTTGCCAGCTAAACCATGCAAACATCTAGACACTCCTTTTTTTGCAAAACTGTGGTAAACTTTAATCTCTATGGCAATACTTGTGATGGATTTCTAGTCTTAGGTCTACCCTGTTTCCCCCATATCCTGGACGAGACAAAGGAATTAAAATACAAGTAGAAGAATGTCATCTTGTTATAGAATCATCACCTTGCCAAAAAGTCACAGTGATACATAATCCCAGAGCTATCACCTGGGATAACTCATCAAGCCACTAGGAAGGGCAATAGCTATATCCATGTATCTCTGCAGCCCAGTCTGTCTGGATCTGTCATCTTTCCATTGCAGACAAATGCTTCCCCTTGCAACCACAAAATGCTGCTACACTTTAGAAGCAGAAGAAATGAGACTCCATTCTTTAAAGGAGACTGGGTTTTGGGTAAATAGAGAGGAAAAAACAGAGTTAGAAATGATGCAAGATTTGAAAGACACGAGAAAAGAAAATATCAGAGAAAATAATTTCAGGGAATATTCCTGTTGAAATCTCAGAAAAAAAAAATAACAAGAGGACTTGAACCTCTCTCCTGTAAAAAGGATGAGAGTTGGGGCTGTTCAGCCTGGAGAAAAGTAGATGCTGGGGACCTTGTTCCAGCCGTTCAATACAAAAAGACTTTTACCAAGTCCTGTAGGGACAGGACATGAAATAATGGTTTTAAACTGCAAGAGACTAGATTTAGATTGGATATAAGGAAGAAATTCTTTACCATGAGGATGATGAGACACTGGAACAATTTGCCCAGAGAAGTTGTGGATGCTGCATCCCTGGAATTTTTCAAGGCCAGGGTGGATGGGGCTGTGAGCTACCTTCTCTAGTAAAAGTTATCGTCCCTTCTATAGCAGGAGGGTTGGACTAGTTGATCTTCAAAGGTCACTTCCAACCCAAACCATTCTGTAATTCTCTGACCTGCCAGTGAACAAGTCTGATGGTGAGCTGAGGGCCTGCTAGCTTCAATTTGTTTGGTCAGTAGATCATGGCTCATCAGTAGTGAATTATGTGTACCATGTCAACTCACTTTCTGTACAAAAACTCTCTTGAATATCATGAAACCTCCAGGATGCAGGAATGTCTATCAGGTGTTCCATAATTTTGAGGAATGTGCTTTTGATGTTGCCCCATTATTCATTCATCAGAGGAGGCTCTCTAGGCCTTTACAAACTGCACATGCCTGTTCTCATTTCTCAGCAGTGAGCTTGCCTGAAGACACAAATTATCATCAGATATATTTGTCCTCATGTTACTGGTCTTTTCCTGCATTACTGCATGATGCTAAGCTCCACTTCAAGGGCTACCAAAAATGAGATGAATTCTCTCTCCTATTTTAACTGGTTTAACTGCTGAACACATCCTCTTCAGAGAGCCAGAGAGGATTTGTTTAACAGAGTGGCTGCATGGTGGCAGTGTTTGTTGGCTCTTCATCCTGTGCAGGGGAGGGTATTCCATAGATTTAATTGAATATTTTACAGGCAGCATCACTAAGTTAAAACCAAGTAATTTCTTTCCCTTTACAGGAAGAACCCTGAGGAAGTTATGGCTTTTCAGTTGCGTGGTAACTGTTGACCATTTAACAGTTCAAAGCCAGTTCTGAATAACATCAAATATAGACTTTGCTTATTATTAAATAATAAATGAATGGATGATTGTTTCTGTCTCAGAAATCATAGAGAAGTCTAGCAGTAATGACTTGTGAAATGAAATTAAGCTTACAGGAAGCTGGACTGAACACTTAATTTCTCCACTACCATTAGCAATTTTGACTTTCCATTGTTCCAAGGGCTGAATTTCATTTACCTGAACATATTTTGCACTCATGGAGTTAAAAAACAAACAAGCAAAATAAAGAAGCATCAGCGCATCTTTCCTAACATTTTTACTGTTAGAAGGTCCAAGACTTTGAGGATTTGTCTGAAATCATTAGCTGATTTTCTCATTAACTTCACAGTGTGGAACGAAAGTTCCCTCTGTACCAGCTTTTACTGTCTACAACTTTATCACAAAGGACTCAGTAGACTTGCTGTACCCATAGTTGCATTGATTTTCACGTCCCTTCAATAGCTTAAGGTACTTTTCTGCAATAAAATCACTCCTTACCAATCAATAAAAAAACCCAGAGAATATGAATCTTTCAAAATCAATTATTATGTACAATAATCACACAAGTATGCTAGCGACAGCTGGAGTGTCAAAGAAAATCCCAGGACCAATGATCTCAAAGTGTCCAGAAACTAGCAGATGATGTAGTTTTATTCACTTGTACTTTTGTGTGAGCCAGTGTCAAGGTTAGATGATGAGTGGGTGTATTAACTCCTCAGCCTGTTCCCTCAACTTTCACAAAACAAACTCCACTTAAATGTGAGGATTTTCAGTTTGATAAGAATTTTTTTTCTGCTGGCTGCCAATTGAAGTGGCAGAGTTCAGACCAGGTGTAAAAGAACAAAATAGTGTATATGAGTGCTAACCTCTCACACTAGCTATTTATGTGGTGCAAAGAGGATTCATGAGGCCACATTACAGAAGTAAAAATACAAGGCTAGTTAGAAATGATTGCAACAATGCAAGCTGAAAGCAGCTTGGAAAGTCCACATTCAGCAGGAAGCCCCCTTGCGTGAAGGGCTGAGGTTTTCATCTTCTTCATAACATTTTTGGTCCTGTTGGAAAGTTAGCTGGTGGATGCTCTAGGGATGGCACTGATTCCTAAATAATATATTGATGTAATGTGATTTAAGAACCCGCAGTCTTCAAATTCCAAAGTATCAAATAATTGCCATGTAACTGTTCAACCTTTTCAAATACAGACACTTTTCTGAATCTGAGATATTTGCAAGCTATGGCTATATTTTTAAAAGTCTTTCTTAGAGCTCATTCTGAGCTGTATACTCATATAAGCTTGCTTTCTTGCAAAGAAAGTACTAAGAAATTGACAGTAGGAAATGAGAGGTAAGGGTGACTGGCACAAAAGCATGTGTTTTCACATTGGACCTCAGTGCTTCTTCAAGCCTAGCTTTAGTTTCTAGTGTTCTTGCTTTCCATTGGGCTGGTGCATGACACTGAAAGACCGTGAACAGAGCCTTGATATTCCTCGGTTTTGACCATCTCCTAAGTACAGCATAATTCAGGGGATAACCTCTGCAGCCCTGTGCTCCATGTGCCAGGACAGCATAATTTCAAATGGATGTCTAAACTGCATTGCCGTTTTATCCCTCTAACTATGCTCAGATCCAGGAGTGTAACGAGCACCTTACAAACAACTTCTTCCACTGACCAATCTTCCCTCCACCCTCCAGCCCCATTTTCCCCCCTTGTAATACAGATTTCTACTTACATTTTTACAGAGTCACAAGAATATGTGGATTACATTTAACTATTTCAGACTGAACATACTACACAGCAAGTATGCTGAAAAATCCTTTCTGGGGAAGGTGTAAGAAGATTTACATAAACAGCAGCCACTTCTCAGTTACTCATGTTGTTGTATGTTGTTGCCCAAATCTATTATGGAATAGAAACAAGGTCAGAAACAGAATAGGAGATTTTAAAAATTAAAAAAAAAAAAAAAAAAGTTACATCTCTATTGGTATTTCAAAGCACCACATTATAGCTCAGGTTTATCAGCAGGAAACTGGGTACACTGATATCGAAGAGCAGCTCTAGCCTGTCAGTCAAGAGTTCAGCCAGATCTTGTTTATAAGCATGTGCAGCTTTTAGGAGTCCTTTGGTGATAAAGTGAGCTTGGATGCAGCTCCCATTCCTTGTGTCCTTGGTCTCCAGGGAGGGTGATAAATGCGTGTGAAAGAAAACTTTCCAGAGTTAAAAACATCTGCCCTCTGATCATTTTTCTAGACAACCAAGCCAGAGAAGCTATAAGTCAGATCAGTCTACAGCATAAATATGTATGTAATCAAAACATAAGAGAAAGGGAAACAATTTGAGGAAGTAAGTGATAAAAGGAAATAAAATTTTAGCATGTAGACTACTTTCTTTTTAATCCATATATGGCTGTCTGTGCTGTTTTCATTGTTCTTAGGTGGTATGTCCTATGTTACCAACCTCCTGTTTGCATCTTCCCCATTTTTGCTCCTTGTTTTATGTTTTCCAGCTATTTCTAAGGGCTCTTCCAGTCTTTAGACTGGAAAACTACACTAGAGAAGCCAGAGATGTAAGCCTTTAATCAGCAGGAGGGAAGATTTTTCTGAAACACCACAAATCCAAGTAAAACAAAGCTTTTGCTCAGAGCTGGCCATATACAGTTGCCTTATTACCTCAGGGTAATAAGGTACTTGTGTCCCCTACTTGTGTTGTTTTGTGTAGTGGTCTGCACGGAACCACCCCCCCCCCAAAAAAAAAAACAACCAAAAAACCCCAGGCAGAAGAGATGAGTGTGTCCACAGGGCTCTTATAATACAGCCATGTTTGCCTCCCTATAATGTTGCAACTCTGTGAAAAGTGTCCCTATTCTTTATGTCTTTAGTAGATTTTAGGACCAGAGAATTTCCTAATTAAAAGTTCCCAGTTTCATAAAAACAGAATTCTTAGGAGATATATATATATATTTGATGTACTTATTATCTCCTCCAGAATTATGGAAAGAATAAACCTGAGTTAATAATGTAGGCAAGTAAATGCTGAACATGAAAAAGCAAACATTGAGGCAGTTCAAATCTCAAAGTATAAGTGCCTGTCAAAACAATACGAAAGAACTTTTTTAGGAAAAAGATGCATGCAGACCTTCATTTGTCTCAGTTTGTTTTTTAGCTCACAGTTGCAGTTTACAGCCATATTACCATGCAGAGTGACAGATCTATGGACTGGATAAATAAGATTTGCAATTAAGTCCTCATTGGAAAAAAAGCCAAAATTCACCAGAAGGACTCTGCAAAGAATTTCATCCCTTTTTTAACCAGTTCTAATAAATGAGGTGACAGATGGCCCCAGATCCAATACAAGGTTGCACTGGCTCAGGGGGCTCTGCTTGTTCATGGGTAGCAGCTGAACTCCAGGATTGGGCTGCTCCCTGGGAGACACCATTTGTTTTAATGGGCAATGCTTCATATTTGTCTGTGTGTGTGTGTGTGTGTGTGTGTCTGTTTGTGTCCCTTTTTTTTGTGCCATGCACACAATGGCTTGTAAATGATTCCTCACTAGGTTTCCTTTTTGTACCACTGGCAAAGATTTTGACCTCCACCAGTTCTTAGAAGAAAAGACTTGTACAGCTTTTCCATAATGGCCTTCTTATCTGTGCAGCCAGCGGCAACACTGGCAATGGGGGAGATTGGGTTTTATAATTAAACTAGTGCTCCCTCTGTTGGCTGGATGTCAGGGCCCAGAAACAAGGACTTGCATAGCCAGAAACATTGATTGAGTGGGGAAAAAAAAAAAAAAAAAAAAAAAAAAAAAAAAAAAAAAAAA